>NC_092045.1:78386071-78739620 GCF_003086295.3 Arachis hypogaea | reverse complement strand
TTGTGTGATTTGGGTGAACTTGAGTGGTAGATGTCCATTCCATATTGTGTGAGGGTTGTTAATTAATTTGGTTTCCCTTGACTCTAAGTGACCCAATAGTGTTGACTTAGAACTTAGGGATTGAGATTAATTATGCCTAGTTGACTTATCCTCGATGTAGGGTTGAGTAATTGGGATTAATCCACACACAATTACCATGTTTGTGGTCCACAAATACGATAGGAAACCTTAATTACCTACTTCTTGCCAAGAGTTCTTTTTATCATTTAATTTCTATTTTAATTGCCTTTACTTGCTTTCCATTTATTTTCATGCATGGTTATTTACTTTCTTGCCTTTTAATTTTCTTGTCACTTGCAATCACAACCCCAATTCCCTCATAGCCAATAATAGACACTTAATTGCAACTCCTAGGGAAGACGACCCGAGAGTCTAAATACTCTTGGTTTATATTTGCTTTGAATTGTGACACTTTTAGATTTGAATTTGATATTGGTCAATTGTTGGGTTTGGAACTATACTTACAATGCCAATCTTATTTTGAGATAAATTCCGAAGCCGCATTTGGTCCGTTATCAAATTTGGCGCCGTTGCCGAGGAATTGCAATGTGTATTTGTTTTTTGCTATTGTAAATATGTGAATATGTGAATAGCTTGTTTTAGATTGATTGCTTATTTTTGCTAGTTTAGGAGTTCATTTTTATTTGTTCTTATTACCTTTGGTTTTTATTTTCTTTTTATCCTATGAATTCTCACCCATTGCATTGTGAGTTTTGTTGCTATTGTGCTATAGGAATTGGAAATTTCAATTGCTTGTTACCTACATGGAATGGAAGGAATTCACAACAAGATTTGGGTGCACAAGCTTTAGAGTCTCAAAAGCCTTGGAGAATACAAGCTTGGGTGGGATCTCAAAGAGGTTTGAGGAGAGCTCTCCATAAGTCCAACTTAAGGACAATAAACCAAAGTGCTAGGTGGGAAACACTCCACCATGGTAACTGTTCCGGGGGTTACCTGAAACGTGCAGCTCGGTCGTCTGGCAGGACCCGAGGTGAGGGCTCCGTGGCCCGAGCTTGGTGTGCTGAGCGGCTGGGGGTTGTACCTGCAATGACACTCCGATGCTTAAGTTAGCATGGGTCCAAGCAGATATTGAGTAGAATTAGAGTGTGAGTTATACCTGGGTGCTCCAGTGTATTTATAGTAGTTGGTCGTGATCTTCCCTGGATAAGATATTCTTATCTTATCTTATCTTTTTGGGAGTTTTATCTCCATCTTTGTGGAACCGCCTTTCCTAGGCCTTTTCGGCCTTTAGGTTTTGGGCTTTCGTTCCTTTTGATGGGCCTTCTTAGTTTATTTGTCCGAGGTCCGACCTCAGGCGTGGGCCTTGGGATGAGGTCGGACCTTCTATGAACTTACCGAGTTTGGGGAGCTCGGTCAGGGTATGAACAGTGCCCCTGCCCGAGTTCGTCCTTTTTTGAGAGGTCGAGCTCGGGCATAGTAGTTTTTTCAAAATTCGAAAATGGCCGCTTCAGCATTTATTGTTTTTTACCGTTTCTCCTCGATTTCCGTTCGGGCTCTGTGAAGGCATTATTTATTTGCCCCTTTCCTCATTTTCTTCGTTTATTCTGTTCCATTTTCCGTTTTCTGAGTTTTCGCCACTTCTCCTTCGAGCGCCGCTCCTTCTTTGTTCTTCTTGTCTGATTCTTTCTGTGCGTTTTTCTCCGGGGTTTCCTCTGCGCCGCCGTTTTCGTTCTTCCTTGCATCGGAGCTCGTCGTCTTCTTCCTTTCTTCCAGGTTTGTTTTCGTCTTCATTTTCTTTGCGCACATATGCTTTTGTTTCTTTTTCTTCTATGTTTGGGTTGCCCCGAAAAGAGGCGCCGCCATTGCTTTGGTTGTTTGTATGTGGGGGGGGCTCTTTTCTCTTGGTATTTTGTTTTCGGGTTGCTGCATTTTCTTCTAAAAGAACTTTGTTTTCTCGCTTTTGCTGAATGGGTTTTTGCTGTCTGCCTTTATGTGATTTTTGCCTTGCTGTTGTATTCTTCTTTGTAGGCAAGATTTTTATGTCTCGAAAGGTTCTTCAAGCGATGTCGACCAAGATTCCGAGTGGTCTTGGTTGGGTAGATCCTGTTCCTTTAAGAGTCCCTTCTGTGGTAGATTCTGAGTATTTCGCTAGGTTTCGTAGGCAATGTAGCATATGTGAAGATAGAGAGTCTGAGAGGGATTATGAGATAGTAGCCCCGGATTCCGAGGAGAGAGTTTGCTTCCCGCCCTTAGATAGTTCCGAGAAGCTCTTCTTTTATGCTTATGATTGTTTTTTCTCTAAGCTGGGTGTCCGACTTCCTTTTACCGACCTGGAGTCCGAGGTGTTGTGGTCTTGTAACCTTGCCCCTACGCAGCTCCATCCAAATTCCTGGGCATTTTTAAAGCTGTTCCAACTTTTGTGTCAGTTTTTTGGTGTCTCTCCCTCTATTTCTCTTTTTTCCTATTTGTTTGTGTTGACGAAGCCGGGTTCGGGTGGAGGGAAGGTGTCCTGGGTCTCCTTTAGGGCTAACCAGGGAAGAAAGTTTTGTACCCTGTATGATGAGTCTTTTCACGATTTTAAGAACTTTTATTTTAAGGTCCGGGCTGCTGGGGACGTCCGACCTTTCTTTCTGGATGAGAGTGGGGAGCCTTCTTTTCCTCTTTGTTGGCAGGAGAATATAGTGTCTGCTAAGTATACTTTTGAGAGTCTAGATGAGGTGGAGCAGGCTTTTGTGGGTGTGGTGAGCAGTTTATGGGGTCGGGCACCTCACTTGGACACGAAGAAAATGTTGGGAGATCCAAGCCTTCTCCGTTCCGAGTTAGGTAGTTCCCGACCTCTTTGAGATTCCGACCTTTTCTTAGTATTTTGGTTTTTCTTTATTTTTGGTGTAATTTCTGTTGTGGTAATCCCTTTCTTGATTTCTTGCAGAGATGTCTTCTCAGGCGGATTCCATGAAATTCCTTCGTCGGACGAAGAAGTCGGTGGCTGCTCGAAATCTCGAGGCTGGGGATGCTTCTGCCCGATCTTCTCCGCAGAAGACTACTGTGGGTGTTCAGACTCGGTCGAAGACTATTCCGACTCCCCATTTCCGAGCTATAAGTCAGGATCCTCCGACCTCTGCTACTTCTTCTCCTCCTCCGTTCTCGGGTCCTCCTCCTAAGAAGCAGAAGACCTCTCAAGAGCTTGCCGGTTTCAATGATAAGGACTTTGATGCTCTTGGTTGGATTGAGCAGCATATCCTCCCTCAGACCTTTATTTCTACTGATGATGTGTCTATGGAGCATCATTTTCAGTATATGGCGCGGAGCTGTGTCCGGATGGCTAGTCTGCATGCCGCTATTGCCCGGGAGTTCAGGAAATCCCCTCTTGGGGCGACCAGCTCCCGACTTGAGAAGACTCAGTCCGAGCTTGATAAGATTAGTCAACTGAAGGCTGCCAGGATTACTGAGCTGGAGGCCTCTTTGGAGAAAGAGAAAGCTAGGGCTACTGCGGCTGTGGCGTCAGCGAAGACATCTGAGGAGATGGCGAAGGCGGCTACAGAGAATTATACTCGGCTATATGCCGAGCTTGTGGAGACAAAGGAGGAGCTGCAATCTGCGCAGGACAAATTTTATGAGCTGGAAGGTCACGTGGCCAAGGGTATGGATGCCATGTTTGAAAATCTGAAGGCTCAGGTCCGGGTTCTTGCTCCCGACCTAGATCTGAGCTTGTTCAGTACGGATAACGTCGTTGTGGAGGGAAAGATTGTTCCTGCTCCAAACGAGGATGAGGTTCCGGCGTCCGACCCCGAAGTTCCTGTTGAGAACCCGATTTCCTCTTTGGCCGGGGATGGATCTGGCGTGGGGGTTTCAAACCCGGGCGACGTTGCCGTCGATGCAGTCCCGATTTCTATGTTTGCCCCGCAGCCTTCTGTTGATGTGGAGTCCGGAAAGGGCCTTGACCCTCTGTAATTTTTGGTGTTTTGCCCGACCTGTGGGCTCTTTTGTTTTTGGATGGTTACTGTGAACGCTTTTGGACACCTTTTTGCTTTTTAGCTACTTGTAGTAACTTTTTAGCTTTATTTATGTGGTGTTCGCGTTTTGACTTTTTGTCCCGCTTTTATGCTTTTTAGTTGTTTTTTTGAATAACAACTTTTTAGCTAGCGTTTTGAGACTTCCTTTGGTTTCGTTCTTGCGCTTGTACTTTTTAGTTGTTTTTGTAAAGCAACTTTTTAGTAAGCGTTTTCGAAACCTCTTCTGATTTCGCTCTTTCGCTTTGTACTTTTTAGTAAAGCAACTTTTTAGTAAGCGTTTTCGGAGCTTCCTTCGATTTCGTTCTTTCGCTTTGTACTTTTTAGTTGCTTTTTGTAAAGCAACGTTTTAGTAAGCGTTATTCGAAATCTCTTCTGATTTCATTCTTTCGCTTTGTACTTTTTAGTTGCTTTTGTAAAGCAACTTTTTAGTAAGCGTTTTCGGAGCTTCCTTCGATTTCGTTCTTTCGCTTTGTACTTTTTAGTTGCTTTTGTAAAGCAACTTTTTAGTAAGCGTTATTCGAAATCTTGGTTCTCGCCGTTTTAAGGCTTCTTTCTTGGGTCTGAGCTTTTTCTCGGACCTCGGGTGCTTGAGTACCTCCTTTTTGTTAGGTCCGACTTTGTCGTTGGTCGGCCCTTTTAAGTTATTTCTGTAATCTCTTTTTATTTGGCTTTTCGAGCCATTTCAGAGTTACTTTATAACTTTCCCTTTGTCGGGCCCGACTTCGTCGTTGGTCGGCCTTTTTAAGTTATTTTTGTAACCTCTTTTTTATTTGGCTTTTCGAGCCATTTCAGAGTTACTTTATAACTTCTCACATTAATTTGAACCTCGTCGCTTTATCTTTGCCGACCTTGTATGGTCTCTTGGCAAATGATTTTTTGCGTTTTGCCGAGCATAAATTAATGCGCCTTGGTGGGGTACTTTCTAGGATTTGCTTCATCATGAGGAAGAGAAAATAGAGAAATTTGATTAGTATTAAAAAAGAAAGAATATTTACAGAGTGTTTACCCTTTGACTAGGTCGGGTATCCTACTTAACCGGGTGTCTCATTAAAAAACCCTTGTAGGGAAAAAGAGTACACCTCGGGTTAAGTTTTTCTAGCTGTAGTACCGTCTTAGATTACAGGCGTGCCAGGCCCTGGGCAGCTCATTGCCTTCTAGGTCGGATATTTTGTAGTAGCCTGTCCCTAAGACTTCTGTTACCTTGTAGGGCCCTTTCCAATTTGCGGCTAGCTTTCCTTCTCCCGACTTTTGTGTTCCGATGTCATTTCGGATTAGAATCAGGTCGTGAATGGAGAAACTTCGCTTTATTACCTTTTGATTGTATCTGAGGGCCGTTCGCCGTTTTAAGGCTTCTTCTCGGATTCGGGCTCTTTCTCGGACCTCGGGGAGGAGGTCGAGTTCTTCCCTTTGTGCCTGTGGGTTGCTTCCTTCGTTGTAGAAGATGACTCTGGGCGACCCTTCATCTATTTCGATAGGAATCATTGCCTCCATCCCGTAAGCTAGTCGGAATGGGGATTCTCCCGTTGTGGAGTGCGGGGTTGTCCGATATGCCCATAGTACCTGGGGGAGTTCTTCGGCCCATACCCCTTTGGCCTCTTGGAGCCTTCGTTTTAACCCGGCCAAGATAACTTTATTTGCAGCCTCTGCTTGTCCATTGGCTTGTGGGTGCTCGACTGATGTGAATTGCTGTTTGATTTTTAGTTCGGCCACCAAGTTCTGAAAACTTGTGTCCGTGAACTGTGTTCCATTGTCTGTTGTGATGGAGTATGGGACTCCGAACCTCGTGACAATATTTTTGTATAGGAATTTACGGCTTTTCTGAGCCGTAATAGTGGCTAAGGGTTCAGCTTCAATCCACTTTGTGAAGTAGTCGACCCCTACTATGAGGTATTTGACTTGCCCCGGTCCTTGTGGAAACGGGCCGAGTAGGTCGAGTCCCCATTTTGCGAAAGGCCATGGCGCAGTGATGCTGATAAGGTCTTCGGGTGGTGCCTTGTGAAAATTGGCGTGTTTTTGGCAGGGGGGCATATTTTTACAAACTCCGTTGCGTCTCTTTGCAAGGTCGGCCAGTAGAACCCGGCTCTGACTACTTTTTTGGATAGTGCCCGAGCTCCGAGATGGTTTCCACACATGCCTTCGTGGACTTCTTCGAGGACGCTTTTTGTTTCTGAGGTCGGAACGCACCTAAGGAGGGGGTTTGAGAACCCTCTTCTGTATAATACGTCGTGAATTAGTGTATAATTCTGGGCGTCCTTTGTAAGCCTTTTAGCTTCTTTTCTTTCGGTGGGGAGAGTTCCCGACTTCAGTTAGTTGAGTATGGGGGTCATCCATCCTTGCTGTTGGTTGGATATATTTAGTATTTCTTCCTCTCTTAGCACGGAGGGAGATTGTAAGGTTTCTTGGAGCAAACTTCTGTTGTTGCCTCCGGGCTTGGTGCTAGCAAGCTTTGAGAGGGCGTCTGCCCGGGCATTTTGTTCCCGAGGTATGTGCTGGATTTGTACTTCTGGGAAGTGGCGTAATTGTGCCTGTGTTCGGTCCAGGTATTTTTTCATAGTTGGGTCTTTGGCCTGGTAACTCCCATTTACTTGCGATGTGATGACCTGGGAGTCGCTGAAGATCGTGATTCTCTGGGCTCCGACCTCTTCGGCTAGCTTTAGGCCTGCTAGTAGGGCCTCGTATTCGGCTTGGTTGTTCGAAGCCTGGAACTCGAATTTTAGGGATAGTTCTATCCGTGTTCCTTGGTCGCTTTCGAGTATAACACCGGCCCCGCTTCCTGTTTTGTTTGAGGACCCGTCGACATACAGGTTCCACGAGAGTGGGGTTCCAGGGGTCTCAGTGTATTCTGTGATGAAGTCGGCTAGATGCTGAGACTTTATGGCAGTCCGGGCTTCATAGTGGAGGTCGAACTCGGACAGTTCCACCGCCCATTGTAGTATTCGTCCTGCCAGGTCTGTTTTTTGCAGGATGTGTCTCATGGGTTGGTTTGTCCGGACTTTGATGGTGTGGGCTTGAAAGTAGGGACGGAGCCTCCGAGCTGTGAACACTAGGGCGTAGGCGAATTTTTCTATCTTCTGATAGTTTAATTCGGCCCCTTGTAGTGCCTTGCTTACAAAGTATATGGGGTGTTGTCCTTGATCGTTTTCTCGTATTAGCGCTGAAGCGACTGCCCGATGTCCGACCGAGAGGTACAGTACGAGCTCTTCCCCTTTTAAAGGTCGGGTTAGGATTGGTGGCTGCCCGAGGAATTCTTTGAATTCTTGAAAGGCTTTTTCGCACTCCGGGGTCCACGAGAAGGGTTTCCCTTTCTTTAGGAGTGAGTAGAGAGGTAGTGATTTTATCGCTGATCCTGCCAAGAATCTTGATAGGGCGGCTAGCCTTCCATTCAGTTGTTGTACTTCTTTGACACACGTCGGGCTTTTCATATTGAGTATTGCTTGGCATTTATCCGGGTTTGCTTCGATGCCTCTTTGAGTCAGCATGAAGCCTAAGAACTTTCCGGCTTCTGCGGCGAAGGTGCACTTTGTCGGGTTAAGTCTCATGTTGTGTTTCCTGAGGGTGTCGAAGACACTGGTGAGGTCGGCCACCAAGTTTCTGTCTTCTTGTGTCTTTACCAGCATGTCGTCGACGTACACCTCTAGCTGTAGTCCGATGTGCTCTGAGAACACTTTGTTCATTAGCCTCTGGTAGGTTGCCCCTGCGTTCTTCAGCCCAAAGGGCATTACTACGTAGCAGTAGTTTGCCCTTGGGGTTATGAACGAGGTCTTTTCTTGGTCGGGTTCGTACATCGGGATTTGATTGTATCCCGAGTATGCATCCATGAAGGAGAGATATCTGTAGCCTGAGGCTGCGTCGACTAAGGCGTCGATGTTTGGTAGTGGATATGGGTCTTTGGGGCAGGCTTTGTTGAGATCCGTGTAGTCGACGCACATCCTCCATTTTCCATTGGGCTTTTTTACCAGGACCACGTTTGCGAGCCATAGGGGGTATTTTACTTCCCTAATGAACCCTGCATCTAGTAGTGCTTGTACTTGTTCTTCTATTGCTTGCATGCGTTCGGGCCCGAGCTTCCTGCGTCTTTGTTGGACAGGTCGGGATCCCGGGTATACTGATAGCTTATGGCACATTAGGTCGGGGCTTATGCCTGGCATGTCGGAGGCTTTCCAGGCGAAGAGGTCGGAATTCTCCCTTAAGAGGGTTATGAGTTCCTCCTTTAGGCCTGCTTCGAGGTTTGCTCCTATGTTTGTTATTTTTTCAGGTGTGTTCCCGATTTGGATCTTTTCGGTTTCTCCCTCTGGTTGTGGCCGAAGATCTTCTCGGGTTTGAACTCGCCCGAGTTCTATTGTGTTGACCTCTTTCCCTTTTAGGCTCAGACTTTCGTTGTAGCATCGCCGTGCTAGTTTTTGGTCGCCTTTTAGGGTAGCGATTCCCTTTGCGGTAGGGAACTTCATACAGAGGTGTGGGGTCGAGACTATAGCGGCCAGTCTGTTTAGGGTTGGTCGTCCAATGAGGGCATTGTATGCTGAAGTGACGTCGACTACAATGTAGTCGATGTTTAATGTTTTAGTTTGCTCGCCCTTTCCGAAGGTAGTGTGTAACGAGATGTATCCTAAGGGACGGATCGGGGTATCTCCTAGTCCAAATAGGTCGGTGGGATAGGCCTTTAGTTCTTTTTCTTCAAGTCCGAGTTTGTCGAAGGCCGTTTTGAACAGGATATCTGCTGAGGTTCCCTGGTCAATCAGGGTTCGATGTAAGTTAGCGTTTGCTAGGATGATGGTGATCACCATTGGATCGTCGTGCCCGGGTATTATTCCTTGAGCATCTTCTCGGGTAAATGAGATAGTAGGTAACTCGGGCAAGGGACTGTCTTCTCGGACATGGTAGACTTCTTTGAGGTGTCTTTTTCGTGAGGATCTGGATGTTCCTCCGCCTGCAAAACCTCCATTTATTATGTGTATGTGCCTTTCAGGGGTTCGCGAGGTTTGTTCGGCCCGATCTTCGTTATCTCCCCGCCTTCTCTTCCTGGTCTCTTCTCCTTTCTCTGCTATGTATCTGTCGAGTTTTCCTTCTCTGGCCAGCTTTTCTATAACATTCTTTAGGTCGTGGCAGTCGTTAGTAGAATGACCGTAGAGTTTGTGATATTCACAATATTCAGACCGATCTCTTCCTGCTCTTTTGTGTTTTAGAGGTCGGGGTGGTGGGATCTTTTCGGTGTGGCACACTTCTCTGTAGACGTCTACCAGGGAGACTCGGAGGGGGGTGTAGCTGTGGTACTTCCGTGGCTTGCCCGAGTTGGATTCTTCTTTCTTTTTCTGTTCTCGATCTCGATCTCGGAGTGGGTAGGTTGATTCCTTCCTAGAAGAGTCTCTTAGCTGGGAGGTTTCCTCCATGTTGATATATTTTTCTGCTCGCTCCTGCACCTCGTATAGGGAGGTCGGATATCGTTTGGATAGGGATTGGCTAAATGGTCCTTCTTTTAGGCCGTTTGCTAGTCCCATGATGGCCGCTTCAGTGGGCAAGTGTTGTATGTCCAGGCAGGCTTTGTTGAATCGCTCCATGTATTCTCGGAGAGTTTCTTGGTTGCCTTGTTTGATCCCGAGTAGACTGGGGGCATGTTTTGCCTTGTCCTTTTGAATAGAGAACCTTGTTAGGAATTTTTTGGTTAGGTCCTCAAAGCTGGAGATTGATCCTGGTGGCAGGTTGTCGAACCACTTCATGGCTGATTTGGTGAGAGTGGTGGGGAAGGCTTTGCACCGAATCGCGTCAGAGGCGTCGACTAGGTACATTCTGCTTCTGAAGTTGCTGAGGTGGTGACTTGGATCGGTGGTGCCGTCGTAGAGATCCATATCTGGTGGTTTGAAGTTTCGCGGTACCTTCTCCTTCATGATCTCTTGTGTGAAGGGATCATGATTGTTTTCGGGGGTGGTGCCGCGTTCCGTCCGGTCTTTCAGGTTGGCCTCTATTTTCCGCAGTTTTTCTTCTAATTCTCTGCGCTTGCGAGCCTCCCTTCTCAGATCTTGTTCAGTTTCCTTCTGCTTTTTTATGTCCTCTTCGAGTTGTTTCAGCCGGCTTTGCTGTGCCCGAACTGCTTCTAGAATTTCCGAGCTCTTTTCTTTTTCGGGATTTTGCGGATCTTTGTTCGGGAGTGATGTCTTTGGGCGATTCTGTTTGTTTCCCCCTGGAGTGCGTGGTGACAGAGGGCTGTCCGGTCGTTCTCCGGTGTCAACTTCCTCTTCTTGTTCTGACGTAGCGTGGTTATTGTTGGGAGGGTCGTCCGCCATGGTAAAGGGATGACTTCCAGGTCCCCGGCAACGGCGCCAATGTTCCGGGGGTTACCTGAAACGTGCAGCTCGGTCGTCTGGCAGGACCCGAGGTGAGGGCTCCGTGGCCCGAGCTTGGTGTGCTGAGCGGCTGGGGGTTGTACCTGCAATGACACTCCGATGCTTAAGTTAGCATGGGTCCAAGCAGATATTGAGTAGAATTAGAGTGTGAGTTATACCTGGGTGCTCCAGTGTATTTATAGTAGTTGGTCGTGATCTTCCCTGGATAAGATATTCTTATCTTATCTTATCTTTTTGGGAGTTTTATCTCCATCTTTGTGGAACCGCCTTTCCTAGGCCTTTTCGGCCTTTAGGTTTTGGGCTTTCGTTCCTTTTGATGGGCCTTCTTAGTTTATTTGTCCGAGGTCTGACCTCAGGCGTGGGCCTTGGGATGAGGTCGGACCTTCTATGAACTTACCGAGTTTGGGGAGCTCGGTCAGGGTATGAACAGTAACATTGTTCCATCCCTTTCTCTTGTATATAATTTTGGTTTATGGAATTTTTGCTTATTTTGGTTTGCTTAGGATTAGTTAATTTGCATGAAGGTCATGAAATTTTAAATGTTTGAATATTTTGGGGGTTGAGCTTTCATTGGACTAAGGCTTGGTACCTTAGAATTTTGAGAAATTTTTGGAAAATAGGACATCTGTGTGTGCGCACACAACTTTTATTTTCTGCGTTCTGTGCATGCGCACTGACCTGTGCGCACACATACTAATGATTGTGCCCTCTGCTCGCAGCGCCAGCACAGCTTGTGCGTGAGTGCTGCCCTGTTTTCCTTGACCTGTGCGTACGCACACACCCTTTTTCTCGCACTTTCTGTGCGGCCACACAGGCTTGTGCATCCGCACGCCAACGTGCACCCCATCTATTAGGAGCGTTAGCACAACCTATGCGCATGAATCCATTCTCTTTTCGCTTCTATGCGTGCGCACGGACCTGTGTGCGCATGCACACATGACCCTTTCATGTAAAAAAAAGTGTCCTCTGTGCATGCACACACCTAGGTGCGTACGCACACATCTTGACTCCCTCTCTGCTCAAAGCGTTCGCACACTTAGTGCGGATGCACAACTCCTCTGTTTCGCCTAGTGTGCGTACGCACACATACCTATGTGTACGCATACCCCTATTTTCTCACCTCTACACTTTTTTTCTTCTCTTCTCTCTACTTCTTCTCTTCTTCTTTCTCCCACCTCTCTCTTCTCTTGCTTTTGCCCTCTTCTCCACTTGCTTTACTTTGTTTCATTTGCTTTTTTTTCTCTTTTAGTAATTATGTTAGTCTTTGCCTTAGTTATTTTTAATTGAATAAGTTACAAGTGTTTGGTTAATGCTTGATTGGGTTGCTTCTTGCTTGAAATTTTACACCAATGTACTTATACTTTACCTTAATTTACTAGTACCTAGTAGGTTTGAATACTCATGTTTTGATTATACCACTAGGACAAATTATGTAAGTTCATTGAATTAAGTGATTTGAGTCGAAATTACTTGTTCATCATGATTTTCATATCAAATTCATCACATGTACGATACTTGTTCGTTGTTAATGCTTTGCATTTGCTTGAGTGACTTAACTTGATTTTTATCAAGCTTATCACTTTTTGTAACAAGTACTTTTCCATGTGACTATTGCATTATGTGTCATGATGAACAAGTAGTTTTTCGTTCATTAATAGATTGGTTGATGTTTATTGTGCTATTTTACACCAATTTTGCGCTTTCACATGCACAATTTCAATAACCAATATCAAATACTCAATTCACTTTTGTGTTACCTAGGGTTGTTTGTGCCTTAAGTTTTGCTGCACTTGCAACCTAGGATACTAAATTGAGGAACACATGCTATTTCTTTTGAATAGGTGGTTGTTGTTTTTACCTCGCTAATGTTTGTGTTCTAAATTGTGTGCGCATTTAGAATATACACATTGCCTTTTATCATACCACACACATCTTACTTTTCCTCAATTGTTGTTTGTTTGTTTACAAAAGCAACCGGAGCCCTCGGAGCCCACCAACTGAAAGTGGAGCCTCATAGTCCTTCATCCCTCGGATCATGTGCATGCACGGAGGACCATGCATAATTTAAGTGTGGGGGAGGATCACCAACTTCGAGGGGGGTAATATCCTTTTCTTAGACACTTTGCAATATTCTTTTTGTTCTTTTTCTTTAATTTTTGCAATTTTTTTTCTTCTTTGAACTTTGTTTAGTTTGGTTTGTTTGTATATATTTCTTTAATGCTCATAGTATTATGGTAGTAAATACTTGCATGTGCATGTTAGATTGAATAAGTTTGGTAAAAACAACAAGAAATTTTTATGAAATTCCTTTTAGGGCATGCCATTGATTGAATTGAAATTATTTTCTTTCAACTCACTTGAAGTATCCTTTTTCATAGAACATAGAAAAAGAGCCAGAACAACAAACCTTGTGAGATTTGAGCCTTAAGTGTATGGTTGCACATTTCCAACCATAAAGTTTGTTCTTGTGTGATAAACTCCTTTTATGAGTGTAATCTTTGATTTGCTTGATTCTATATGTCCATTATTTTGTGTATTCATGCATGTATATGATTGATGCCATTATTTCAAAGAGCTCACTTACCCAAATAGCCTACCTTTTATCTTCCATTGTTAGCCAACTTTGAGCCTATGCTAAACCCATTTGTTCTTAATATTAGCACATTACAAGCCTTAAAGCGAAAAATAATAAATGTCCCTTGTTTGGATCTTTGATTAGCTTAGGTTAGTGAGTGTGTTTATCATTCAAGTTTGGGAAGTTTGGGAACATTGGTTCGGATAAAAGGGCGTTTTTATATTTTTGTCAAAATATTGGAAATTGGGTACATACTCATGTATGAATTATGTTAAACCATATGCATTGATGCTCTTGTATATATATTTTAGTTTGTTTAAAAAAAAGAGAGAAAAGCAATAAGAAGGGGGATAAAAATGCCACAAAGTAAAGTAATAATATCAATGCATATGGAATGTGATTGTAAGATAATGTATGAGTGTGTGAAAAAGTGAAAAATGGATAGCTAGGTTTGCATTAGAATTGTATAGGTTGTCATAGGTTAGGTGGGAAGTTTAGGTTAATCAAATATTCAAATTCTAGCCCACTTGACCATATGCATCCTACCTTGACCCTAGCCCCATTATAACACATGGATAAGTCCTCTTGATATTTGTATGTATGCACTGAATAATTGTTGATTGTTAGATGACTTGCAAATCTTTGAGAAACATGATTAAAGGAGAATTGAGTGATTAATCCCTAAACAATGAGCGAATTAAGTGAATACACATCCGGTGAGGGGTTCGATCGCTCAATTCTATGTTCCTGTGCCTTATATTGTATCTTCTTGCAAGTCATTCGTTGGTTAGTTTTGAAAATCTCAATTCAATTCTTTGGACTTTGATCATAGTGTATTGACTCTTTGCCTTGGCCCTAAGGCTTGTTTTGGATTAATTGGATTCTCTTGTTTGTTTTGTGCCAATCTAAATAGGAACCATAGTGTATATATATAGATAGCATTTAGTGTAGTTGCATGCATGTAGTTAGTTGTATTGAATAAATTGCTTACCCCTTTTATCATTCTCCTTTGATTGTGATTAGTATGAGGACATGCTATTGTTTAAGTGGGGGAGAATTGATGAATCCATATTTGACGATATATTTTGGTTTAATTTGAGTGGATTTCATCACATAAAACTCGCATTTATTCATGTAAATAGCATGCTTTTGTGTTTTCGCTCTAAATTTTTCCTAATTGTGAAAACATGCTATTTTGAGCTTAAATTAGTGATTTTAATCTCACTTTTATGCCATTCGATGCCATGACATATTTGTTGACTGATTTTAGGTCCTAGAGGCAAGTTTGGCAAGGCAAACGTAGAAGGAAGAATTACAAAGGGAGAAAACATGAAGAAAACAAAGAAGAAGCACACATTGGAGTGTGCGTGCACACAAACCACTGTGCGTACGCACAAGAACCATAAATCCATGTGTGCGTACACACAAGAACCATAAAGCCATGTGTGCATACGCACACGTCCCAGAACATGACTCACTTAATGGAAATCACTGATGGCGATTTCTGGGCCTCTAGAGCCCAGTTTTTGGACTTTCTGAAGTTGATTCTTCCTATATTTAAGAGGGTCTCACTCTATGTGGGGAGGGAGGAGCAATTAGGGTTAGATTTCTATCATGTAGTTCATTTTCTAGAGAGAAGCTCCCCCTTCTCTCTAGAACCTAGGGTTTTTAGTTTAATTTCCTTGTAATTTCTACTTTTAATTCTTGTTTCAATCTAGTTTCTTTTACCTTTCTTTGTTCCATTGTTTTAATTTCCCCCTTCTCACTCTATGCTTTGAATTGTGACACTTTTATATTTGAATTTGATATTGATCAATTGTTGGGTTTGGAACTATACTTACAATGCCAATCTTATTTTGAGATAAATTCTGAACCCGCATTTGGTCCGTTATCACTTAGCGACTAATGGTCCTCGACTAATCGTCGACTTGGACGTTACAATTATCAACACTTGTCATGCATCACGAATGAATATTACATATTAATGATATGCAGGGAAGTTAGAAATTCAACTACTAGTTTACAATTACCTCAGGTATGAGAATCGAATTCGGTTGCATCCCGGCCTTCTCTGTAGGGACAATTCCAAGACATATGCCCTGATCTCCCACACTTGTAGCATATGCCTAGTCTAGCCCTGCACGGTCTGTTTGGATGATACTTCTGGCATCTCGAGCACCTCAAATCCTCTGGTTGAGTACTAGTCTACTCTTCTGAATTTGGCCCCTGACAGTTGTCATTTCTTCGGTCGTTGTTCCGGTGTAGAGAACGTGAAATAGCAAAACGACCCCCCTTTAAACTTTGGCTCCTAAGTATAATCTTCGTCTTCTTTCCATCTTTCCTTGTGAAAGATTCCCGGGGGGTCACTCCTTTCTACCACAGTCCTTCTCAAGCTTTCTCCCGTTGTTTGACCCGTGCTAACTAACTCTGGATAACTCACTATTCCCACGGGTACCACAGCACTCGGGACATCATTTCCACCTTCATTGCCATCACCACTGTCGTTGCCAACTCTAACTTGTTGTTCCATCCTATCCCTTGCTCGGCTAGTCATAGTAGCCACAGTGCCAATGGCAGCAACGGCACTCGCCATCGCGGACACAAAATTGGTCAAGGTATCTACCGGTATGGTTACATCGTTAACTCTCCATCCTCAACCCCGATTACTCCCACGATCACATCCACGAGGTGCCGTTTGGTTCCTGTTCATACCAAACAAGTGATATCAAGGTGATCAGACTCAATATCTCAAGTCAAGTGCTTCAAACTACCAAAGATGCACTCATGGACTTCATGCTAGACGTATCGGTTAGATACCCTAACTAGCACAGGCATAGACTTAGAGTATACATTGAAGCATAAGCAGTTCCATCCCTCAGGCTCACGAGGATGAACTACTCTGATACCATAATGTAACACCCTAACTTTCAAATCCTTATGCTCGGGTCATAAGTCAATGATATTACAGTGGTACGACTCTCAGATGAATTTTTAATACATAACTATAAGTATAATTGAAAAGAGTATTAAACGAGAAGTCTGAAAAGAGTAAAAATAAAATCACGAAGTCGTATCACTCACGCATCGACAACTAAAAGATAAGGTGTGACGTCAAAAGCAATATACAGATAAAGGCATTAAGGAGAACAAGGGAAGGATAGTATATAGATATATAACATAAGTAAATAGCCACTAGTCGCGACCCGCGAAGTTTAGGTCGGCTAGGGTACAGTATAAAAGTAGTTGACAACAGTATTTCCTAATCTCTCCCAAAAGAAACATAAGAGCCTCTATAGGCAAATCCAAAAGAGTTCAATACATAATATAAACTTTTCAAAATAAAGGTGGAGAGATTCAAATCAAAATATAAAGTGGAGAATATAAAGATCTTCGCCATCTCTCAGATGAACCACAGCTCACTTCTGAGCACCTGGACATGTATCTGAAAAATAAGAGATATATACAGAATGAGAACCCCTGACCCATGGGTTCCCAGTACAATAAAAGTGCCAAATAAATACAATACATTGTAATAAAAACTCACTAAGTATCCTAAACTTCCTTTCACCAAATATTCATCCTATGTTCTCGCTAATCTAGAAACAGACAACTGTCATAAGGGAATGCTAAATCTAATTCATCTTCCTCGGGCTTTCCAACTTTCTAACTCTCCAACGAATTAGAATCATAATCATGAACAAAACCATCACGAGTTATTCTGTCTCAGCAATTCTATATCAATACATCATATCTTCACCTGGAGCAAGTGAAATCACTTCGCTGCGTCTACCCAGGGAGCTCAATTACCTCATTCAATAATCGTCATCATTATTCAATTACATCATGAATTCATGTCATCAAGAACAGCCATCAGCATCCATCGACACTAGCATGAGGGACCTCTCAGTTGTACAAACACAAGCAATACAAGAAAGTAATACACAATTAAAGTACAAGTAGAACAAGTAGCACATAATCAGGTAACATATAGCAATCCAAAACAAGTAGGCAAACCTAAACAATTCAAAAATATACAAATGATGTATGCCTGTCCTATGGCTGATGAGTCTCATCTGTCGGTTATAAAGCCAACCCGACAAGTCTTGGTAGTTAACCATTGGATTGTCCCTCTGTCGTGCATCCCCAACTCGAGTAATTCTCAATCATAAACATGATCATAATCATAATCATACAATACCCATACTAGTGTTTATCCACGGGGGGCGAGCTCATCTGGAACTTTCACAGTGTCCGAACACACTTACGACATATGGTCAGCAGAGTATCGAGTCTCAACCTGGAGAACGTGGTGGCTAGTCACTGCTTTCATCCAGGGAAACTCGTATCTTAGATAATCATTTCACATTCATTCATAACCTTCCATAATCATTCATCATGACCATATCATCATTTATACATCACATGATTGCACATTTTATACATCACTCATCATAATCCAGGGCAAGTGGGGCAAAACCACAACACTACGTCCACCCAGGGGGCCTCTATACTAACCAACCTGGAGCAAGTGGGGCGCAACCACAACCCTTGCATCTACCCAGGAACTACGTTTTCATATGGCCAAGAGGAACCAAGGAGGGGATCCTAACCTCCCACCATCACGCTGGGGATGATTTTACAATACCAAGAGGAACAAGAAAGGGGATTCTCACCTTTCTTCATCTCTCTAGGGTCGCACTTCTGAGAAAGAGAGCTCAAGATAAAACAATCATTCAAAACCATATTTTCATTTCCAGCCATAAATCAATATTTATCATAGCCATCCAGCTCATGGCATAACCCATAAGCAGCCAATAATCATTATCAAATACAGTCCTTTGGCTCACGGGATACACCGCACTTCCATTATCACCCTCAACAACTCATACAGTCATCATTAATCATAACTCATCATTAATTCTCCCCTTACTTCGTCCACAAGTTACCACATTTCCTAACCTCTTCCCATCGCTAGGCATACTATAAGTATTTAGGACATAAAGGGTGAGAATGGAGACTTAGAAGTCTGAAATTCGGCTTTGAAAACTCAAAATCAGCTTTGGGGTGAAAACGGGGTCATGCGTGCGTGCCTACGCGCACGTGTGGAATTCAGAAAGGCAAGGCAACGCGTACGCGTCAGCCATGCGCATGCGTGGGAGTCAGAACAGCAGAGTGACACGTGCGCGTCAACCACGCGTACGCGTCGGTGCGTTTTGTGCTCCTCGCACACAACCCGCACAGTACTCGCGCAACTCTCGGGATTTTCTACGGGGCATTTGCATTAGTGCAGTGACACGTACGCGTCGGCCAGGCACACGCGTGAGGGAGTAAAACTTGAGAGTGACGCGTGCGCGCGGCCACGCGTGCGCGTGGAAGCACGATTCGTAAAAAACTTTACTAAGTTAAAAAGCTGCAAAATTTCATTTTTAAACCTCAAACTTCCACCACACATAACTTCTTCTACAAACTTCCTTTTTCAACCATTTCTGAACCGTTGGAAAGGTCGTTGAATAAAATTTCATAAAAATTCAATTTTGAAGAATTCCAAACTTCGTGGACCGAGTTACGGACCACCAAAGTTAGTCAAAAATAGTTGTTAGCCAAAAATAGAAATCACCAATATTTCCAATGTTCACAAGTCAAATTTTAATTCTACTCATCCAAATGATCGCAACCCAACCACATTCACATAATTACACTCAACTAAAACCAAATCTACCTCATCTACACAATTTTACCAAAACTATCAAATTCTACACCTCAATTCCTCAAACCTTACTATTCAATAATCAAACCAATTATTCACACATTCAATATCTAAAATCCATCCAACCACTTATATCATCAAACAATACACACATCAACTTACCTTCCTTACCTCTTTTCGGCCTCCGGCCCAAGATTCATGGTCTCCGACCCAAATTCACAATTTAAATGCATATTCCACAAACCAATATTTATTATCCAATTCATCAAATTCTCAACACACCAAACATACAAATTTACACAATTCTCAATCCAATCATTAATTTACATTACATATCAACTATGCATATTAGTACCAACCATTTACACAATCCAAACTTAATCCTAGGGGCATCTAGCCTAGGAATTCTCATCACACCACACGGTACTTAAATGAAACTTAAACCGTACCTCTTGTAACCAAAATAATTGATCTTCTTCGTAGAAGTCTTCACAACCCTTAGCTCCAAGCCTCACCAAAGCTCCACAAGCAACACCAACCTCCCAATTGTGCACTAAAATCAACCAATACTCTAATATAACCAATTTCACACTTATAATCAACCTAGGATTCATGAAATGATAAATCACAAGGGTTGGAGTGTTCCTTACCTTAATCCACAAAATTTTGTGATGAATATCACCAATAGCTCATACTAGAGCACTCCTAAACAACCAAAATCACAAGGTTTCTTCAAAACCCAAACCAAATTCAAATTTAAGGAGAAAAACAAAAAATGGGCAGAGGAAAATGGATTACTTACCATAAAACTTAGATAGAATTGTAGAGGTGAGAAAAGCAATGCGTGGCCGCAAATGGCTCGTCAATCGGAGTTCCAGAGAGAAGGTTATGATGATTTGAAGATTGAAATTGAAGTTGGAATCCTCACCTCTCACCTCTCTTCCATTTCAGCGCCCCTACCCTCTTTCTTTAGGGTTAATGAGCTGAAATACTTATAACTAATGTTTATATATGTTGGGTCTTGAGCTCACTTGGACCCGGTTCTACCTATCCTAATTATAAATCCTAATTTCTTAGCCTTATTTACTTATAATCAATTTTTTCCAGCTGTAGTACCAGACAGATCTCAGGCGGTACTGTCAGTCAAAATTTTAGTGCGCGTTTTTACTCAAAAAACTATGTTTTCCAACTTAGAAAAATTCACTAAGTCCAAATATCATATTTAAATTATCAAATTCCGATTTCTAGATTTTCTAACCATATTCACTCCTATTTAATTTATTTTTTAATTAATTACGGTTTGATCGGGTTTTACAAGTTGTGTAAATTAAAAAACAAGATGAGAAAAAAATCTAGCCAGCACAAAGTCAATAGATTGGACTCAAAAAGAAGTTAGAGTTTGAATAAACCTACCTTTAACCTTCACATACAGTGGCTCATTTTCATCTCTTTTATTCTTAGGTGCAGTAGGTTCTAGTAGATCAACACTACTTTGATTTAACATCTCCGTCTCTAAAATTTCATCCCCATCATCATTGAGACTTATTTGTTACAACACATCTTCTGAACTCAAGTTTATGTCTTCACTTTGTCTTTGTAGCTCTTCAAGGATTGGTTGTCCGAAAATATTATGTTTATGCCTTATAGTATACTAAATGCCTGCGACACAAAGTCATAGACAGCGTAAAAAGAATTCAGAAAAAATAAAAATAAAATAAAATAGTGACATAAAATAGTTAATATAATTGAAACACAAGAATTCAAATAACATAAAAAAAAAGTTTCATAAATGTCTCTACATTTAACTAAATTAAACATTACTAAGCATAATCCAATACAGCATATTCAGTAAGTTAATCATAGAGCATATTTAACAAGTCAAACTTAAATTCAGATTCAGAATATTTCCAAAGTTTCATCATTAATAATTGAAAGAAATCACTCATGCCCAACCATACTAAATCAATAATTTCCTGCTTAGAAACTAGTAAATATATATTTGATTCGGTTGGATAATGTTCCTCTGACCTTCTATAATCTCTTAAGTATTAAACCCAAACATGAACATCAAGAGTACTGACTCATATAACTAGATTCAATAATATATGATTCATGAGGAATGCTGCAAGATACTGCCTATAATATGAGCAATGTGAATAAAGTTAACGAAGTAAGTGCTACTGAAAATTACAATTTGTGCCCCATGAATGATAAATTATTTATGGTCTTCCTGGTCAAGGTTTGAGTAGTTTGTCATGATCATGCAAAAGAAGATAACAACAATATATAATAAAACCAAAGCTTAAATCAATAATTCGAGGGATGAAAGGAAATTTTTGCAGTAAATAAAAAATTTTGAAAATATGAACAATTATATCCACTTTCATAGTAACTAGTTTAATAGTAGTAAATTTTATATCACTAAATGGGATTAGCATTCATTTTATTATATAAGTAAATTGAAAAGCCCAATATAGAAAAAATCCCGTCAATGTAGTAATGATGACTATGATTCTATTATGTGTTAGTGATATCAAACTATTTGCTTAAAAGGTCACACACAATATACATCATGTCAGAGAGAAAATTGTCATATTAGGGATTCAAGTGCTAGGTTGCTGCTAGTCTTGTGCCGATCTTGGATTTGCAATTGATGCTCTGTACGAGGCAGGAAATAAAAGGATAATTTCTTACAACATCAAACCAAATAATACAGACATATGCCCATTTCTAAACCATCATTTAATCCCTTCTTTTTTCCTGAAATATAGAAATACCAAATAAAATAAAAATTTACAAATGATCAAATTTGGAAAAAAACCTAGAGAAGTTCTTGCTGTTGACGACAACGACGTTGAGCAGTGTGATCGAGTAAGAGCTGCGACCTGTGAGCGCAAAGAACGACTGTGAAGGTTGCCTGAAGTGTGATGTCAGAGGCTGTCGGAGGTGCAAGGTCTGAGATCAGAGGAGACGACCACAGGCAGGAGGTACAGCAGCGTCAGTGAGTGAGAGCTGTGACCTATCCGCGCGTATCACGAGCGTTGATGTTGCCAATGGCACAAGATCGGAGACTGGCAGGGTTGCGAGATCTAAGCTCGAGATGACAGATACATGCAGAGGTGGATTAGGGCCAGCGAGTGAAAGTTAGAATGAGCTCCGAAACTGAAAGATAAAAAGGGGGCGGTTTTGATTCAAGCTTGGGGATTTTAGTGTAGATTAAAGACGTGATTTGAATTAAGCTTGGTCTTTTTGGCTTATGAGTTTAGTTTCTTTGGTATTTATAAAAAATTATCCTTTATGTCAATATATCATGATTCATTTTGCATATAATATTCATTCATTTAAGTTCATAGAGTGCTTTAAAAAAATTATATTTAAGTAATTTTTTATCTTTTACAATGATCATGTTAGGATGTTGTCTTTTACAGATTAACTATGTGAACAAGGTAATCTTTGGAGTTATATTTAGCAGTGATGTAATGTATTCTGTTTGCTAATCATTGGAGAATTAGAAATAGATTCATCTTTGCTGTTCGTAGAATTTTCAAAATATTTCTCCGTTTTAGATGGATATGTCCATGACTTTTTCTAAAATAAAAAATCTTATGCATTCTTCCTCTTTCGGGATTCTGTCATGATATCACTAGCCAAATGACCACGCTTTCATTGTGTAATTCAGTATATAGCATTTTGAGAAGTTTTAAACAAGAGGCTTTGTAGTATTTTTTCCCAATTACAATTGATTTGTCCCGGATGAATAAACCTTGAGATGCGATACTCTAGGAATGGCATGCATCTTACTTATTCTAGTATCTCCACTGGACTCATGACAGAACTTCACCTCATTTCGGCATTTTGTCTGTGAAGTAAAAATAGGTTTGTTGAGTTAGTAGTTTGTGATAAGAGCATTTTTAGGTAAGCTATAATGATGTTAGTTTAATCTGGAAACCATTGCAGGCATTGGACACTTTCAACACTACTGTCGTATCAGCAGTTTACTATGTCATGTTTACAACATTTACCAATTTCGCCAGTATGATCATGTTTAAGGTGACTTTTACCTTTGTGCCCATTATGAATTTTTTGTTCCAAACATTTGTTACTTTTGTTTAGAGCTTATTAGAGTTGCGATACTATCTTCAAATCTAATAGTTTGTGGAAATAAAAATGCCTTATTCATAGTGTATGTCAATGTAAAATTGAAAGATAAAACATTGATGGAAAATGTGATAAACATCACTACCTATGGTATTAACAATAAATTAGTACTCTCTGGCCAGTAATGTACAGAACATGGACATCTATATTTAGACACACTGAATTTAACAATATGATGTGAATTTGATTAGTTGAGATAGTGATCACGTTGCTAGAGTTACAATATAGAGATAAATGAATCCACTCTGATCACAATGAGGTTCTAATTTGTATTTCAGACACCAGGACTCAAACATTATAATTTAGAATCTGTTGATTTGTTTTCACATAAAATCTGTGTTGGCACTTTGCAAATAATGTTCTTCTCTATTTTGGTGGTTTAAGTTTGGTGCTGTGCAGGACTGGGCTCCGCAAATTTTTTGTTACACTCATCGGTGGATAATAAAGATTTTGAATTTATTAATTTTATATACGATTTTCGTTTATGGAATTAATAACATTACTATTAATACCAAGTATAAATAAAAATGTTCACATGGAAAATAAAACAAAGCATAAAACAGCATCATAAATTAAATTAGAAATTTCAGTACATCATACAGTGATGACCAAATATTATGTTCAGCTGAAAACCAAATGTAACATTAAACAGAAAGACTAAGCCTAGATAAAATTGGAACAGGAAACTAAGAGAGCTAATAATATAGTGGGGTTATGTTCAATGAAACTAAACTAAAAGCACATCAGACATAATATTCTCATGGATACCAAATTTCACAAAATCGTCTACCTTTCTCATGAGCAACAGGATCCAAATCCTTCTTCCAGAATGGCTTCTTGTTGAGATCAAAATCCTTTACCACAGCCTGAATTTCTGGTGATTCAGTTGTAGAGCGAATGTATCCTTTCTTTTAAAAAAACTTTGCAATATGTTGCTCTATGATGATAAATTATTTTCGACATGTCCACTCAAACTCACATGCTGGCTTGGTTTTAACGCTTGACTACATAGATAAAAAATGCACTGATTTATCTACCGTGTTATATACAGGTGCTAGCAAACAATTTGGGAAATAGTAAAAAGGAAATAACAATTTATCTGTGTTACCTTCAGATCCATTAATATAACATCTGCATCCCAGTCAAAAGAAGTAGTAAAATATAGAAACATATGCCTTTGCAGATATTGTACGCTAAGTGCATATTTCAACCAGACTGAATAACTATAGAGAATTATTAAATGGTAACATCATGTTAAATTGGATAACAAAGCGCAAATAGAATATTAAAGGCATCAAACCTCTATACTAGAATCCATGGTAGAAGATGGGGCACTAGCGTAAAATGCATGTGAGAAGGGCGACTTTTCACAGATACTGGTGTGAGCATTGAGTGCTATCAGCCAAGAATGCACATTAATTTTGTTACACCAGATATCAGAGGCCACATCGAGTGCGTGTTGCAACAAGGAGAATGGAGAAGCAGAAGCCATCTTCGATGCAAACTTGATGCTTCCACAGCATTCAAGCAAGTCACGTTCTTCCATATTAATCCAGATTGAATCTTTTCTCTAAGGTCGTGCGATTGTCATTTTGTGTAACCTAAATAATAACAAATACATCAAGATTTAAAAGTATAATTTGTCATATTTTTTATAATTAGGACAATTAATCAGATTCATATAAACAAATAAAAGATTAAAAAATATTGGAATATACTAACAAAAAATTAGTTATCATTCACTTCACGCCCTAATTCAAATCATGCTCCTTATTAGAAAGAATTTAACTATACTAACATACTATCATTGTATATAAGAGTATCCATCAAAACTAAGAGTTAAAGATGAAATTCAAGACAAAATTAAAACCTTACCATAAATAAATTTTTCATGTTCTTTATTATTTGTATTTTTTATCTTTTTATTTTTTACTATTTATTTATGGTGGAGTTAAATTTTGATTTACATACTTAAGAATATAGACATAAGAGTCATAACAATCATCACCAAACTATTGAAAGAGAATTCAACGCTACAATAATGATCCTCATATATATGAAAAAAATATAACTGATATAAAAAGTGATTTAGTCACAGGTAATTTATAAAATTAGTTTCTTTTTTTACTCTTTTGTACTCTTCTTATAATTTTAACATATATAACTTGGATCATTATTATTGTAGCATTGAATTCTCTTCTAATAATATGATGATGATTGTAGTGACTATTGTATCTGTACTCTTAAGTATGCATCTCAAATAGAATCAAAATTTAACTCCACCATAAATAAATAATAAAGAATAAAAGGGTAATAAATACAAACATAACCACCATAAATAAATAGGAAAGAATAAATTGCATTTGGCTAGAAAGAACATCGACAGAAAAAATATGCATGGTAAAAATGAAAGAAAGAGTGAAATTACAAATCATGATCCGCATCTAATTTTTATACCGCTAATGAACAACATAACCGCACTGAGAAATTACTATTTAATCAAGAAGCGAAAATTAACCACTTTGGCAAAATGTGTGAAAATTGTAAATCATGAATCACATCTAAAATTAAATAATTAACATACCTTAGTAATTTTCAGTGGCAGCACTAGGAAGGAGGGAGAAGAAACCAACTATCAGTATTCTTGAAAACTGCACCCTAATATTTATCTGAGGTTAATTACGGTTTAAATTTAAGAAAAAGATGAACTACATAAAAATATTTTGAAAGGGTTGGAGGGAATGACCAAATTAAGCGCGAAATTAAAAGTGGACCTTGTTCTATTTTGTCACAGTGATTATTGGGTTTGTGGCAAATGAGAAAACTCATCTCAAATTGGCCACAGACAAACGAAAATGTCGAAAAATTCTACAAAATTTGACCACAGAGATATAATACGTTGCAATTGATTATCACAGTCATTAAACTTTGTCACTGTTTATCGTTCGTGGATACCTTCTCATTGATAACTCCCATGTTTTTGATAGTGACGATTCTAATCGTAAAAAAAAGGAGAGTATGGTAAAATTAATAGACACTATAAACTTAATTGAATTGAGCTTTAATATGAAAATTTGCTAAGTGATAATTTTCAAATTCAAAAAAATCTTAGAATTAATAATGTACAATCTTAAGCCAAATCACGTTTTGGAAAGGAAATAAACATTAACAAAATGAGAATAAAAATGAAAAGGTAAGAGATTTATTGAAAGTTGTTCTAACAAATAGAATTTTATTCAATATGATAGGATAATTAGATATAAGTATTTAGAGTATGTGTTAAGATATTAACACGTAAGATTAGATTTTTTTTAATTAATTAGAATTATTAGATTTAAATTAACTATAAGAGCATTAGTTACTATAGAATATATTTAAAGATTAATAATTAATTTCTTAAAATTACATGAATATTTTTTGTACCGAATACTTAAGATATTACTAATTAATATGAATGTTGTAAGAAAAATACGTTGCTAACAAAATAATTAACGTTTTAGGTTTTAATATTTTTAATATTTAATTAAAATAAATATTGTTACAATAAATATTAGATAAGATTAATTTAAAAGACTAAAGATTATTATTTTTGCAAAGACTTCGGTTGTTGTTGTCACGTCGCGTGATGTTGTCCATTTCCCTGCCCGTCGTGTAATTGCTTTATATTAGGGAGACTGGATTTGGACATGCAGTAGAGTTATGGAATTTTATATTTGACAATGTCTTGCTCTCTGCATTTGTGGAGTGGTAGATGTACTTACTTCTAAATCTTTTTATTTTATACTATATTTATTTAATATTGAGTCTTTGCGAATATGAACCGACACTTTAATTTAGAAAACGAAGATTCTTTATTTTAAACCACTAAACCACAAAGGTATATATATGCACATAGCATTAAATACATAGACTTATCCCAAGATTCTCAAAAACAAATCATACCCCTTTAAAAACCAAAAGACAATAAACAACGAGAAAAAAATAAATTTTAATAACTTAACTCGTGAACATAATCTTCTATACTCCTGTAGTTTTGCACTAAACCTTCGCACCTATAACTAAAAAAAGTGAAAATAGGGAGTAAGAATTAGGGAGTTATTAATAGGGTTGGGGGTAAATACTTAAATTCGTATTATCGTAGTTCAATTAATCGTAGCCCAACACTAGAAGCTGAAATAATAACCAGCCATAGAGATTCAAATATTAACAATTAATAAAAATCACAAACACACTCAAGCAAGCACAAACAATGCACAACATAGAACCAAATGCAAAATGTACAAACAGAGATGATGCATGTCTACTCCTATCGCAGGTAATGAGCTCATCTGTCGGTTTCGACCCACATCCGACGCAATCCGACTCGCAAGTCAGATAAGGTATTCCAGCAACATAACCTCTACAAGATTCCAACCTCTTGCAGGTGCTGATTCTCCAACTGAAATATGCCGAATATGACTTCTGCAAGTACTTGCAGGCGCTGATTCTCCAGCTGAAGCATGTGACCCATGTTCCTGGAAGCCATTTCACATTTACAGGCATTCTTGCATAGTCATTCATATACAAAGCCCACGTCTTAATATTTTTATATTGGCATCATAACTATTTACTTTCCATCACCTTCTCGTGACTTTTCAATCATTCTCATATCCGTGGCAGACAATCTTTTAAAACTTTTTCTTTATCTTTGCCCTCTACTCTCTTATGAATGAGATCCCTTTAGTTAATACATTCTTTTAATTCTTTTATTCTCTGTTATTTATTGAATTATATTTTGACTTAACTCAGCAACTTTTGTCTAAGTTTAACTTCCAGTACCATAACCTCTGTAAGCAACCTCTGTCTTACAGGTGTGATTTTCTTGAGCCGATGTATGCAAACATAACCTCTGTAAGTAATCTCGGTCTTACAGGTGAGGTTTTCTCTGGCCAATGTATGTATTGATAACCTCTATAACAAACCTCTGTCTTACAGGTACGGCCATCCCCTGGATTGGCCGATGTATCTCTGGAAAGCAAATCTTGATGGACTCACCATCATATCTCTGCTTATCTCCTTTTTTTAGTTCTTTCTTTCTTTTCTTTCTTACCATTCTACAATATAAATTATCTTTGCATTATTCTCTCACTTTTTTTCTAAGTGTTTTATGAAAAGAGAATAAAAAATTCTTAATTTAGATTTGCCTTTCTAAATCTTTTAGGATAGCTTTTTGCTTATCCTTTTAGTATATCATAAATAAATTAATATCTTTACTAGATAATATTCTTAATAAAATAACAACAATAATATAAATAAGATAATTTAAATGGCAAGTAAATTATATTTATATCTTTTCTTAAAAATTTAGTTTCATAAAACTTTTATTTTTAAACGCTTATTATCTACGTTTTAAACTTTAAACTTTTAAATATTTTATTTTTAACCCAACATTTTTATAAAATTATATTTAAAACCTCACTTATCTCAATATTTATAAAAGTAATTCTGATCTTTTACAAAATACTTATTTTTATCCTTGTACTTTATTTTATCACTCAAAATACCCGAAAATTTATGTAATTACAAATTTTACCTTAATTTTTATATACAAATACAATGTTACCCTTCAAAAATAAAATTTAATTACTAATGTCTTTCTTATACCAAAACCGAACCCTTAGCCTTTTTCTTTCAAAATATTACTTATATTTTAATCTGTTTTTGAGTTTTTCGGTTACTAATTCGCCGTAACTTTTAATTTAATCTTTCGACCATCAAACCTCACCAATTTTTGCTTGATCCTCAATGGTATTCCAAGTCAAAAATCTCTAAAACAGTTCGTCCCTGCTGGTTTTATTACAGCCAAGCCATGAACGTCACAAATACATCAATATATTGTAAAAATTTAACATAAACTTAATCAAAATCAATAATCATTCATAATATCAAAGCACTTATTCAACACATATTTACTCATCGAGAATTTACCAAAAGTCTACCTTCATAAATCAAAATAACGAAAACTCCGGAGAGACTTTTTGACTGAACTGTCGAAGAAGAAAACGTTAGAAATTGCCTGTGCTCTTAGAATTCCAAGTGGACGAACTCAAGGAGAAGGGGAGTTATGTCACTGTTAATTTCTACCAAAAAAAAGTGATGTCAATGTATAGAGAGAGAAAATACAAACATTTTTATTGGGTTAGATTTTTTATTGGATAGAGAGAGAAAATACAAATATTTTTATTGGATTAGATTTTTTATTGGAGTTACAAATTGATAGAAATCGAGCTTAAAAACTCGGAGGTACTATAGAATCCCACATGGCCTTCTCTCTTTTTCCTTTCTTTTGGTTCGTAGTTCAGTATAGAGAATGAGAGATGATGATGGTGATTAATGAATAAGGGAGTATGTGTCACTTAAAGCCACATGTCAAGTTATTAAATTGTTGAGTCAGCGTTTCAAGTTATAAATATTCTGAACGGATAATTATGAAAATTGGATATATTAAAACACAAGTAATAATATATATGAGTTACTAATATAAATGACATTAGTAACTTAAGGATAAAAGATAATTGATGAAACATTAGTAAAGTTAAGCTCATCAAAGAATATTGTTATTTACTCATATTAATAGATATTGAGCTCAATAATAATATTATTAACTAAACTTTATTTTTAAATTAAAAATATCAATTATTCAAATTAAAATATATATAATTTTTATTATTTATAAATTACAAAAATTATAGTTTTAATTATTTTAAATATTTTATCATAATATATATATATATATATATATATATATATATATATATATATAAATCTAAATCTAATTGAACTCAAATAGTTATATAATTAATTTAATTATTTTAATAAAATAATTTTGAAAAATAAGAAACTCTAATGTATAAAATAAATTATAACTTATTTATATTTATATTTTAAAAAATGTGGGTTGTTATATTCTACCCACCTTACAAAAATGTTTGCTCTCGAAAATTTACAATAAAATAAGTTCAAACTCTACAAAAAGAGAAACTAAATTCACGAGAAAAAAATACAAACAACATCAAGGATGAATACTCAAAAATATTCAAGTGAACAGATAGGATCACAATTAGGTAAAGATATATATGAACGATAAGGTTTGGTCGAAAAATAATCAAATCACATTTTGAAAAAATTCAAAGCAAGAATTTCAATGAAGATAATGAAAAAAAAAGATAGTACAAGTTCGTGTAGCACGAAAAAATATAAGACTCCAAATTTTTAAAAATTAAATAATTAGCTATTTATGGGTCATTATATTATTGAGATTTTGTTTTCAAAAAATTTATTTTTATAAAAAATAATTAAATAAAATTTTATGATTATTAAAGTTTAATTTAATTATAACTTATTTTATTAGTTTAAATTATTTATTAAAAATTATTTTTATAAACAAAAATTAAATTTATTATTTATTATTATTATTATTATTATTATTATTATTATTATTATTATTATTATTATTATATAATGGAAGGTATCTAACGTAGTTTTCAAAGAAACCAAAGAAAAGAAAATGAAACTTTATATATATATACTTGTTTCATTTTTTTATTAAATCATGACACCTAATATTTCTCAAAATGAAACACTTCCCTAATCATATATAATCATCATCAAAATTCATTGGCTTCTTTTCCTTTCAAACGGAGAGAGAGATCGAATCCTTGCATAAAGAAACCGTGATCCACACTAAAAATTTCGATTTCGATTCTTTGCGATTTGTAACTAATTAAAAATTTAATTTGATAAAAATGTTTATATCTTCCTCTTTTATACATTAGTATCATTTTTGTTCAGTAAAAATTGACGGTGACGTAATTTTTTTTTTTTTTGAGTTTGTCCAATTAGAGTTTTAGGAGATACAGACAATTTCTGACGTTTTTTTCTTCGGCAACTTGATCAAAAAGCTTCTCCAGAACTTCGAGTATTTTAATTTTGTACGGAAGTGAATTTAGTAATTCTATAATAATTAAATATAAATTTGATAAATGAATGTTGGTTTGATTGATTATTAGTTGAGTTTGATTAAGTTTATGTTGAAATCTTGTTGAATTATTGTTGTTGTTTGTGAATTATAGTATCAGAGCAGTTCGTTCCTATTAGAGCCTTGAGAATGGACTGACTATGCTTCACTGCATACTCTGAGTACCTGTCATGCAGTAGGCCTTGTCTTAATGACAAGAGTTTGAATTTCACGTGCATGATTGTCTATTAATACTAATGATTTATGTATATAGAAACACTAACGGGTTATCATTGACAAAATAGAAGTATTAGGTAACGCAAATCGTGTATTTTGGAAAAATTAGAAGTTGCATCTTGGGGTTGCTCGATTACGTATTTTGTTCCTCCATGGTTTGTCTTAAAGTTTTGTCTGAGATTTTTTTTTTGAAAAAGTGAACTAATTATTCTCCAATCATATTCCTTGTTCATGTGCATTTTTCATTCGATCTTAACTACATATGTTTGCTCGAATTCTTTGAGATGTCCGCTTTTTATGAGATATCAAGCCTACCTTTTAACTTTTGCTTTGCAATCACACATCTACCCTATCATTTTTATGTCATATGAAAATTTAAGTATTTGAAATTGTATATGTATACGTATGAGTTAAGACTTTTTGCTTTTTCCATAAAGTGTTTTAAAAAGTAAAATGTTAAAACTATGTAATGTTTTGTATAATATGCTAATTTTTAAGAACAAAAATTTTTATAAATGGAATAGGTGTAAGATTGTAAATTTTTGAAAATTAAATAATTAATTATTTATAAGTTATTATATTTATTGAAATTTTATATTCAAAAAAAATATTTTTACCAAAAATAATTAATAGAATTTTATTGATTATTAAAGTTTAATTTAATTATAACTTATTCTATTAGTATGAATTATTTATTAAAAATTATTTTAACAGATAAAAATTAAATTTATTATTATTATTATTATTATTATTATTATTATTATATAATAGAAGGAATCTAACGTAGCCTTCAAAGGAACAAAAAAAAGGAATATATATATATATATATATATATATATATATATATATATATATATATATATATATATATATATATAATATCATGACACTTGTTTCATTTCTTTATTAAACCATGACACTAAATATAAATTCCGCTAAATTAATAAATAATTAGTCAATAAATTAAATTTTAATAAAAAAATTAAAAATATAAATATTTTATTAAATTAGGATAGAACTCATTAAAACAAAAATTTTAACATTAATTTTAAAAAATTTAACCTAAAATTGGACCGAACAGGCCAAACCAATTGAACCGAACGCAAAAATGAGTCCAAGCCCATTCATCAAAAGAAGAGAATACTCTTCTTCTTTCCCATTCAGCACAATGCTGAAACAGCCAAGGGGGAGAGAAGAAAAGAATTCAAACCCTAACTTCCACACTACAAGAAAAAAGGCCTATGGCCACGATTTTTTTTGCTACGCTTTAAAACCGTAGCCAAAAGTGATCTATGGCCACGCTTTTATTAGGGTGGCGATAAAATAAAGATTTGGCCACTTTTTTTGTTGCTACGCTTCAAAAGTGTGGCAAAAAGTGTCAATGGCCACGCTTTTTTGAAAGTGACAATTGATGCGAGATTTGGCCACGCTTTTATTTGCCACGCTTAAAAAGCGTAGCCGTAGAGAGAAACCGGCACGCTTTTAAAGCGTAGCAACAGAGTTTTGTTATTCCGGCGTTTGAAAAGTGTAGCCATTGACGAGAAGCCTTTTGGCACGCTTTAAAAGCGTGGCCAAAAGGTTCCCCCGAAAAAAAAAAGGTATCGGATAAATTAAAAAAACCCCTCTTCGTTTAAAGACTTAGAAAAAAAAAAGGTAACCACAAAAAACTTAGAGAAAAAGCTTCATTGTGCTTGCTCTGCCTTAACCCCTTCTCATTCGTGCTCTGCGCTAACTACTCCTCCATCAAAAGCCCCAGCGACGAGACACTCACTCCATTGTGCCCTAACTCCTCCTCCTTCATTGTGCCTCGCCCACACCGCTCGACGACACTCCGACCACACTCCGTGAGAACGACGCTGCGATTGCAATGCCTCTGCCGGAAATCCCTCTTCTGGCACTCCCAACCCTCCTTCTGCAATGACTATCTCTGGAAGTGACTCCCTCCGCTCAGTCACCGTGGATGCTCTCCTTTGCCGCTGCTCATCCCTTTCGTTGCTGCAAAACCCTAACCCCCTAACCCCTTCCGCGCCGCTGCCTTCCTGCTTCTTGCTTCTTGTAAGTCCTCTTCTTTGTAAGTCACTCAGCAAATCTGATGGCTACATTGTGACGAAGCCCAGAATGACGAAGACCAGTGAAGAAGCCCAGGATGACGAAGCCCTCACTTGTTGGTAATTTCATCTTTCATTCTCTCTGTCTCATTTCATATACTTCGTCTTTGCATGTGATTTTTCTTCATTTCCTTAGTGTGTGATTTTTGTCTCCTCGTTCGAAATCTGTGTTTTTTTTTTAATGATTCAAGGGAAGCTTTGTCGAATTGATTAATCGGTTTAAGTGTTGTCATGTTGAGCTGGTTAAGCAAGTTGCAAAGAAAAAAGATTATTCCTTTTTTTGTATTAAATCGCACTGTAATTTGAATATTTGGGGGTTCATGATTCGCGTTTTTATTTACATGTCTGCTTTGTTTGAAGATTTATGACATGTTCATGCTTCGAATTTGATGATGCTGTTTTCCTTGTCTGTGATTTGTGAGATCAATTTTGGATCATATGAGATTGCATTCTTGTAAGGGTTCCTCCTTGGGTTTTGGTTCATTGCGCAAGATCTTCAGCTGCTAAACGAAAAATGGTCCTTATTAATTTTTTTTTGGACCAAGCCTCTAATTATCTTGTCAAAAAACCATCATAGTGATTTTATGACTGCCTTTTCTCTTTTACTCTGTTTGCGACTTACTAAAGAAATCTATTTTGTATTTAAGCCCGGGACAAGAAGTATAGGCAAGCTATTACTGCCACTAGCTCTGGTAATTTTCTCTTACTGGCTCACTGTATCTTCATTTTGGTTATTTTAAATTGGTTTCTGTGTGATGGTAGTGACTATAGATTCATTTGAGCTATCGTGTCCTATGTTCATGTGTTGGAACATATGAGTAATGTAAAACTGTTAAACTAATGACGTGATTACATTGGAGTATACTTCATTTTGCTTTTAATCAACAATAATTTTTCAATGTACATGGAATCTAGCTCATATCTTTATTTTTATTTTAGCTATAACAATATACAATACTCTTGTTACTTTTAATTAATTACCATTTGTCAATTAGAATCTATATCCATAGTTTGTTTCACATACCAAAGAGGATATTATGACCTTTATATATATTAGATTCACCAACTTCTTTGATGTGCCTTCTTTGGTGTCTTCTCATTGATGAGTTTTATGGATATTCTAATCTGTTTATTGGACATCACATACCACTATACCAGTAAATTTGAACATGAGGCATTTGCAATTTCAACTAGTAACTTTGAGGATTTGATTTCATTTGAGGAGTGTATTGAGTTAGCAGTTGTAGGTGCCCCTGATTATTATTTGCTGTTCACTCATAATGGTTGTATCTTCAAGTTAGTTTTCATCCTATGCATAGAGCACAATTTACAATTAAATTCTTGCTAAAATTATTTAAAGTTACTTATATATTTGAATACTGTTTCATTTTTGTCAATTTAGAAGCAGCTATTTGTTGTCGAGACCATTGTTATCATCACCAAACATGAGTTCATGGTCCTATGTTTTTATTGTGTTTTGGTTTATTTGACTGAATCTTAGTAAAGATGAAGCAGGAATGCACCATTTGGATGTTGCATAAGTTCCTGCACGAATTGTAAAATTAACTTCCAAAATTCAATCATTGGTTTAAGATTCTTTTCCTTATAAACACACTTCTCTGAGTTCTCTCATCTTTCTTTTATTTCTTTCTCATGGGTTAATCCATTTTCTTTCCTAATATATAAGAAATTCATGCCAAGATTAATGAGATATATATTAAGAGAAAATTAAAGGGATGAATAATTGATGATGAAGGGCATTAGCCGTAACATGATTTTCAATATGTATATGTATAATGTATTGTTATTCCTATATTATTTTTATTTTAATTTAATTTCTCCACCGACAGAAAGCAACAGAAATCCTCAAAATTAATCAACTATCTAATAGCTACTACCCAATATATTGAAGCTGATTAATGAGTACTTAGTAGTATTAGCTTTATCCATTTAACTTTTTGCAGCTGAATTTATTATATGTGCCATGCATAAGGCTTTCATGCTGATATGTTGTAATTTACTTTGGACAAATAGTAACAAATTCTTGTTTCTCAAATTCAGGGAGCAATCTCACAAATTCAATTTCTTCAAAGCTCTACCATTTGCACCACAAGACTCTAATAAACTTGTTAGTTTTTGCTATGTCTACTGATGGTATTACCTCTTTTTTCTTCCTCCTTCCCTGTTTTCTGAATTTCGTAAAGGCTTTGAGAATTGACGCTACTAGTGTCTTTGTCTTGAATTATTGGATTATTATTACTGGATTTGGATACTAATTCTTGCCGATTGCCACTGTTTGTGCTTTTAATATTGAATTTTGTGAATTGGTGCATTTGGTTTGCGCTGTCTCACTTGAATACACTTGCATAACTATATATCATATTGATGTGGAGGTCTTTCGAGTGTTCTAAGCTGCCAGAGATATTATTGCAATTAAATAAGTTTATTTCCTAAAATATTCAACAGGAAAAACTTGACTCAGTTCATGTATTCATGAATACTTATTTGTTTTCAGGAATTTTTTTTATGTCTGCCAGTGATGCAGAACCAATAAGACATTAAGGCTTGATTTGGTAAAGTTTTTCTGAAGAAGTGCTTGTGCTTTTCAAAATCACAAGCTCCTCATTTGCGTTTAGTTTAAATATGTAGTAATTAAAATACAATGTAAAGTAAAATAATTACGAGAAATAATGCCATGATGATACGTAACTTGTATCTGTATGTGTCAGTAATATATTTTGTTTTAAACTTTTCAAAAGGTAAATGTAATTTTGATTTGTAACTACTGCCCTAGATGCAAGCAATGCAAGTAACTTAACTATATTTCTCTTTACTTTATACTTTTTGTAATTCCCTTCCCAAGAAAAGAGTAATGTATGGCTCAGAGCAAAGAGTTCTAAATTTTATTTAGGGATGTGAATCTCATGGATATAAGATTCCTTTATGTAATTTTATGGAGATATGTTTGTAATAGAATTCAACTACAAGTGTCCACTTTTGCATTGTTTACGGCTTTTATTTTCAATTATTTATTGATCCTTTTTCTTCCTTTTTTATTGTTTTGATAAATATTGATGTATCTGTTCATTTATTCAGCATGCTGCTTGCAGATTGGAATTTAATAGTCTTCATCAAGAAAACTTACAGCTAGATGGAATTATATTCTTTTCCCTTCCTGGTCTAGTCTAGGTCGTAGGGCTCATTCTGGTTATGCAATTTGACATACTGCTAGCTGTGAAATAGTCCATATATAATGTCTAAGACAGAATTTCAAATGATTGTTACAAATAATTTGATCCTTGTTACTTAGCTAGCCTAAAATATGTTTTGTTTTGTTACTTAAGTTCACAACTATAACAGGTTTTGTTACTTATGCATGTTCACAATTCTGAATTCTTGTTTCTCTATCCAAGTTCATATTTATATTTTATATATACATTACAATATAACAAGCTAAGGACTCTTTTTCTGTTCATGCATGGAAAAGCTTGTAGGATCCGTTTAAGCATGACTGAATAGTATAATTAATTAATTAATTAATTAATTAATTAATTAAACGCAAAATATTTAGGCATTTAGCTAACTAACAACTCTAGTTGCCTTCTGTCTAAGCAGTTTTCTTTTGTTGCTTTCATTGAGCTGTTGTTATGCTAGTGTATAAAATAGATAAAAAAATATATATAATTAGTTTTTTTTTAATATATATTATCTTAAAAAAAACTGATTAGATTTTAGTCTTTTAAATTGACCAGTATCCTACAATATTATTATATGACTAAAATATTAAATGTTGATGAATGAAAACTCTTAACAAAAATATAAATATGATCCGTTCTTGTATGTTTGAATGGATAAAAATGGATCTGAAGCTAAGGGCATGAAATTATTTTCAATTCTTTTATTCTGCTGATCCTATGGTACTGCTTTGTTTGTACTTTGGTTTCTTAAACTTTCAACTATTTTTAACTGTTTCTTGCCATATGCTACCGACATTACATATGATAGTTTGGGTTGTGGAGTTCTTATTCTTTTCATACTGCATTTCTGATTTATATTTGAAAATAATTTTTACACTGCAGAATGTAGAAGAAAGTGAGGAAAGAGCACTACAGGATTAACACTCTCATTCTGAGTTGCTTGCTCATGTCTTTCCAAGGTGATTGTTGTGGTCAGAAAAAGAGAGTTGCATAATTTTTCATGCTTTGCTGTTTCTATTTGATGGAGTAATGTTTAATTAATATAGTTATTCTTAGGTAGAAGTTTATTATTATTATTATGATTACTTTATGGCTTGAGAATGATTGTATTTAAAGTATACTTATCAGGAGACTTAAAATTAGATTACTGAAAAATCACAGCCTAGATATACTTTAATCTCAGAGAAATTAAAGTTGAGACATACTTGCCGGTTTTAAGTCAAAATTGAAATAGTACTAGTAATTCATAAAACAGTTTATATAACAGCGAAAAATAATCAAGAAGCTCTCTTAAAAAGGATGAGGAGATTCGGTGTATGTAGTTTATTAAAGGTATTGGTGCACCAATTCAACCCTGGAATGAGTGAGGAAGAGGTAGCAGCCTTAGTGCAAGCTGCCCAAAGTTCTCCTTTGGATGCCTCAAGTAGCAGACCAAGATATACTACTCCTCGCTCCTCCAAATCAACTCATATTCCACCCAAAGATGTAAGTCACTATCTTTGGATATTCGATATATTTCCATTCAAAGTAGTTGACTTATTGTTGTTGTTGTTGATTTTGGACATTTGATAGTGAGATAAAAGATTATAAATGATGCTAATGGTGTTGAATTGGAATCTGAATTCAAAGTTGTTGACTTTTTAGTAGTGTTTTGTTTTGTATTTAGTGTGGCATTGAATCTCAATTTTGGAAAACATGAGAAATCTTTGAAGATTTGCACTTTTTTCTAATCAAATTGGAAAAAGGAAAAGAAAAGAAACCATAATTGAATTTTAATGGTTTTGTTTGTTTTGATTTTTGCAGACTCCAGAAGGAATTAACGGCTCTCATGGTATATCTCATTTTGCTTGATTTATTTATTGGGGATTGGTCTTTTCTTTCTTTCTTTTCCCACCTTTATTAATCAGAAGAAGAAATCGGTTATAGAATCCATATGCAATTTCTATTGATTCTCTAGTTGCTAGAATAAACTTATGGTGCATGCATGTGACTGCAGGTGCAGTATAGGGCTACAAGAATGGTTAATTTGGTTGTGAATTGTTGAGTTAAAACATGTGATAGTTGCAGCAAAAAAAAGGGGGAGGGGACAGTTTGATTGTTAGCTTCCTATATCACTACCCTTTCCCTTTTTTGAAAACTTTAAGAACACAAAACGTATAGTGGCTTTCACTATGAAAGAAAAGCCTTTGCTGGTTACAATTATTGATAATATGTCTTTTCATTTTTTGGTTTGGTATAAGATGCACTAACACACAACATTTAAAATTATGTAGGGCAGTGCTGAAAACAATTTTGCTCACAATGATGATCAGTAATCATGAAGTTTTATATTTTTTAATGAAGTGTAAAGGAAGTAGATAATGTAACCCATGTTGGAATTGTAATTCACGTATTAGGAAATTGCTAGTGGATGAGACTTTGATTTTTGGTATTTTGTTGGAGTATATTATGTGATCAAACACTTTTTTTCTGTGACAAGTTTATGAAGCAATGATTAGTTGATTTAAAATTAGTAGTCATCTTTTAAATTTTAAAATTATCTATGATTTTGTAAGGTTTATAAAAAAAAGAGTGCCAATAGGTACTGAACTAACTTACAGCCACGCTTTAAAAGAGTAACTATATTGTACAGCAGCAATCAACAGCCACGCTTTAAAATTTAGTTTCGTACCTATTGGCACGCTTTTAAAGCGTAGCCATATCTCCACTTGTTGCCACGCTTCCAAAGCGTGGCGATAAACATTACAGTGGGTATTAACAGCCACGCTTTAAAAGCGTAGCTGTATCTCATAGCTATTGGCACGCTTTTAAAGGGTAGCCATATGTCTTGCTATTGGCACGCTTTTAAGGCGTAGCCATATGTCTCGCTATTGGCATGCTTTAAAAGCGTAGCCATATGTCTCGCTATTGGCACACTTTAAAAGCGTAGCCATATCTCACACATGGCCACGCTTTTAAAGCGTTGCGATCTGTAAAAGCGTGGCAAGAAAAAAAGCGTGGCAATAGGTCACCAAAAGCGTGGCGATAGAGCAACCGGCACCCTTGCAGTTGTGACCCTTTCAAAAGCGTGCCGCAGCTCAAAAAGCGTGGCGAAAAGCTATCGCTATGCTTTTTTGGACTTTTTGCCACGCTTTAAAAGCGTAGCAAAAAGCTTGTTTTCTTGTAGTGCCACTTCTAACTACCATATCTTCCCACTCTAAACTCCAATCGCCGCACCATTTGCGGCCACACGTCCAACACGTCGAGCTCTACAAACCTATCAGAACAATTTCATAGATAAGCCACAATCTCACCTTGGTTTCTCTACCTCCTTTTGATTTTTGAAAATTGAGAGCCTTTATGTTGAGATTTTGTCGATTTTGGTATTCTAGGTTTGATTTAGTTTGAGGAGTTTATCAGACTTGGGTTGTTTTGTCCATGGATGTAGTAAGAATCTCTAACCCTAGTCAATTTCTTGATTTAGTATGCTAGATATTGAATTTGGGTGTATATGTGTGTTATGTATATATGAATTAAGCTTGTGTATATGTAATTGGAGCTTGAATTGTGGACATTGGGATCTTGGTAGAGTTTGGGAGACCTTGCTTTGGATACTTTGAACTTTGAGGGTTGTGTTTGGAGCTTTGGTGCTGTCTTGGTAAATACGTGAAAATCAGCCAAGGTATGGTTTAGGTTTCTCGTATTTATTATATAATGTTCTGTGAAAACTTAAGCTAGACAACCCTAGGATAGGTTGAAATGTAAAGGAATGTTTAATGCTTAGTATCCTTGTTGTTGAATTGTACTATGAATTGTGTATTGGATTGGGTAACTGCTATGGATGATAATAATAATAATTGGGTGTAAAATTGATGAATTTATGATTATGGACTTGTTGACAAGAATATATAAATGCCTAGGATAGGTGGATGACAAATTTGTTGATGTATTTGAGAGATTGATGCATGATATTGTTGAATTGAGATATGGTAGTCATGGAAGGATTATTGTGGTAATGGCAAGGTTATGTTGTGTTAATTTTGGTGTATGGTATATTAGATTTGGATTGGATTCTTTAAGAAAGTTGAGGTTTTTTAACTTGGTGTGGAATTGGTTTTTGGCTGAACTTCAGCGAGCCATAACTTGGCTTCCGGACTCCCAAATGATTTTACACTTGTTTTGTATGAAAATTAAGCCCGTGAAGTTTACACCGTTCGAAGAACGGATGAAAAATGATTTAAAACGAAGAAGTTACGCGCATTGGAAGTTTAGGGTTCAAAATGTAAATTTTGCAATTTTTTTACTTAACCAAAATTTTAACCAAAAACCCATGCATGCATACGCATACCCTTTCATACGCATTGATTACATTTTGGTATCTATGCATATGCATACATGTGCATGCGTACGCATAGCACCTAAAAAAGGATGTTTCGCTTACGCATACAGGAGCCATACGCATGCGTTCAATTCTGTCCAGTGTACATGCGTATGCAGACAGATGCATGCATACGCGTCTTGGACAAAAAGAGGCCTATGCGTACGCATACATATGTATGCATACCCCTGTTTTTAGCAAATCATTATTTTGTGTTTTCAACGCCAATTTGACCTCCTAAACCTCTATTTTCATATTGTTAGTTCTAAACTTGGTTAGAAAGCTTAGTAATGAGATGGAGTTAAGAAATTAAGGTAAATAAAGTAAAGGTTAAAAATGGTGGATCATATAAGAATGAGATGTATACTTGAATGATTTATGATGCCAAGGCTTGAATGATTGATTTCTACAATTACTCTAAAATGTATGAGGCTTGTGCATTTAAATTATCTGAGATACGAGTTCCTTGGGTAAAGTACCGTGGCTTGCCACCACGTGTTCCAGGTTGAGACTCGATACCCTATTGACCCTGCGACATAAGATGTGACCGGGCATTCTAAATTTCTGGGAAGGTTGACCCCCATTGAGCAATTTATAATATGAGAAAAAGCTATGCATAGACTCTTGGGGATGCGCGTTGGGGGACAGTCTAAAGGTTTAGCAACCGGACTTGTCGGGTTGGCTTGATAACCAACAGATGAGACTCATCAGCCATAGGACAGGCATGCATCATGTACATATTACTTGAATTACTTGTTTGTGCATTAATTGGGTGTGCCTAAATGTACTTGCTATGTTAATGGTATAATTGTTATTTGCAGTACTTGTACTCTACTTGTGTTTGTGTTTGTTTTTATCTGCTTGATTGTCTGTGATATGTTATTGGAGATAGAGGATCGGAGGAAAGGCGGAAAGATTTAGAGTTAAGGTTAAGTCTAGGTTAGACTTATATTTCCTTAGAAGACCTCTTTTTATGGTTTCTGTTTAATACTGTTAAGCTTTACAATCTGAGTGTCGGTGTTTTAGGATTGCCTTTGGCATTCCCAGGACCTTATATATTATGTGCATGGCATGCTGAGAACCTCTGGTTCTCATCCCATACTATGTTGTTGTTTTTCAGATACAGGTCGAGAGGCACCTCGCCAGGCGCCTGGACTTCTGAAGCGGAGTGGTTTCTGGGTTCCTTTTGCTGTATAGTTCATATGTATATGTACTTATTAGCTTTCTCTCCAAATGACTTGTTTATTTTGATCCTCTTAGAGGTTTATAGAGAGTTAGGGTTTTGGCAATGTATTTTGGTTTTGGGATTATATATATATATATATATATATATATATATATATATATATATATATATATATATATATATATATATATATATATATATATATATATATATATGTAAATACTCTTCAGCCAGCCTTGGCTTCACAGGCTGGGTTAGGAGCTAGTTATTCTGCATCCTTGACTCTCTAATCCCACTTTCTGTATATTTATACTTATAAACTTTAAGTTTCTTAGCACGCAAGTAATCTCATTTTTTGAGCGTTGCACTTTTCATTTTGCGGATTTTGTTTCATCTGTTTTTCAAGGCTCCTAGTTATTATACTTTTTCTGCTACTATATGTATATATTTTATTTTAGAGGCTGTAATACAACACCACCTTTGTTTTACTGCTTAAGCGTAAAACTCTGTGTGGTAGGGTGTTACATTATGGTATCAGAGCCATTCGTTCATATAGAGCCTGAGGGACGGACTGACTATGCTTCTGTGCATTCTCTATGTATGTGTCTATGTGCTATTAGGCTATCTAATTGATATATGTGGCATAAACGTTCATGAGCATGCATTTGGGACTTGAAGCACTAGACTTGCGATAGTAAGACTGATCAACTTGATATCACTTGTTTGGTGTGTATAGGAACCAGATGTCGACTCGCAGACGCAGTCGCGAGCAAGGCAGGGTAGAATAGGTAATGCAAATCCTGGCACGATAGGGAATAACCCTGTAGATTTCATGGCTGTCTTGGGAAATATGGCTGCGGCTATGCAGACAATAGCTGAAGCGCTGTAAAACTAGATAAACAATGGTAATTACAGGAACAATAATGGCGAAGAAGGCCCAATGACATTTGCCACATTTCTGAAGGTTCACCCTCCAACCTTCAGGGGGACCTCAAATCCCACTGAGGCGGACAATTGGGTTCAAGCTATGGAGTGGGCACTGCAGGCTCAGCAGGATCCCGAGGAGTAATGGATTGAATTTGGGACTAATCAGCTACAAGGTGAGACTCAGTATTGGTGGCAGGGGATGCGGCGTATTCTATAGCCTGATGGGGTTATAATTTTTTGGGAATTGTTCCAAACAGATTTCTTCAAGAAGTATTTTCCTAATTTGGTTAAAAACACCAAAGAACTTGAATTGATGCAATTTAAGCAAGGGCAGATGACTATTACTGAGTATACTAATAAGTTTGAAGAACTGTGCCGGTTTTCTCGTATTTGTCAAGGTGCTCCAAAGGATTTTGCTGAATAGAAATGCATCAAGTATGAAGAAGGCCTTCGGAGTAAATTTCTGAACTCCATTGCACCAATGAAGATCAGGGTGTTCTCTAAACTTGTAAACAAAAGTAAGGTGGCAGAGAAATGTGTGAGAAAGGTGGCAGTAGAGAAAGGAAGCATGAGGATGCCCTTCCAGAGGATTCCAGGGAGAAATTTTACACCAAGAGGAAGGAACTTTAAGCGTGGGGATTCATTTAGCAACCTAATCATGGTCAAGGCAGTTTTAGGAGACCGAATAACAATGCTAATCAGGGAAGAAGATTTGGGAAGCAGCCACAGCAGAACTTGAACTGTCGAGGTGCGAGAAGCATCATCCAGGAGTTCCATGCAGACTGGGTTTGGGAGTGTGCTACTTCTATGAACAACCCGGGAACCTGGCTTGGGGCTATCCAGAAAAGAAAAAAGTATGAGACTGGTCGAGTGCAGTAGCCAGGGAGAGTGTATACTACTTTTGCAGCAGGTGCTGAGGGGTCAGAGACACTGATCAGAGGTAGTGGTAAGATAGCCGGTAAAGTTTTAAGTGCACTGTTTGATTCTGGAGCAATGCATTCATTCATTGCATTTGAGAAGGCTGATGAACTAGGATTGAAAATAGTGGTCTTGGATTATGATTTAAAGGTGTATAATATTACCCATGAATCTATGGTGACTAGGTTAGGATGTCCACAAGTTCCGTTTTGAGTACAACAACATGAATTCGTGCATGATCTGATTTGTCTACTGATGACTTGTCTTGATCTATTTCTGGGGTTGGACTGGTTATCTAAGAACCATTTTATACTCGACTGTTTTTAGAAATCAGTGTGCTTTATGCCGGAGGATACAGAAGGGCCGGTTGTGGCGACTATTTGAACTCTATGACAGTAAATTGTTCTGGGATTGAATGCCAGGGTATCATGCTATTAACTGCGGGTGCTTCGGGTGATGATCAAAGTTTGGAGCAGATTTCGGTTGTCTGTGAGTTCCCAGAGGCGTTTTCGGATGATATTGATGAATTTCCACCTAACCGAGAGGTTGAATTCGCAATTGAGTTGGTGCCTGGAGCCGGTTCGATCTCGAGTGCTCCTTATAGGATGTCACATCTAGAAATGGCCGAGTTGAAGGTTCAACTGGAAGATCTATTGGATAAACGCTTCATTCGACCAAGTGTTTTCCCGTGGGGAGCGCCAGTGCTACTGGTAAAAAAGAAAGACAGAAGTATGCGCCTGTGTGTCGATTATCGGCAGCTGAATAAGGTTACTGTGAAGAATAAATATCTGTTGCCAAGAATTGACGACCTAATAGACCAGTTACAAGGAACCGGCATGTTTTCTAAGATTGATTTGCAATTCGGATACCACCATATAAGGGTTAGAGATGAGGACATTCCCAAAGCTGCTTTTAGGATACATTATGGACATTATGAGTACACAATGATGTCTTTTGGGTTGACAAATGCTCTGGCAATATTCATGGATTACATGAATAGAATTTTCCATCCGTATTTGGATAAGTTTGTTGTCGTATTCATCGATGACATTCTTATTTACTCTAAGACAGAAGATGAGCATGTGGATCACTTACGGACTGTGCTACAAATCTTGAAAGATAGGAAGTTGTGTGCTAAACTATATAAGTGCGAGTTCTGGAAGACTGAAGTGAAGTTTCTTGGCCACGTGGTGAGCAACTAGGGAATAGCAGTAGATCCTGCTAAGGTTGAAGTAGTGATGAATTGGAAGCGACCAACTTCGGTGACAGAGATTAGAAGTTTTCTAGGTTTGGCAGGTTATTATCGGAAATTCGTTAAGGGATTTTTACAGCTTGCCTTACCTTTAACCAAGCTGATTAGGAAAGATGTACCTTTCTTCTGGACTCTTTAGTGTGAAGAAAGTTTTCTAGCATTAAAACAGAGGTTGACCACTGCACCTGTGTTAGTACTGCCTGAGTCTCGGTGTTCTAGGATTGCTTCTGTTATTCCCAGGACCTTATATATTATGTGTGTGGCACCTTTACCATGCTGAGAACCTCTGGTTCTCACCCCATACTGTGTTATTATTTTTCAGATGCAGGTCGAGAGGGTTCCTTTTGCTGTATAGTTCATATGTATATATACTTAGCTTTCTCTCTAAATGACTTGTTTATTTTGATCCTCTTAGAGGTTTATCGAGAGTTAGGGTTTTGGGATTATATATATATATATATATATATATATATATATATATATATATATATATATATATATATATATATATATATATCTGTGTGTGTGTGTGTGTGTGTGTGTGTGTGTGTGTGTGTGAGATACTCTTTGGCCAACCTTGGCTTTAGAGGCTGAGTTAGAAGCTAGTCGTTCTGCATCATTGACTCTCTAATCCCACTTTCTGTTTATTTATACTTATAAGCTTTGAGTTTCTTAGCACGTAAGTAATCTCGTTTTTTGAGCGTTGCGCTTTTCATTTTGCAAATTTTGTTTCACCTGTTTTTCAAGGCTCCTATTTATTATACTTTTTCTGCTACTATAAGTATATATTTTATTTTAAAGACCGTAATACCACACCACCTTTGTTTTACGGCTTAAGCGTAAAGTTTTGTGCGGTAGGGTGTTACACCTAATATTCCTAAAACTGAAATACTTCGCTAATCACATATAATCATCATCAAAATTCATTGGCTTCTTTTCCTTTCATACGGAGAGAGAGACCGAATGCTTACATGAAGAAACCGTGACCCACACCAAAAATTTTGGTTTTGATTCCTTGTGATCTGTAACTCTAATAAAAAATTTAATCCAATAAAAGTGTTTGTGTCTTCCTCCTCTATACGTTGATATCACTTTTGTTCGGTAGAAGTTGACAGTGACGTAGCTCCCCTTCCCCTTGAGTTCGTCCAATTAGAGTTCTAGGAGGCACACATAATTTCTAACGTTTTCTTCTTCGGTAGCTCGGTCAGAAAGCTTCTCCGAAACTTCGAGTATTTTAATTTAATGTGGAGGTAGGGTTTGGTAATTTTATAATAATTAAATGTGAATTTGATAAGTAAATATTGGTTTGATTGATTATTAGTTGAGTTTGATTAAGTTTATGTTAAAATCTTATTGAATTATAGTTGTTGTTTGTAAATTAATGGTATCAGAGCGAATAGAAATACTTTCTAAAAATAAGGAACTCCAATTTATAAAATAAATTATAACTTATTTATATTTATATTTTGAAAAATGTGGGTCGTTATAGTGGAGGCCCAAGATCCACAATTTTCACCTTCCGTGGGGTAAGGTAACAATTACTTTGAAGGATGTTGTTTATCATCTTGGCCTGGGCACAGATGGTGAACCAATCAAGGGTTACACCAGAGAATTCTAGACTTCCAGTAGTTCTATGGGCACCCCACATGGCAGTGGATTGAGAATTTGCTCGACGACTGGCTGCCTTCACAGCCAGAGGATAGGAAGTAGGATTTTGGTTTGAAAATGACTTGGCTGAGGAACAGAGTCTCACACATTGCCTCTGGAGCAGATGCAAATATGGGTGCATATGAATCAGAGTCGATTTGCAGATCCGCAGTGTTTATTCGGATCTGAACCAAATGTTGCGGATAAAGATCTGATCCGAAACTGATAGGATCGGATTGCAGATTTCAGGTAGATACCCGCAGAAATGATCAACAAATCTGCACATTAATAATTAAATAAATAAAATATATTATACATATGTGTTATTTTCTCAAATCAAACGAATCCTAATTACTTTCCTTCACTTTCGGCACTTCTCTCTCACTCACACCCACTCACCCCACGTCCTCTTTTCTTTCGGCCCTCAGTCACATCACTCTTTTGTGCTATCGGCATCATACAATCCTCTCTCCCTTAGTGAATCACCCTCACCTTCAATCCTCTACTCATCACTCAGTATTACCCCTTGTCGTTGGGCCTCGCCGCTTGTTGCTCATCCCTTGCCCTTCATTGCTCATCCTCGCCGCTCGCCACTCGTCACTCCTTACTTCCTTGTCGTTCTACTTCTGGCTTTAGCCTCTGTTCAAGTGTTTTTCCTCGCCTCTTTGTCATTTAACTTCTGGCTTTTGGCTTTCCTTTTGCATCTGGGTTAATTTTTTATTTTAAATTTAAATACTACTAGGTAACTTTAGATACTATTAGGTATTAAGTTTCTTTAGTACTATTGTTAGAAAATTTTGGATTTGTATGATTGTTGTTATGTGAAATTTGGTGCTATTATTAAGTATGAAATTTCTAGTTCTCTCTACTGTGGATTGAATTCTGGTTCTGGTTTGTACTTTGTGAAAAAAAAGTTTCGAACTTTTTTTAGTTTTTTGAATTTTTAGGTATATTTTCTAATTTTAACCGGATATATTTAATATCCGATCTATTTGTGTGGGGAGTGGATCGGATCTGATCCTAAAAAATACAAATATTAGATCTGATATGATAATTTTAGAGTGGATTAGAAGATGACAGCCCACAACTACCACCATTGTCATGAACCATAACGTACTACTTCATCACATGTTGTGTCATTAGTCTAGCATGTACGTCAAACATTACTCTTACATACTAATCAGCTTCCAACCAAAATACCTTGTTAGTAAACCCTCCACTCAACTGTACTAATAAAAATCTATATGCAACTCTTCCAACCTCCTTAGAACCTATTATCCACATGTTACTCAGTATGACATTCTTCTACAAATCTAGATAATCAACATGGCTTGTTCGCAACCTCACAGTTGAATTACCCTCAAATATCACACCTTCCTTACCATTACTTATTGTTCCATTGGGATAAATTATTATAAAAAAGAACTCATTATTATCCATGTGTATGTAAAAAAGAAGTATAAAGATTAAAAGTGGAGAGATAGATATAATGTGATTAATGATGGAATTAGAAAAGTCCTTATATAGATATTTTTTTCGGATATAATCATCTAGGATGTAGAGACACTTAATTAATTAGACATGTATCTTGGATATTGTGATCCTATTTTGTGTCTCTAGCTATATCTCGAATAGTATAACCTTGTTTATGTTTTCGAACACATCTCGGATACTATAATCTTGTTTAAAATACGATCATATTTTGTATAATGAATATCCAATTTTTAATTACGTGTCATATCCGGATGCACTTGAGATATATTCAACTCTTATCGTGACATGTTTCAAGTACTTATTACTTAATCATCGGGATATAAGTTTAATTAAATTTGGGTCATAGTAGGGGTGAGCATGGGTAGCAGGTACCTGATTACCTGTTTGAACTTGAACCGAACCAATTAAATTGGTTCTGCAACCAACGGGTAATCGGGTCCGACCCAAACCAAACTAATGCCTTTCTCTAGTAATTAGTTCGGGTAACGGTTCTGAAAGTACGAAATCCAATTTTAAAAATATATATATACCTTTTAATGATTTTAAGTTTCTCACCCAATAACCCTAGCACTAGCAGCAGTTTCCTCACCCTATGGAGTAAACCCTAGCAAAGCTTTCTCAAACTTCACTTTACCTTTAAATAATACTGTTGTTGGAAGCACTTCTTTTTCAAGTGCAATCACTTTCACGGTATTTAATATATTTAGATTTTAATATATTTAGTGTTTAATATTTTTAAATTATTTCTATTGATTTTACATATTTATTGTATTTAAAAAATTTTAAGATGAAAATTTTATTTTTTTATAAATTTTTATTTTATTGAATACTCAATTATTCGAACGAATTAATCCATTCTTAATTGATTTGGTTTAATTTAAATACATACAAAAAAATATAAATTCAAACCAAATCAAACTAGTTATAATTCAATTAGTTTGATTCTAAAACCTAAACCAATCCGATACGTATTTACCCTTATATCATAGCACTGATACTCTTAACACTGTCTTTTACTTATTTCGATAAATAATATACTTAATTAATTTAAATAAAAAAAATATCCGTCTGCCGCATGATTGCTCATCTAAAATGAAGTGACAAAAAGGTTCTATTCTATCTTCGAAATTTAGATTACGAATTACATAATCCAGAGACATATAGTGGAAATGGAAGCTCTTTTGTGCAGAAAACTTGGTGATCCATCGTTATCTTTGGAAGACGATAACAGCCCAATAATTGTGTCCAAGAACCATCCAGTTCCTCAGTTGAAGTCTCCCACTTCTGTAAGAGTCAGAATCAAGGCTACGAGCTTGAATTTTGCAAATTACTTGCAGATCCAAGGTAAGTATCAGGAGAAGGCGACTTTGCCATTCATACCTGGATCCGATTATTCGGGAATCGTTGACGCCGTTGGCCCCAAAGTTTCAAACTTTCGTGTTGGGGACCCTGTTTGTTCCTTTGCTGCTCTTGGTTCATTCGCTGAGTTCATTGTTGTTGACGAGAACGAGTTGTGAGATTCCCCTCCTAATTCATTTACTTTTTTTCTTTTCAAAACAAAAATTGATGGTAAATTTGAGAAATTGACAAATTGTTCATTGTGGCGTGTAAAGTTATTAACTTTGTTTTTAACCCATTTTTTGGGTTGAAGGTTTCGTGTGCCAGAAGGTTGTGATCTTGTTGCTGCTGGAGCACTTGCTGTGGCATTTGGCACTTCTCATGTAGCACTTGTCCATAGAGCTAATTTAACCTCTGGTCAGGTATGTCATACGTAGTTAATTTTTACTTTATTTATTTGTTTGTTTATTTATTTCACATGTTGGTTATGTTTATATCTCTTTGGAGTGGTTGAAAAGTTGATGAAATTGTAGGTGTTGGTGGTTTTGGGTGCAGCAGGAGGTGTAGGGCTTGCAGCTGTTCAAATTGGAAAAGCGTGTGGTGCCATTGTCATTGCTGTTGCTAGGTAGTACTAATTTGTTTCAATGCAAGGTTGAATATGACTGATATAATTGTTCTGCATTTGATTGATATTTCCATTTACTAGGTATTCGTTGGAGTTGAATGTTTATTGTTTTGCATAACTCGGTTTCAGGGGAGCTGAAAAGGTGCAGATTTTGAAGACTCTTGGTGTTGATCATGTGGTGGACTTGGTCAGTGAAAATGTTATCGAGAGTGTGAAAGAGTTCCTTAAGGCTAGAAGGCTTAAAGGTGTTGATGTCCTCTATGACCCGGTTGGAGGCAAGCTTACGAAAGAAAGCATGAAACTTCTGAAATGGGGAGCTCAGATTCTCATAATTGGGTTTGCGAGCGGCGAAATTCCTGTCATCCCTGCTAACATAGCTCTTGTTAAGGTATACTCTATCATGAGTTAAGTCTTGATTGATCTAATTATGCTTTATTCGTAAAACCTTCGAACTTCAAAAGTCACTTGTTTATATCCCTCATTACTGATATTTCATTGATTTAAAACCATTTTGCCAGAATTGGACAGTTCATGGTCTTTATTGGGGTAGCTACAAGATACATCGCCCAGCTGTTCTTGAAGATTCTCTAAAAGACTTATTGTCTTGGTTGGCAAGAGGCTTGATTTCCATCCACATTTCTCATTCTTACTGCTTGTCAGAGGTCAGGAATTCGTTTTACAGCTCTTCTACAGATTTGAATATCACTTTCTTTTCCTATCTAATTCAATAATCAATACAGCTTCTATAGTGTGAATGCATAAATACTTTTATGAAAAACTGTAGATAGTTATAAATTTGCACCACTTGCATATCATCTGTGCTAACATGAACTTCTGATCATTGCAGGCCAACCTTGCGTTTTCTGCTATCAAAGATAGGAAAGTCATTGGGAAGGTGATGATTGTTTTTGATGACAAACTTACAAGATCTAAGCTGTGACCCTTCTGATAATTCTTCTTTACGGTTGAATAATATGTGCTACAGTAGCACCCCAACGTCCAACAGAATATTATTGTACAAGAACGGAACAGAATAGAGAAATTATGTGCTGTGTACCTGTGTCTTAGTTTACCCAAAGAATAACAAATGTATACAAATGAACATCGTCAAATTGTACTATTTACTATGTGAAGGTTACCTTTGTCAATCAATGGTAAATTTTGCACACTTCATATGGTCAAATAATTTTTTCCAACCTGCCAACCTTGATCAAGGAATGTTCACTAAAATTACTTCTCCATCTCGTCAAGAAGCCAAATTTTCTATGACACAACTTTCCTTTATATTATTTCAAGTTAATTTTGTGGTGCTCTCTTTGTTCAGGTTAGTCATCACGTTGACAAAAACTTTGTAAAAAGATTAATGTGAATGGCTTCTTTCATTAATAAAACCTACATTCCTGAATATCCATATTTCGAGTCAAATTTGCATTATTATTTTACAATCATACCTCCTCTAATGGTTAAGAGAGAGCAAGTTCAGTGAAAGATGAAGCACAAGCATAAGTGATAATTAACCTAAGTGTTGTAATCAGGAATCAACCGAGTTGATTAATACACATAAGCGTAAAAGCAAATGTAGCAAGACATTTTAATACATCAAGGGCATTGAGATTTGAACTTATGTTATGCAAACTTGCCAAATATTTGTAACATGATCTGATACTCAAAAATTTTGCCGGAAATGGTGTTATGGCAGATTCAACAAGTGAATTATTTGCCATGGGCATTGTTCTTTTACAATTTCATTTCATTTTATTTTCCTCTAGTCTCTACTATATACAAGATTTATACAGTAATAGACAGCAATGTATCTCCAAGCCTTCAATGTTGGGGGATCATATTTACACATATGCCTGATCTTGGGGATGCATCATATTTACATGGCTGAGAAGAGTTTAATGGTTGGTGAGGATGTGGAACAACTCTAAATAGTTGATCTACTTTGAAACTTTAGAAAACTAACATATTCCTTCTGCAACATTGCACCCCCACGCACCGGATCAAAACTGCACCTATAGAAACTGAAGCCACAGGAAAAAGAGAGAAGAGGCTGTGAGGAACAAAAATGAGAACCAAGTTAACAAATATACAAAAAGAGTAAGAAAAGTACCTCCCATCCATGCCAACAATTAGGACACTGTTCTGAGACTGCGATCCGAATGCCACAATGAATTTTGTGCGTTCAGACAAGTGGAACTGAGCAAATGACCATTCTGAGCTAAAGTATTTTGGTAAAACTCCTACAATGTTAAGGAAGACCAATAAGCACAAACCAGAGTTTTGTCCCACTAGAAAGATAAACATACAACACAATTTCATCACATTATATACATAATGCTCTGCACACATTCCATCAAGATTGATAAGATGATTGATAAATTAGCATTAAACACACACGTGTGCATGCAGACACAAAATCTAGCTCCCAGGATAGATTTTAATAGATAAACTGGACAAAGACAAAATTACTGAATCTCCAAAGTATGAATTACCATGATTCCAAGTGATGATCCCTATAGTTATGAAAATATATTGTACCTCTCATGAAAGATAATGATGAATTCGGATTGGCACCGGTATTTGGAGAAACCAAGGGATCTAAAGAAGTTGAAGAATTCTGATGGACCAGAGCAGGCCCTCTGGGAGAGTTTGGCCGAGTATCCTCCCCAAACACTCTCACTCTCAAGTTGAATAAATGAACAGTTCCTTTGTCACTTGATGCTGCCAACCACTGCACATTTGGTGACAGAGCCATACTGTTTATTTCAGCTCTATCCGCCCCTCTTCTCACCTACAAGAAAGAGAAAGCAAATGACAGAACATCAATATGAAAGATCAAACCAAATCCTATTGAAGAAATATCTCTATCCTATGCTATAATATTGTATAGTAACCTACTTCTTGTAATCGCGACCCGTCCATTGTATTGAAGATTCTAATCAAAGTGCCCTTTACACTAGCAGTTGCAAGGAGTAGTCCATCCATTGACAGAGTGAAGCAAGCAATTTGAGAATCATGAGCATTGATTAATTTGGTAACATTTAGTCCAAAATGTTCAACCCGAACCTGTCCTTTGCAAAGACCTGGACAAGCCAAAACAAATGTATTTGAATGGTGAGAAAGACAGCACAACCCCCTAGGATTTGCCAGAGTCTCAATCTGGTGAAGAAGCTTCAGATCCATAAGGTTATAAATATATATCTTGTGCTCAAGGACAACTACAATCCGATCACGTCTTAACTTCACTCCGCGAACTTCAGATCTGAATGTAAATTCACCAATGCATCTGCTCTGATGATCATCCCAAATCAAAACTTTATTGGGTGGGTAATGGGTATTACCTACAGAACCAACAAGTCCCAGAATATTGCACCGGAACAGCATCTCCACAATTTTGAAACCACCACTCTTTAAATCACGCCTGAAAGTTTCCTTGAAAGGTTCACAATTATAGATACGAAAACCATTACTTGTCCCAGCAGCAATACAACCACTGTTCTGATTCCATGATACTGAGAGTAAATCTGTTTCATCATTTTTGTTCATATCTAATTCAGGCGGGGGAAAAGAAGAAGAGGCCCCAACATTAAGGAATTCACTATTTCCAATATTCGAAGGTGGAAATATTCCTTGAGACGGAGAAACAGATGAACCCATACGAGATGGGGGGCCACTTGCCAGCATTTGCAGCGGTCAACAACCAGGATTAACCAAGGTATAAAATGGAGTGTTCAATGTGATTTCTGTTATAAGAGACAAAAAAGTTACATTGATATTGCTTGAAACAAATCATTATATGCAATGTTTTCACAGTTCAACCCATTATTACTTTGGTAATTATTCATACAGAACATGAATCTATGCACCTGAAATTTACCTTACATGCAAGCCCTGCTAATTCTACAAGTTTCCTGTTTTATGCATCAGTTCCAGAACCCCAAACTACTCTGTTTGACACTTAAATTTGATAATTCAGCATTTCAATTCATTTGAGTTCTCTAAATCATGTGTTTGATTGACCTCAGTTAAAATGGATCAGTCGTTTAAGTGATATAGAGGTGTGAACATGCAAACATATCACATTAATATAAAAGCAACCTAATTATGAAGAAATGAAAAAGGGATTGATCAATCTTCCAATCATTAAACATAGGCTGATAACTCTTCTCATTCTAGTTAATGGCCAGTCATTGTTACTTCCAAATATCTGATTGATACAAGTTTGTAATGCAGCTAAAAGCTGTAATTGTTCCAACCCATTATGAGTGTCTATACCAATAAAATGCATCATATTTTACACAGGTACTTGAATTCTTAGTGTAATGTGATTGAGACAAGAAAGTACCAGGGTAAACCTATCACTCAAAACTCACAGGAACTCTGACTTAAACACAGCAAATTCTCACTCTTCCCAGCAACAAAATTTCACTTCAATGTACCTACATATAAAGATCACCAGTTTAAAAATTAAAAAATATATATAAAGATGCAAATTTTGACTTAGAAAACACGGAACCCAATAATAATTGACCAGAAATTAGATGCGGCACTCAAAATCAGCGAAATTATATGAACCGGAGAATATGGGGATTGAGAAATCGAACCATAAAACGATTAAAAATTGAAGCTGGGAGTAAAGGGTGTGTTGCGGAAACGGAATTAGGATCAGAATGTGTTACCAACGGCGACGAAGGATCAGAATTCGATGAGGTGAACATGAATTAATGAGCTGTCTTCCGAAATCCGAATTCAATAAAATCTGTTATTCAAACGAAATGGTATGAACGTAATGTAACCCTTTCTCTCTTCCAAGTTTTGTTTGCTTCTGTTATTGTAATTGTAATTTAATTTAATCCGAGAAGTTTAAGGTCGGAACTCGGAAGGCACTATGCACTTATGGCTCGCTGATAGTCCGTATGGATTATTAAATGTCCTATAATAAAATATACTTTTTAAATTTTTTAATAACGGTTAAATAATTTTTACCTAATTTTAATTATAAATTAATCTCTTATATATTATTTAACGATAAAATTTATTTTTTATTTTATAAATTATTATTTTATTATTTATCTATCATAATTATTAATAATAAAAAATTAAAATAATAATAAATTAGATCTTTCATTAATTGTAATAAATATTTTGCAATCTTAATCGATCATAATTTTATCATTGATCCATTACATACGTATTAGATTGAAAAAATCGTATTTGTTAACAATTCAATCGATTAGAATTGATACACAATCGATCGAATTTTGCAAGATGTATGGAATTTTTCTTATTCAATCGATTAGTCATATTACCCAATCGATTGAAATCATCAAAGCAATCTAGGTTTAGTTAATTCACTTGATTGATTCTGTTACTAATCGATTGACTTACGCAATGATATATGAAAGTTTAATTGATTGATATGATAATACAATCGATTGAAGTTTATAAGCGGCTAATGGTATTTTCTAATTCAATCCATTTGTATGAGCATTCAATCGATTTAAATGTGACGTGATTAAGGTTTTTTCCTACATTCAATTGATTGGTATGATAATACAATTGATTAAATTTTGATATGCACTATATATTAAACCTGATAACCATTCATGTTCAGCCTCCTTCCCCTTTTTAAATTTTACAATTCCATTTCTGCATAACCTCTCTTCTCTTCTAAATTTAGAAAACTTCTCTCTTCTTCTTCTCCAATTTCATCCACATTCACTTCAAACTACATACATATTATTAATTCTCATCCAAATCCCTACAAAACCCACCGAACCAATACCCAAAATGGCCACAACTAAAAATGCAAAAAGAACTAGAGTTGAGGGTAAACGTTTTGCATTCACCAATTTTTAACCTTAATATTAAAGAAAAGATAAGATTAGAGTATTTAAATCAAAATAAAAGCTTACAAATTGAAGATACAATTTTAAAGATAAGATAGATGGATAATAAAATAATAATTTATAACCATGAGTAGAAAAATTGAGAACGGCATAACATATAACGTAGTGCACAATTCAATCGATTGGATAACACAACCAATCGATTGAATTGTGAAAATTCATATTGCTTTGAAGGCTTAAATCGATCGGGTAACACAACCAATCGATTGAATTGTGAGACCTCATATTGCTTTGAAACCTTCAATCGATTGAGTAACATCAACAATAAAATCAGAAAATACCAATTAGTGCCATCAAAGCTAGAGAGTTGTTATTATTATTATTATCATACCAATTGATTGAATGTAGGAAAAAACATTATTCACGTCACATTTAAATCGATTGAATTGAAAAATACCATTAGTCACGTACAGGGGTGGCAAGCGGGGAAGCCTGCCCCGCCTCGCCCCGCCCCGCCAAAAGTCCGCCCTTAGGCGGACTGGCCCGCCCTGCCCCGCCTAGTGAGGCGGTCCCAAAATCCCAACCCGCCCCGCCTAACGGCGGGCTGGCGGGCCAAGCCCGCCAAATATCTTTTTTTTTTTACTTTTAACTATTAAATAATATATATAAAGACATAAAAAAATCTCTTTTATTTTTTACTTTTAACTATTATAATTTCTAAAAGTATAAACAAATTATAATTTTTATATTCATAAACATTAAAATCTTTGTAATTATAAATATCTAATAAACATAATTATAAACTAAGTTTTCATCCAAAACATAATTATAAATATTGTTCCCAAAGCAAAATAAACATAATTCAAAACATAATTATAAATATTGTCTCTAAAACAAAATAAACATAATCCAAAACACTCAATTTTCATTTTCATTCTCTTGTAAGTTGGGTTGGGAGAAGTTGGATTTTGGTAAAAAAATTGTAAAAATACCCCTTGCTAAAAAATACTAAGCCCGGCGGGAAAGTCCGTCCCGGCCCGCCAAAGCCCGCGGTTTAAGCGGTGCGGGTTAAGCGGGCTTTTGCTATTTGGCGGTCCCAATTTTTTAGCCCAGCTCGCCTTTTTTGGCGGGTTACGTGGGCCGGCCCGGCGGGTTTAGGCCCATTTGCCACCCCTAGTCACGTACAAACTTCAATCGATTAAACTTTCATATATCATTCTAATAACGTAAGTCAATCAAATGGGTAACAAAACCAATCAATTGAATTGACTAAACCCATGTTGCTTTGATGATTTCAATCGATTGGGTAATATGACCAATCGATTGAATAAGAAAAACCCTATATGTCTTGCAAAATTCAATTGATTGTGTATCAATTCCAATCGATTGAATTTCTAACAAACACGATTTTTCTAATCTAATACGTATGTAACGGATCATGATAAAATTATGATCGATTAAAATTACAAAATATTTATTACGATTAATGGAAGATCTAATTTGTTATTGTTTTAGTTTTTATTATTAATAAACATGATAGATGAATGATAAAATAATGATTATAAAATAAAAAATAGATTTTATAATTAAATAATATATAAAGAATAAATTTGTAATTAAAATTAAATAAGAATTATTTAATAATTATTAAAAAACTTAAAAAATATGTCTTATTATAAAACCATTTAATGATTCAAACGTTTTGAGATCATCGAATCCAATGCGAATATTTTATGATCATGACCCCTTTGTTGGACCCAATAATTCATCAGACCCAAAATTTATTCAACTGAATTTGGGGTTAAACTGTCACTTACTTTGGTTTAATTCTATTAAACTTTATTTTTAATGTTTTGATTTATTCAGTTTTCTCCTAACGTCTTTAATTTTTATCAAAATTATTATAAAAATTTCTAATTTTGTCTCTAATATTTTACATAAATTTAACATTTAAATTTAATTTGATCCAAATAAAAAATATTAAAAATAAAATTAAATACAACTAAATATTAATAATATTTAAAAAAATCACAAACATTAAGAATAAAAAAATCACAAATATTAAAAATAAAAAACATTAGGAAATCACTTGTTCGATGACTGATGTATCAGTTATCAGTTGGTGCGGTAGAATGATGTGGATGGTCCTTAGAATGTAGTTGGTATTTGTAAAAATATTCCGACACTCAAGTTAGAAAATTAGAGAGATAGGGAATAAGTATGTAAGGTAGAGTTGATTATATTTGAAAAAACGACTCTCCTTATATAGATGACTTAAGTTATCTTATTTTGAGGTGAGGGAGTCTCACCTAGGGTTGAGTATGGATCGAGTTGGTTTGGGTTTAAGGTGAAATTAGAATCGAACCAATTGAATTATTGATAAACCACTATTTTATGGTTTACAGTGTGTTTAATTGTGTGGTTTTATCATGATCTTTACCCACTTATTCATATAATTAGCATGCATTTATATTTCCTTCCAAAAATTATTACATGATTGAAAACTTACTTCCTAGAGACTTTTAATTAGGTATTTTAATTCTTCTTTATTCCATTCGATGTCGTGATCTGTATGTTAAGTGTTTCAGGCTTTATAGGGCAAGAATGAAGTGGAGATTGGAAAGGAAGCATGCAAAATGGAAGGAACACAAATAATTGAGGAGATAACCAGCGAGAAGTCATGCGGTCGCATGGCTGACGCGACCGCGCAAGATAAAAGAAATAACAGTGACGCGCTCGCGTGCCTGACACAACCGCGCGGATTGGAAGCTGCATGAACGACGCGAATGCGTGGACGACGCGCACGCGTGGTACGAGAAACGCCGAGTGACGTGAACGCGTGGATGACGCGGTCACGTGACGTGCGCGATCTGCAGAATTTCAGAAGTCGCTGGCAGAGTTTTTGGGCTGGATTTCAACCCAGTTTTCGGCCCAGAAACACAGATTAGAGCCAGAGAATATGCAGAGACAGAGGACAACATTCATTCAGCATAATTTTTAGTTTCTAGATCTGAAATTGCTCCTCCTCTAGGTTTTACTCACTTGAACACTCATAGTTAGGATTTTGAAGATTTTGGCTTTAGCTTTTGAGAAGAGTCTACCTCCGGTACTAGTCATTATATTCTGTTATTTACTTTTCATTTATTCTTCTATATTCTTAATTCCCCTAGAGTTGACATTGGATTATTTGCATGAGTTATTAATATAGACTATTTTTATTTTCAATTAATCCCTTTCATTATTATTCATCATGTCTTCTTTTATTTTCCCCATTAATTTTGTGAAGTTTATAATTATGATGAGTGAGTAGTTCCATAACTTGATTGGGAGATGATTGAAAGGAACCCTTGAGTTGAACCACTCAAGAGAGAGATTATAATTGGGTTATTTGTTGGATCACCCTCTAATCATTGACACTAGTCCTTCCCAAGAGAGAGGACTAGGACTTGTGACTAGAAACAGCTTTCCAACTTGTTTGACTTTCCTTTACCTAGTAAGGGATAACTAAGTAGAGCAACTTCCAATTATTAATTAATCTTGAGAGTACTTCAACAAGAATAGGGCTTCCAACTAATCTACTCCCAGTCAAGGCTTTTATTTAAGATTAATTAAATTCTCTAATTTAATTTCCTGTTATCAACTCAACCATTTTTGAAAACATCTGATTGATAAAATAGCACATTTCTCTACAACTCATTGGGAGACGACCTGGGATTCATACTCCCAGTATTTTAATTTCAATATTGTGACAACCCCTTTTAAATTGATAAGCGGATTCTCGGCTGGTTAAGGACTGTACTTGCAATGTATTTCTATTAATAAATTCTTAACTCGCCAATTTCCGCCACGTCAATTTTTGGCGCCGTTGCCGGGGAGTTGCAACAGTGTGCTAATTTATTGATTGGCATTTATTTAATTGCAATTTTTTCTTTATATTTTGTCACTATGAGCTGTACGTTTCTTTCGTTAAATGACGCGTTCACTTCCTGATCCAAGCTTGCCAGTATTTGACCCTGAGATTGAAAGAACTTTTTCACGTATAAGGCAAGCTCGGCGTCGGCGATTCCTCTCTGAGGACGAACCTGAAACGTCATTTAAGAAAGAAGCAAGCTCCCTCTCTACTGATCCAGTTGATTGACGTGCAGGTGACATGACAGCACCCAGGAGAGTCACTATCCAGGAGGAAGGAGCCCCTGATTTTATACTCCAACCATTACAACCACACCACCTAGCAGTGGCTATGGATTTCGAAATAAAGTCTTCGCTACTCAACTTGATGCCCAAGTTTCATGGCTTACCTGCTCAAGAACCTATCAAGCACCTTTGGAATTTTCAGACTGCCTATTCTACTGTTAAGCGTAATGGCACTGATGAAATCTCCATTCTGTTAAAAGCTTTTCCATTTTCTCTTGAGGGAAAGGCAAGAGAGTGGTACTATACTCAACCCGGAACAACTGTTTCCAACTGTGATACGCTTAGAAGAAAATTTCTGGAGAAATTCTTTCCAGCTGAAGTTGCCGATAAACTGAGAAAAGACATGTCCATGATCGTTCAGGATGAATCTGAAACTCTCTATGAATACTTGGAACGCTTCAATAATCTTCTAGAAGCATGTCCACACCATATGATTGACAAAATAGTGTTGCTCGGCTACTTTACACAGGGCATGAAATCTCAAGATAGGACCACATTGGAAGATGCTAGCAATGGGTCTATGAAAAAGTACAAGATTACGGAAGAAGCATGGCAATTGATCAGCGACTTAGCGAATCTACCAGGAATCACAAGCAGAAGCAAAGTCGGTCAAGAGCTGTTCCAGAGGTATCCTCTAGCAAAGAGACTGCTGCTATAACTCAGAGCTTATATGAAATGACTAACTTGCTGAAGCAGATGCAGCTAAGTCAACAACAGCCTCAGCAAGTTTAGCCTTCTCCACCACAGCACAGCCAGCACTTGGTTCCACATAGAGTATGTGGAATCTGTGCAGATTACAGTCACTACACTGATGAGTGTCCGCAACTTCAACCGAAAGACCACACTGTAGCAGCCACTCATAACTTCTATGACCGCCCCAATCAAGGATACAATCAAGGTGGCAGCTATAACCATGGATGGCAGGATAACTCTAACCAAGGCTGGAGAGATAATTCTAACCAGGGTTGGAGGGATAATTGGTGCACGAAATTGCAATAACACTTTTGCAATCCCGCACAACTAACCAGCAAGTGCACTGGGTCGTCCAAGTAATACCTTGCGTGAGCAAGGGTCGATCCCACGGAGATTGTCGGCTTGAAGCAAGCTATGGTTATCTTGTAAATCTTAGTCAGGATATCAGAAATTATCAGGATTGATTGTAGAAAGCAAAAGAACATGAAAAAGGTACTTGTTTTGCAGTAATGGAGAATAGGTTGAGGTTTGGAGATGCTCCATCTTCTGAATCTCTGCTTTCCTACTGTCTTCTTCTTCAGTCACGCAAGTCTCCTTCCATGGCAAGCTGTATGTAGGGTTTCACCGTTGTCAATGGCTACCTCCCATCCTCTCATTGGAACGATTCCTAATGCCCTGTCACGGCACGGCATTCCATCTGTCGGTTCTCAATCAGACCGGAGTAGAATCCAGTGATTCTTTTGACGTCTGTCACTAACGCCCCGCCTTCAGGAGATTGAAGCACGTCACAGTCATTCAGTCATTGAATCCTACTCAGAATACCACAGACAAGGTTTAGACCTTCCGGACTCTCTTGAATGCCGCCATCAGTCTAGCTTATACCACGAAGATTCCGGTTAAAGAATCCAAGAGATAACTACTTAATCTAAGGTAGAACGGAGGTGGTTGTCAGTCACACGTTCATGGTTGAGAATGGTGATGATTGTCACGGATCATCACATTCGTCCGGATTGAGAACAAGTATTATCTTGGAATGGAAGAAAGCATGATTGAATGAGAAACAGTAGTAATTGCATTAATCCATCAAGACACAGCAGAGCTCCTCACCCCCAACCATGGGGTTTAGAGACTCATGCTGTGGAAGAAAACGTGTACAATGTCATAAGATCATCAAAAAGTTGCATTCCGTCCTGATACAATGTCAAAAGATCCTATAAATAGTAAACTAGTGTCCTAAGGTTTACAGAAATGAGTAAATGACAGAAAAATCCACTTCCGGGCCCACTTGGTGTGTGCTTGGGCTGAGCAATGAAGGAATTTCGTGTAGAGACCTTTTCTGGAGTTAAACGCCAGTTCTCATGCCAGTTTGGGCGTTTAACTCCAAATTTTATGCCAGTTCCGGCGTTTAACGCTGGAATTTCTGTAGGTGACTTTGAGCGCCGGTTTGGGCCATCAAATCTTGGGCAAAGTATGGACTATTATATATTGCTGGAAAGCCCAGGATGTCTACTTTCCAACGCCGTTGAGAGCGCGCCAATTGGGCTTCTGGAGCTCCAGAAAATCCGCTTCGAGTGCAGGGAGGTCAGAATCCAACAGCATCTGCAGTCCTTTTTGGTCTCGGAATCAGATTTTTGCTCAGGACCCTCAATTTCAGCCAGAAAATACCTGAAATCACAGAAAAACACACAAACTCATAGTAAAGTCCAGAAAAGTGAATTTTAACTAAAAACTAATAAAAATATACTAAAAACTAACTAAATCATACTAAAAACATACTAAAAACAATGCCAAAAAGTATACAAATTATCCGCTCATCACAACACCAAACTTAAATTGTTGCTTGTCCCCAAGCAACTGAAAATCAAAAGAGGATAAAAAGAAGAGAATATACTATAGACTCCAAAATATCAAGGAAACATAGCTCCAATTAGATGAGCGGGACTAGTAGCTTTTTGCCTCCGAACAGTTTTGGCATCTCACTCTATCCCTTGAGGTTCAGAATGATTGGCTTCTATAAGACTCAGAACTCAGATAGTGTTATTGATTCTCTTAGTTAAGCATAATGATTCTTGAACATAGCTAGTGTATGAGTCTTGGCTGTGGCCCAAAGCACTCTGTCTTCCAGTATTACCACCGGATACATACATGCCACAGACACATAATTGGGTGAACCTTTTCAGATTGTGACTCAGCTTTGCTAAAGTCCCCAATTAGAGGTGTCCAAGGTTCTTAAGCACACTCTTATTGCCTTGGATCACAACTTGATTTCTTTTCTTTTTTTTTTCTTTCTTTCTTTTCCTTTTTTTCGAATTTTTTTTTTCACTGCTTTTTCTTGCTTCAAGAATCAGTCTGATGATTTTTTTAGATCCTCAATAACAGTTCTCTTTCTCCTCATTCTTTCAAGAGCCAACAATTTTTAACATTCTCAAAAACAACAATTTCAAGAGACATATGCACTGTTCAAGCATTCATTCAGAAAACAAAAAGTATTGTCACCACATCAAGCTAATTCAATTAGTTTCAATGATGAATTTCGAAATCCTGTACTTCTTGTTCTTTTGTGATTAAAGCATTTTTCATTTAAGAGAGGTGATGGATTCATAGGACATTCATATCTTTAAGGCATAAAATCTCAATTTTATTAATTATGAATTAAAACATGACTCAAAAATAGATATAGAATGAGAAAAAAAACGAAAAATAAAAAATAGAGGGAAAAAGAAATGCAAACATAGGCTCCTAATGATAGAGGTTTTCACAGAGTTAGGACTCAACAACCTTGATTTTGAGAAGTGGATGCTCCCTCAGCTTGAGAGGAGAGCTTTTGGCGTTTTAATTCTTGGAGTTCACGCCCTTTGTCCTTCCATTGACTTCTTGGTGATTGGATGTTCAATAGGTATGAATTCATCTGCTTCCATCTTCACTCCAGCCTCTTTACAGAGCAAGGAGATCAGGCTTGGATAAGCCAATTTGGTTACAATGGAATTCTTATTTGCAATTGTGTAGATCTCACAAGCAATCACATGATGAACCTCCACTTCTTTTCCAAGCATGATGCAATGAATCATCACTGCTCTCTTGATGGTGACCTTAAAACGGTTGCTAGTGGGCAATATGGAACGCCCAATAAAGTCTAGCCACCCTCTTGCAATTGGCTTGAGGTCTCCCCTCTTGAGTTGGTTTGGGACACCCTTTGAATTGGTTATCCACTTAGTCCCAGGGAGGCATATGTCCTCTAGAACTTGATCCAACCCTTTATCTACTCTCACCATCCTCCTATTGAAGGAATCAGGATCATCTTGTAGTTGAGGTAGTTTGAAGATTTCTCTTATTTTGTCCAGATGGAAGTACATAACTTTCCCTCTGACCATAGTTCTATGGGTATGGTAAGCGGTTCCAGTCATTCTTTGCTTATCTGTTAGCCACAGATTTGAGTAGAATTCCTGAACCATGTTCCTTCCAACCTTTGTCTCAGGATTGGTCAGAACTTCCCAACCTCTGTTTCGAATTTGCTCTTGGATCTCCGGATATTCATCTTCTTTCAGATCAAATTTAACTTCCGGGATCACTGACCTCAGACCCATTATTTTGTGATAATGGTCTTCATGTTCTTTAGTTAAGAACTTCTCTTCATTCCAAAGATTCTTTGGATTAGTCTCTTTCTTTCCTCTTGAGTTGGTTTGTTTTCCTTTAGGAGCCATGATCTTGATGAATCTTGGCTTAGTGATCACGGAAAAGCACACCAAACTTAGAGGTTTTGCTTGTCCTCAAGCAAAAAGAAAAGAAAGAAGAGAAGAGAGAGAGAGGGAGAGGAAATTCGAATGGTGTGAGGAAGGAGGGGTGAGGAACGTTCATTTATAGAGTGGGGGGGGGGAAGATTTTCGAAAACAAAAGAGAGATTTGAAAGGAAATTTGAAAAGATATGAAAAGAAATTGAGAAAAGGGTGAGTTTTTGAAGAAGATTTGAGATTATTTTGAAATAGATTTGAAGAAAAGTTTTGATTTGTGAAGATTTGAAAGTGAATAATGAAAGGTTGAAGTGCATTTATGTAGAAGAGTATGGGTAAAAAGAGGAAAGTCTGAAAAAAATTGAGTTGAAAACAAAAGTGTGGTCCCCCCACCTTTCTGGCGTTAAACGCCTAGAATGGCACCCATTCTGGCGTTTAACGCCCACTTGGCACCCTTTTTGGGCGTTTAACGCCCAGCCAGGTACCCTGGCTGGCGTTAAACGCCAGAAAGCCTTCCTCACTGGGCGTTTTTCTGAACGCCCAGTGATGCTGCACACCTGGCGTTAAACGCCCAGAATGGTGCCCATTCTGGCGTTTAACGCCCAAAATGGCACCATTCCTGGCGTTAAACGCCCAGAATGGTACCCATTCTGGCGTTTAACGCCCAAAATGCACCTTACTGGCGTTTTTTCGCCAGTAAGCTCATTTTCTCTGCTTTTTGAGCTGAATCCTTCTGTAACTCTGTGAATTCCTTCATTTTTGATATTTGCCTCTGTAAGAACTAATCATACAACCTACTAATGACTGGGTTGCCTCCCAGCAAGCGCTTCTTTACTGTCTTTAGCTGGACTTTCACTGAAAATCACTCAAGTCTCAGTTCTGAGCATTCCTGCTCAAAATTTCCTTCAAGATAATGCTTGATTCTCTGTCCATTAACAATGAACTTCTTATCAGAATCAATATCCTGAAGCTCAACATATCCATATGGTGACACTCCTGTAATCACATACGGACCCCTCCAACGGGATTTGAGTTTTCTTGGAAACAGTTTGAGCCTGGAGTTGAAGAGCAGAACTTTTTGTCCTGGCTCAAAGACTCTGGTTGACAACTTCTTGTCATGCCATTTCTTTGCCTTTTCCTTATAGATCTTTGCATTTTCAAAGGCTTTGAGTCTGAACTCCTCTAGCTCATTTAGCTGGAGCAGTCTTTTTTCACCAGCTAACTGTGCATCCATGTTTAGGAATCTGGTTGCCCAGTAGGCTTTATGTTCTAGTTCCACAGGCAAATGGCAGGCCTTCCCATACACCAGTTGGTATGGAGAGGTTCCTATAGGAGTTTTGAATGCTGTTCTGTATGCCCACAGAGCATCATCCAAGCTCTTTGCCCAATCCTTTCTCCGGGCCATCACAGTCCGTTCCAGGATTCTCTTTAGCTCTCTGTTAGAGACCTCAGCTTGCCCATTTGTCTGTGGATGATACGGAGTTGCCACTTTGTGGCTAATTCCATATCTAACCATAGCAAGGTGTAGCTGTTTATTGCAGAAATGAGTGCCCCCATCACTAATTAGTACTCTGGGAACGCCAAACCTGCTGAAAATGTTTTTCTGGAGGAATTTCAGTACAGTCTTAGTATCATTAGTGGGTGTAGCAATCGCTTCTACCCACTTAGACACATAGTCCACTGCCACCAGAATGTAAGTGTTTGAGTATGATGGTGGGAATGGCCCCATGAAGTCAATTCCCCATACATCAAACAGCTCTATCTCTAATATCCCTTGTTGAGGCATGGCATATCCATGAGGCAGGTTACCAGCTCTTTGGCAACTGTCACAGTTACGCACAAACTCTCGGGAATCTTTATAGAGAGTAGGCAAGTAGAAGCCACATTGGAGGACTTTAGTGGCTGTTCGCTCACTTCCAAAATGTCCTCCATACTGTGATCCATGGCAGTGCCATAGGATCCTCTGTGCTTCTTCTCTGGGTACACACCTGCGGATCACTCCGTCAGCACATCTCTTAAAGAGATATGGTTCATCCCAGAGGTAGTACTTGGCATCTGAAATTAATTTCTTTCTCTGCATGTAACTGTACTCCTTGGGTATGAACCTCACAGCTTTAAAATTTGCAATATCTGCAAACCATGGAGCTTCCTGAATGGCAAATAGTTGCTCATCTGGGAAAGTCTCTGAGATCTCAGTAGAAGGGAGGGACGCCCCAGCTACTGGTTCTATTCGGGACAGATGATCTGCTACTTGGTTCTCTGTCCCTTTTCTGTCTCTTATTTCTATATCAAACTCTTGCAGAAGCAACACCCATCTAATGAGCCTGGGTTTTGAATCCTGCTTTGTGAGTAGATATTTAAGAGCAGCATGGTCAGTGTACACAACCACTTTGGATCCCACTAGATAGGATCTAAACTTGTCAATAGCATAAACCACTGCAAGTAACTCTTTTTCTGTTGTTGTGTAGTTCTTCTGCGCGTCATTTAGAACACGGCTGGCATAGTAAATGACGTGCAGAAGCTTGTCATGCCTCTGTCCCAACACTGCACCAATGGCATGGTCACTGGCATCACACATTAGTTCAAATGGTAATGTCCAGTCTGGTGCAGAGATGACTGGTGCTGTGACTAGCTTGGCTTTCAGGGTCTCAAATGCCTGCAGACACTGTGTATCAAACACAAATGGTGTGTCAGCAGCTAACAGGTTACTCAGAGGTTTTGCAATTTTCGAAAAATCCTTTATAAACCTTCTGTAGAATCCTGCATGCCCCAGAAAGCTTCTGATTGCCTTAACATTGGCAGGTGGTGGTAATTTTTCAATTACCTCTACCTTTGCCTTATCCACCTCTATTCCCTTGCTTGAAATTTTGTGCCCAAGGACAATTCCTTCAGTCACCATAAAGTGACATTTCTCCCAGTTTAAAACCAGGTTAGTCTCTTGGCACCTTTTCAAGACAAGTGCTAGGTGATTAAGACAGGAGCTAAATGAGTCTCCATATACTGAAAAGTCATCCATGAAGACTTCCAGAAATTTCTCTACCATATCTGAAAAGATGGAGAGCATGCACCTCTGAAAGGTTGCAGGTGCATTGCACAGACCAAAGGGCATTCTCCTATAGGCAAACACGCCTGAAGGGCAGGTGAATGCTGTTTTCTCTTGGTCCTGAGGATCTACTGCAATTTGGTTGTAGCCTGAATAGCCATCCAAAAAGCAGTAATAATCATGGCCAGCTAGTCTTTCTAGCATTTGGTCTATGAATGGTAAAGGAAAATGATCCTTTCTGGTGGCTGTATTGAGCCTTCTGTAGTCAATACACATGCACCACCCTGTGACTGTCCTTGTAGGAACCAGTTCATTTTTTTCATTATGAACCACTGTCATGCCTCCCTTTTTGGGAACAACTTGGACAGGGCTCACCCAGGGGCTATCAGAAATAGGATAAATAATCCCAGCCTCTAGTAATTTAGTGACCTCTTTCTGCACCACCTCCTTCATGGCAGGATTTAGCCTCCTCTGTGGTTGGACCACTGGTTTGGCATTATCCTCCAATAGGATCTTGTGCATGCATCTAGCTGGGCTAATACCCTTGAGATCACTTATGGACCACCCAAGAGCTGTCTTGTGTGTCCTTAGCACTTGAATCAGTGCTTCCTCTTCCTGTGGATTTAAAGCAGAGCTTATAATCACTGGAAAAGTGTCACCCTCTCCCAGAAATGCATATTTCAGGGATGATGGTAGTGGTTTGAGTTCAGGCTTTGGAGGTTTATCTCCCTCCTGAGGAATTTTCGAAAATTCCTTTGCCTCCTCCAGTTCTTCCTGATCAAGCTGAGCATCTTTGAAGATGTCCTCAAGCTCTGATTCTAGGCTTTCAGCCATATTGATCTCTTCTACCAGAGAGTCAATAATGTCAGCGCCCATGCAGTCATTTGGTGTGTCTGGATGCTGCATAGCTTTTACAGCATTCAACTTGAACTCATCCTCATTGACCCTCAAGGTTACTTCCCCTTTTTGTACATCAATGAGAGTTCGTCCAGTTGCTAGGAAGGGTCTTCCTAGAATGAGAGTTGCACTCTTGTGCTCCTCCATTTCCAGCACCACAAAGTCAGTTGGAAAGGCAAATGGCCCAAACTTGACAATCATGTCCTCAATTATGCCTGATGGGTATTTAATAGAGCCATCAGCAAGTTGGAGGCATATCCGGGTTGGTTTGACTTCTCCAATCAACCCAAGCTTTCTGATAGTGGATGCAGGTATTAGATTGATGCTTGCTCCAAGATCACATAGGGCTGTCTTGGTGCAAGCACCTTCTAATGTGCATGGTATTATAAAGCTTCCTGGATCTTGAAGTTTTTCTGGCAAGCTCTTTAATATGACTGCACTGCATTCTTCAGTGAGAAACACTTTTTCAGTTTCTCTCCAATCCTTCTTATGACTTAAGATCTCTTTCATGAACTTAGCATAAGAAGGTATTTGCTCAAGTGCCTCTGCAAACGGAATCTTTATTTCAAGAGTCCTTAGATAGTCTGCAAAGCGGGCAAATTGCTTATCCTGTTCCGCTTGGCGGAGTTTTTGAGGATAAGGCATCTTGGCTTTATATTCTTCAACCTTAGATGCTGCAGGTTTATTCCTTACAGAAGTGGTTGAAGAAGCCTTGTTAGAGGGATAATCATTAGCACTCTTAGGTGCCTGATCCTCCTTGGGCGTTTGGACGCCAGGAGTGGGTGGAGATTGGGCGTTAAACGCCAACTTCTCCCCCTTTTCTGGCGTTTGAACGCCAGAACTGGGCAAGGAATGGGCGTTTAACGCCAGTTTTCCTTCCCTTTCTGGCGTTTGAACGCCAATGATATTCCTCTCCGGGCTCTTACTGTCCTCAGAGGGATTTTGAACAGTGGTTTGGTTGTCCTCTGTCAATTGTTCCTTGTTTGGCTTTTTACTCTTCTGAACAGTGTTATTTAGGGTCTTCCCACTCCTCAATTGAACTGCCTGACATTCCTCTGTTATCTGTTTAGATAATTGCTGTTTTGCTTGATTCAACTGCAGTTCTATGCTCTTGTTAGCAACTTTAGTTTCATAAAGCATCTCTTTAAAGTCTGCTAACTGTTCTGTCATCAGGAGCAATTGTTGATTAAGCTCAGTTATCTGTTCTTGAGGACTAGGGTCAGTGACTACTGCCATGACCTCCTCTTTTGGAGAGAACTCATTGCTAGAATATAAATATTGGTTTCTAGCAACAGTGTCTATAAGCTCTTGAGCTTCTTCAATTGTCTTCCTCATGTGTATAGATCCACCAGCTGAGTGGTCTAAAGACATCTGAGCTTTTTCTGTAAGCCCATAGTAGAAAATGTCTAACTGTACCCACTCTGAAAACATTTCAGAGGGACATTTCCTTAGCATACCTCTATACCTCTCCCAGGCATTATAAAGGGATTCATTATCCTCTTGTTTAAAGCCTTGGATGTCCAGCCTTAGCTGTGTCATCCTTTTTGGAGGGTAAAAATGATTCAGGAATTTGTCTGACAACTGTTTCCATGTCTTTATGCTTGCTGTAGGTTGGTTATTCAACCACCTTTTAGCTTGGTCTTTTACAGCAAATGGAAACAGTAATAGTCTGTAGACATCCTGATCTACCTCTTTATCATGTACTGTGTCAGCAATTTGTAAAAACTGTGCCAGAAACTCAGTAGGTTCTTCCTGTGGAAGACCGAAATACTGGCAATTTTGCTGCACTATGATAATGAGTTGAGGATTTAGTTCAAAGCTGCTTGCTTTGATGGGAGGTGTACAAATGCTACTCCCATATGCAGCTGTAATGGGGTTAGCATATGACCCCAGAGTCCTTTTGGACTGATTAATCCCACTTAAGTCCATGATGGACAAAAGGGAAATGATAATGATTGCAAAGAGATAAATTTTGTTTTTGTTTTTTTTTTTTTGAATAAACGAAAAATAAAATAAAATAGAATAAAGTAAAATAAAACAAAATAAAATTCGAAAATCAAAAAGAGAATAAGATCAAAGCAAATTGAAAACTAGATCAATTAGTTAATTAAAAAGATTTTGAAAACAGCAATTAAAAAGATATGATTGAAAAATTTTTATGAAAAAGATTTGATTTTTAAAAAGAGGAAAGAGAAAAACACAAAAAGACACCAAACTTAAAATTTTAGAAAATCAAACACAAAATTTTCGAAAACTTTTAAGGGAAAAACACAAAGAGGACACCAAACTTAGAATTTTTATGAATCAAAAAGGGACTAAGAACATGCAAAGAAAAGTCGAAAATTAAAAGAAAAACAAAGGCATGCAAATGACACCAAACTTAGAATATGAAACTAGACTCAACTAAAACGACTCTAACCAACAAAACAGAAAGTCCTAATCTAAGCAACAAGATAAGCCGTCAGTTGTCCAAACTCAACAATCCCCGGCAACGGCGCCAAAAACTTGGTGCACGAAATTGCAATAACACTTTTGCAATCCCGCACAACTAACCAGCAAGTGCACTGGGTCGTCCAAGTAATACCTTGCGTGAGCAAGGGTCGATCCCACGGAGATTGTCGGCTTGAAGCAAGCTATGGTTATCTTGTAAATCTTAGTCAGGATATCAGAAATTATCAGGATTGATTGTAGAAAGCAAAAGAACATGAAAAAGGTACTTGTTTTGCAGTAATGGAGAATAGGTTGAGGTTTGGAGATGCTCCATCTTCTGAATCTCTGCTTTCCTACTGTCTTCTTCTTCAGTCACGCAAGTCTCCTTCCATGGCAAGCTGTATGTAGGGTTTCACCGTTGTCAATGGCTACCTCCCATCCTCTCATTGGAACGATTCCTAATGCCCTGTCACGGCACGGCATTCCATCTGTCGGTTCTCAATCAGACCGGAGTAGAATCCAGTGATTCTTTTGACGTCTGTCACTAACGCCCCGCCTTCAGGAGATTGAAGCACGTCACAGTCATTCAGTCATTGAATCCTACTCAGAATACCACAGACAAGGTTTAGACCTTCCGGACTCTCTTGAATGCCGCCATCAGTCTAGCTTATACCACGAAGATTCCGGTTAAAGAATCCAAGAGATAACTACTTAATCTAAGGTAGAACGGAGGTGGTTGTCAGTCACACGTTCATGGTTGAGAATGGTGATGATTGTCACGGATCATCACATTCGTCCGGATTGAGAACAAGTATTATCTTGGAATGGAAGAAAGCATGATTGAATGAGAAACAGTAGTAATTGCATTAATCCATCAAGACACAGCAGAGCTCCTCACCCCCAACCATGGGGTTTAGAGACTCATGCTGTGGAAGAAAACGTGTACAATGTCATAAGATCATCAAAAAGTTGCATTCCGTCCTGATACAATGTCAAAAGATCCTATAAATAGTAAACTAGTGTCCTAAGGTTTACAGAAATGAGTAAATGACAGAAAAATCCACTTCCGGGCCCACTTGGTGTGTGCTTGGGCTGAGCAATGAAGGAATTTCGTGTAGAGACCTTTTCTGGAGTTAAACGCCAGTTCTCATGCCAGTTTGGGCGTTTAACTCCAAATTTTATGCCAGTTCCGGCGTTTAACGCTGGAATTTCTGTAGGTGACTTTGAGCGCCGGTTTGGGCCATCAAATCTTGGGCAACGTATGGACTATTATATATTTCTGGAAAGCCCAGGATGTCTACTTTCCAACGCCATTGAGAGCGCGCCAATTGGGCTTCTGTAGCTCCAGAAAATCCGCTTCGAGTGCAGGGAGATCAGAATCCAACAGCATCTGCAGTCCTTTTTGGTCTCGGAATCAGATTTTTGCTCAGGACCCTCAATTTCAGCCAGAAAATACCTGAAATCACAGAAAAACACACAAACTCATAGTAAAGTCCAGAAAAGTGAATTTTAACTAAAAACTAATAAAAATATACTAAAAACTAACTAAATCATACTAAAAACATACTAAAAACAATGCCAAAAAGTATACAAATTATCCGCTCATCAATAATCATAACAGAGGAGGCAGAGATAATAATAGAAATCATAGGTGGAATAACAATAACAACTTCAGGCAATAGAATCAGAATTAGGCCTACAGAGCACCTCATCTAAGACAGCCTCAAGCATCTCAGCAGACCTCTCAGATCACATATCCCTCTTCATCTCCTAATGATGAGTTACTATAATCTATTGATCGGAGACAACAGGCCATGGAAAACAACTTTACTGCCACTCTAAATGGTCTGACTTCTACTTTGCAAGCCCTTGTCTCACAGATTGGATCAATGAACAACTCCAACAACCAGTCCTCAAGCTCTGGTGGACTCCCCTCTCAACCATTCCCAATCCAAAGGGTGGCATTAATACCATCACCTTAAGGTCTGGAACCACATTGCAAGAGAACAATCAGGAAGAGCCAAACCTACCTGAACACGCCACAACTAAAGAGGTAGTGGAAATAGAAGATGTTGAGAAAGAAAAGGGTATACATGACATGGCTGAGGAAGAAGATGCTAGATCACAGGAAGAAGCACCAAAGGGTGCAGACACTGTAGAAAATTCCAGTCATATTCCATTTCTGCAACTTTCAAGGAAGCCCAGAAAGCAGTTAGAACCTGATCCCAAAATGGTAGAAATATTCAAAAAGATTGAGGTAATTGTTCCCCTTTTTGATGTTATTCAATAGATACCTAAATACGCAAAGTTTCTAAAGGATTTATGCATACATAAAGACAAAATTAATGAATTAGAAACTATTCCTTTAGGTAGTTCTACATCTGCTTTAATGGGAAATATACCTGAAAAATGTAGTGACCCAGGTCCTTGCATGGTTAACTGTACCATTGGAGGTGTGATATTTTCTGACTGCATGTGTGATTTAGGAGCATGTGTTAGTATAATGCCTTTATCTGTATATGATGTTTTGAGGCTCCCTCCCTTAAAAAGGTCGGCAGCTTGTTTTGTGTTAGCAGATAAAAGTATTATTACAGTGACTGGAGTTGCTGAAGATGTATTAGTGGGTATTAAAGGTCTCACTTTCCCTATTGATTTTTACATCCTGGAGATGCCCCAAAATGACTCGGAGAAACCATCATCAATCCTACTCAGAAGACCTTTCTTGAAGACCTCGAAGTTCAAATTAGATGCTTTTGCAGGAACATACTCTTTTGAAATAGACGGCCGAGTAGTAAGCTTCAATCTGAATGGAGTCATGAAGCATCCTCCAGAAGATCATTCTATCTTCCAGTGTGACATCATAGATGAGACTATAGCTGAAGTTCACCAGGAAGAGTTTGAAAAAAAGTACATAGGACAAGGTCCGAGTGTGGGGAATTCTGAGGACAATGAAAGTACTCTACCACTGCCACCAGCTCCAGACAATCCAAAGCCTGACCATGAACAGAAGTTAGAATTGAAACCCCTCCCTCCACACCTCAAATATGCTTACCTCGAGGACAAGCAGAGGTTTCCAGTTATCATTGCATGGGACCTCACTTCTGAACAGGAAGAACAGTTACTTAGTATGCTGAGGAGGCACAAGAAAGCAATTGGGTGGAGTTTGGCAGACACAGTAAGCATCGACCCTCAAGTTTGTGAGCACAAAATATTTTTAGAAGAAGGAGCAAGACCCGTTCGTCAACCCCAAAGAAGACTGAATCCCACTATCTTAGAGGTTGTCAATAAGGAAGTGACCAGACTATTAGAGGCAGATATCATCTATCCCATTTCAGACAGCGAATGGGTGAGCCCAGTACAAGTGGTGACCAAGAAGTCTGGAGTCACTACAGTGAAGAATGAGCATGGAAAGCTCATAGCAACCAGAGTACAGAACGCCTGGAGGGTATGCATTGATTATAGGCGTCTCAACCAAGCCACTCGTAAGGATCACTACCCTCTTCCATTCATTGATCAAATGCTGGATCGCCTGTCAGGTAAATCACATTATTACTTTTTTTAGATGGTTACACAGGCTATTTCCAGATTCATATAGCTCCTGAATATCAGGAAAAGACTACCTTTACATGTCCTTTTGGGACTTATGCTTACAAGAGAATGCCCTTTGGCTTGTGCAATGCACCAGCTACTTTCCAAAGGTGCATGATGAGTCTTTTCTCTGACCTTCTTGAGGACTGTATGGAGGTTTTTATGGATGATTTTAGCGTTTATGGTGATTCTTTTAGCCTTTGCTTGGATAATTTATCTAGAGTACTAGACAGATGTGTCAGTACAAACTTTGTATTGAATTTTGAAAAATGTCATTTTATGGTAAGACAAGGAATTATACTAGGACATGTTGTGTCTAATACTGGCATCTCTGTAGATCCAGCAAAGGTGGATGTTATTTCTAGTTTACCTTACCCCTCCTCCGTGAGGGAAGTCTGCTTGTTCCTTGGACATGCAGGTTTTTACAGGAGATTCATTAAGGACTTTAGTAAGGTAGCACTTCCCCTATCCAGGTTACTGTAGAAAGATATCGAGTTCTAGTTCAGTGAGGATTGCAAACAAGCGTTTGATAAGCTGAAGACTGCCCTGACTCAAGCTCCAATTGTGAGAGGACCTGACTGGATCCAGCCATTCGAAATCATGTGCGATGCTTCCAACCATGCAGTAGGAGCAGCGGTGGCTCAACGTGAAGGTAAGGATCCTTTTGTCATTTCTTATGCATCTAAGACTTTAGACACTGCTCAGTCTAACTACACTACTACTGAAAAAGAGCTTTTTGCTATTATTTTTGCTCTGGATAAATTTCGAGCCTATTTACTTGGTGCTAAGGTAGTGGTGTATTTTGACCATGCAGCTCTAAAGTATTTATTAGCTAAAAAGGAATCCAAACCAAGGCTTATACGTTGGATACTGCTACTACAAGAATTTGATTTAGAAATAAGGGATAGGAGTGGTAACCAGAATCTAGTGGCAAAGCACTTGAGTCACCTTGAGCACATTAAAGATGACTCCACTCCTATAGCTGATAATTTTCCATTTGATAACCTACAAGCAGTATCTGAAGTAATCCCTTGGTATGCACCTGTCGCTAATTATCTAGTTAACCGCACTTTTCCTCCGAATTTTACTAAGCACCAGAGAGACAAGCTGAAAATCGAGGCTAAATATTATATATGGGATGACCCATATTATGGAGATGTGGCGCTGACCAGGTAATTAGAAGGTGTGTGCCTCAATCAGAATTCCAGTCCATTTTAGAGGCATGTCACTCATCTGAGAGTGGAGGACATTTTGGCCCTCAAAGAACAGCTAGAAAAATCTTAGACTGTGGATTCTGGTGGCCCACTCTTTTTAAAGGCGCTGCTGAATTTTGTAAATCTTGTCCCCCATGCCAAAGGTTTGGTAATATATCCCAGAGGGATGAAATGCCTCAGCAAATTATGCTTTTCTGTGAAATTTTTTATGTTTGGGGCATTGACTTCATGGGTCCATTTCCAAATTCTAATGGCTACCTTTATATACTGTTAGCTGTAGATTATGTCTCTAAATGGGTGGAAGCAATTTCTACCCGTACTGATGATGCTAACACTGTTGTTTCCTTTGTTAGAAACCACATTATTTGTCGCTTTGGATCACCACGAGCAATCGTGAGCGATCAAGGCACCCATTTTTGTAACAGGAGACTAACATGATTACTGAAGAAGCATGAGATCATTTATAAAGTAGCAACTGCCTATCATCCTCAGAATAATAGGCAAGCCGAGGTGTCTAACAGAGAGATAAAGCGCATATTGCAGAAGATAGTCAAATCTCATAGAAGAGACTGGAGCACCAGGCTGCACGATGCACTTTGGGCATACAGAATAGCGTACAAGACACCCATTGGGATGAGTCCTTTTCGCTTAGTCTATGGAAAGGCCTGTCATCTTCCAGTTGAAGTGGAGCACAAAGCTTTTTGGGCAGTAAAGGAATGCAACATGGGATTTGAGAAGGCCAGAGCTGAAAGGAAGTTGCAATTGCAAGAATTGGAGAGCCTTCACCTAGAAGCTTATGAGAATTCAAGGCTGTACAAGGAGAAAATGAAAGCTGTACATGATCAACACATCAAGAGGAAAGAGTTCCAACCTGGAGATTTAGTTCTCCTTTACAAATCCAGACTGAGGCTCATGCCAGGCAAGCTGCGATCAAGGTGGGAAGGTCCATATAGAGTCGAGAAGGCTGAGCCCTATGGAGTTTTTCACCTAAGTCACCCTTCAAGCTCTGAACTCATCAAGGTTAATGGACATTGTTTGAAGCTCTATCACGGTAAGAAGGTGACGAAAAATAAGGAGTTAGATATCTTCCTCTTGAAGGATCCACTCGCAACAGAAAACTGAGCTGCTGAAGCGTCCAACTTAAAGACGTTAAAGCAAAGTGCTAGGTGGGAGACAACCCACCACGGTATGATCGTTCCCCTTCTTCTCCTTATCTCCTCTCTTCTATAACTTTTCTCCGTACTACTGCCTTTATCTTGCACCTCATCTGCATACTGCATTTGCATAGAAAAAAAGAGAGAGCGAGAAAAAGCACGTGACGCGCCAGCATCACCGACGCGTTCGCGTCGTTTGGGCATTGGAAATAAAAAGATTGAACAGAGAGTTGCGCCGGAATGTGGCTGAAGGCGTGCCTTAGGCACAATTTGATCCACGCGACCGTGTGGATGACGCAACCGCGTCATTTGCAATTTGGCCTCACCATGCATCCGCGTCACCCACGCAAACGCGTGGCCCTGCAATTCGACGTAACACGGGTAAATGGTCGAAAGTTGTGCTGGAGCCGGGCTACACGTGTGCTAATCACACAGGCCCTTTCACGCAAACGCATGCCCCACGCGTCCGCGCCGTTTTCTCAAGATGGCCATCCACGCGATCGCGTCACCCACGCGACCGCACCACCCTAAATTTTGGCAAAACATAAATTAAACAGAGAGTTGTGCGAGCGTGAAGCTGCCCTCGCGCCACTAGCACAAATCACGTCACGCGTCCGCGTGACTGACGCGTCCGCGTCACCTCACTTAAGGGCTTTCCACGCGACAGCGTGCCCCACGCGATCGCGTCGTTTGCGCCGCCCAGCTCGTTCAAATCTGTCAGACTGTTTATCTTATTTCTTTCCCCCCTAATCTTATTTCTCTTCCCCCCTTCCATCTTTCCCCCCTTCTTTCTCTCTTTCACCCCCCATCTCCCACCACCATTATCAAGATTTTTCTTCTCTCTTCTTCCCTCCTTACTTTTTCTTTCTTCTTTTTCTTCTCATGTTTTCTTTTTCTTTCTCTTCTACCTTCTTTAACCATGTTTTCTTTTTTCTTTTTCTTTTCTTATTCCTCCTATTGGTGTTAGAATTTTATTTGGGTCATTATTTTTACATATTGCCTATGGATTGTTTGGGATTTGTTTAAACCATTATATATTATTTTTATAGGGATACTTGCATGTTCCAATTAATATTTTTCATACCTTATTTAACATGCATGATATGTGTTTGTGAAAACGCCCATATGGTATTTTGCACTATTCTTAGATTTCTTTTAAATCCACTACTCTAAATGCCTGCTTTTCACAAAACTCCTTTTCTACTTTATTATTTGAATATAATTGTTTTTACAAACATATTATTAACTTGAGAAACTTGGTAATCTAATTTGGACATTGAATGCTTGATCTATGCTACTCATGCCCTTTTCCGGCATGCCAATAAACACTTTGCATTCAATTTTTCCTCACATGCACTTGCTATATATTTCCATTGTTGATTTGCCACATGTAGTCATGACCATGTGTTCACATCATTATCCATACCTGTGCATTGATTACCACCCTTCCTATTCTTTTCCTTGCTATAACCCTTGAATGCTAATGTCTTTCCTCGCTTCCTTTCAGGATGGCCACCAAGAAAGGCAAAGAGAAAGCTACTCCCAAATCAACAGCAAGGAAAGAAACGAAAATAACATTAGTGGCAGAGCCTTCTTCAACTGCAGTCAAGCCCTCAACAAAAAGAATTAAAAGGATTATAAAGGTTGATGAAAATGAGAGAGCCTTCCCAGCAAAGGACACTGCGCGATTTCACAATCGCTACTGTGAGCAGATGTTCCCTATCCTGGCATAACAGAACTACAACAACGAATACCTTCTTATCCTCCCGCCCAATATTGATACTTTTGTTGAGCCACAAATTGAACGAAGACAATGGGGTTTCCTACAGAGACAGCCGAGGCAGGTCAATCTTTCTTGGGTAGTCGAGTTCTACTCCAACTTCCACCTACCAACCCTGCAGTCTATCTTTGTCCGTCAGAAGTAAGTCCCCATTACAGAAGAAGCCATTCAGTGAGCCTTAGATCTTTCCCTTGCTCCGGAAGGATTGGACGCTTTTCAGAAAGCTGCAATCAAGCGCCAGGCGTACAACTTTGACTGGGACACTGTTCTCAGAGTTATCGCTCAACCTGGTAGCAAATGGATCTTCGGGTACCATCGTTCCCGTCCTAAGAGAATCTCGGCTTCCGCACTTACCTTAGAGGCTCACGTATGGGCACAGATTATGTTCCATTACGTCTTTCTGAGCACTCATGAGTCCTCCTTCACCGCAGACATGGCCGTTTTACTATGGTGCATCCTCACAGACCAGCCTCTAAATTTACCGAGACATATTCGGAATGCTATGGGGCAGTGCAAATCACGGGCAACCTACCTTTCTCCGCCTTGGCCTTTGATCTTGTCTCAGCAGCCGGAGTCCCCTACAGAGCTGGAGACACCAAAGCCATACTTCCACGGGATGATCAGTACGTCCCTAACAGGAGATATCTCAGGCCACTACTTGCCACTACCAGCCAGTCCACAGAGGATGCTACAGTTCCTCCACCATCTACTAGTCAGCTGCTGCATCAAATACTGAAGCAGGTGGACCAACAAGAAAAAAAGCAAAGCTCCGAGAGCGCCGCAATCACTGCCGTTTCAAATACCTCAAGGAGCTACTCACAGGAAGCCACAGACCTGACGAGGACCCAGGCACTCCGGACTCCACTTCCTTCACCAGCACAGGGAACCATGACTGTGGAGATACTGCCACCAGCCCACCATTGTTCCTGACAGATGGCACCGATGACAAATCCTTAAGTGTGGAGAGGTCGGTCAGTACCTGACTTTCGGAGGTAATTTCTCTTCCCTAAACACTAATAAATTAGGATATTTAGTTAGTTTTTCTTTTGTAGAATAGGATAAATTGCATAGTAATAGATTAGTTGCATACATGTTCTATTTGATTGAAAAAAAAAACAATAAGTTTCTTCTAAGACTCTATTTTTTGGAAAAAAATTTCACTAATTTTAATTAAAACTTTTATGTTAAATTTGCTTGAAGTTGTATTTGGAACATGATTTTTGAGCTAAAGAACACACAACCTGTGAGATTTGAGCGTTTATGCATGGTTACATTATTTAACCATAATTGTTTTATTCTTGTGTGTTTACTTCTCTATGATTGTAATCTATATTTTGCCCCATGCTATATGTCCAATGTTTAATATATTTATATGCTGCATATGATTGAGGCCATTAATTGTTTAGCTCACTTATCCAAATTAAGCATACCCTTTTAATTACCTTTGTTAGCCACTTTGAGCCTTTAAATCCCATTTGTTCTGTAATTTACCACATTACTAGCCTTAAGCGGAAAAATAATTATATATCCCAATTTGAATCTTTGGTTAGCTTAAGATAGAATTGTGAGTGCTAATTAAGTATGGAAAATTGTGGGGACAAAGGATAACAAGGGAATGTGTCATGATAATATAATGGAAATTTGGACACCTACTCATGTGAAACTATAAGAATAAAAAATCTACATGCATTGATTAGCTATGTTTATTTTTATGTTTATGTTAAAAAAAACAAAATTATTCAATAAATAAATAAGGGGACAAAAATTACCCCAATGCTGAGTTAGGAATCCAAAGATCAATGCATGTATGATAAAATTAAAATAAAAAGTTGATACATGAGTATGGAATGTGAAAGAGAATTCTGGGTAGTTAGGTACGAACTCCAAAGTTATATAAAATATATATAGGTTATGTTAAAGTTTGGGTTAATTAAAGATTCAATTTATAAGCTCACTTAACCATATATGTATTCTTACCTTTATCTTGGCCCCATTACAACCTTGAAAAGACCTCATGATATTGCATTAGTATATTAAATGTTGTTGATTGGTTAGGAGAAGAACAAAAATTAGGGAGTATGATTAGAGAAGGATAGAGTGCTTACCCTATACACTAGAGAGACTAGAGTATGCATACATCATCAGTGAGGGTTCAATGCTTAAAATTCTATGTTTCCTGCTTTCATGAGATACCTTTTTGCATTTTTATCTGTTCTTACTGTATGAGAATTGAATTAGTGAAACTTGATTTGTAATTGTTTTTAAGAGCTTATTCACTCTTGATCAAGTGGACAAGAATCATATAGTTGCATTCACATATATAGGTTGCATTGCATTGCATGAGTTTTTACATGTTCCTACTCATTTATTTTATTTCCTCCAACTAAGCATGAGGACATGCTAATGTTTAAGTGTGAGGGGGTTGATAAACTACTATTTTATGGTTTACAATGTGTTTAATTGTGTGATTTTATCATGATCTTTACCCACTTATTCATATAATTAGCATGCATTTATATTTCTTTCCTAAAATTATTACATGATTGAAAACTTACTTCCTAGAGAGTTTTAATTAGGTATTTTAATTCTCCTTTATTCCATTCGATGCCGTGATCTGTATGTTAAGTGTTTCAGGCTTTATAGGGCAAGAATGAAGTGGAGATTGGAAAGGAAGCATGCAAAAATGGAAGTAACACAAAGAATTGAGGAGATAACCAGCGAGAAGTCACGCGGTCGCATGGTTGACGTGACCGCGCGAGATAGAAGAAATAACAGTGATGCGCTCGCGTGCCTAATGCAACCGCGCGGATTGGAAGATGCATGAACGACGCGAATGCATGGACGACGCGCACGCGTGGTACGAGAAACTCCGAGTGACGCGAACGCATGGATGACGCAGCCGCCTGACGTGCGCGATCTGCAGAATTTCAGAAGTCGCTGGCAGAGTTTCTGGGCCAGATTTCAACCCAGTTTTTGGCCCAGAAACACAGATTAGAGCTAGGGAACATGCAGAGACAGAGGACAACATTTATTCCACATAATTTTTAGTTTCTAGATCTGAAATTGCTCCTCCCCTAGGTTTTACTCACTTGAACACTCATAGTTAGGATTTTAAAGATTTTGGCTTTAGCTTTTGAGAAGAGTCTACCTCCGATACTAGTCATTATATTCTGTTATTTACTTTTCATTTATTCTTCCATATTCTTAATTCCCCTAGAGTTGACATTGGATTATTTGCATGAGTTATTAATATAGACTATTTTTATTTTCAATTAATCCCTTTCATTATTATTCATCATGTCTTTTTTTATTTTCTCCATTAATTCTATGAAGTTTATAATTATGATGAGTGAGTAGTTCCATAACTTGATTGGGAGATGATTGAAAGGAACCCTTGAGTTGAACCACTCAAGAGAGAGATTATAATTGGGTTATTTGTTGGATCACCCTCTAATTATTGACACTAGTCCTTCCCAAGAGAGAGGACTAGGACTTGTGACTAGAAACAGCTTTCCAACTTGCTTGACTTTCTTTTACCTAGTAAGGGATAACTAAGCAGAGCAACTTCCAATTATTAATTAATCTTGAGAGTACTTCAACAAGAATAGGGCTTCCAACTAATCTACTCCCAGTCAAGGCTTTTATTTAAGATTAATTAAATTCTCTAATTTAATTTCCTGTTATCAACTCGACCATTTTTTAAAACATCTGATTGATAAAATAGCACATTTCTCTGTAACTCGTTGGGAGACGACCTGTGATTCATACTCCCAGTATTTTAATTTCAATATTGTGACAACCCCTTTTAAATTGATAAGCGGATTCTCGGCTGGTTAAGGACTGTACTTGCAACGTATTTCTATTGATAAATTCTTAACTCGCCAATTTCCGCCACGTCAATTATAATTGGTTCGATTTGGTTTGAATTAATATTTTTTTGTGTATGTACCCAAATCAAACCAAATCGATTAACAACGGATTAGTTTGGTTCGAGTAATTGGGTACTCAATGAAACAGAAATTCATAAAAAAATGAAATTTTTATTTTAAAATTATATAAGTATAATAAACATGTAACATCAATAGAAATAATTCAAATATGTTAAACACTAAATACATTAAAAACTAAATATATTAAAATCTAAACATATTAAACACTAAACACATTAAAATCCAAACATGTTAAACACCAAATATATTATAAGTTAAATACAAAAAGTGCAATAGAAATAATTTTTTAAAAAAATAATCTTTCAATTAATATATGGTCGGGTTTATGGGTTTGTTCGGATTTCACAACCCCAGAACCTTACCCGAACCAATTACTAGAAAGAGTTGTTAGTTTGGTTCGGGTTGGACCCGATTACCCATTGGTTTTAGAATCAATTTAATTAGTTCAGTTTTAGTTTGAATGGGTAATCGTATACCATACTCACCCCTCTCACCTTTCAAAAGTTTAGTGAGTTTTTTGAGATTTCAAAAATCATTTTAAATAGGCTGGATTACAAAGGATCCTAAAAATTTAAAATGTCAGATCCGTAGAAATTATTATTATTATTGGCATATGGGGTCAGCATATACATGTCTATATTTTAATTAATACAAAAGATTAATACCACCATCGCTGCCAGTCGTGAGTTGCATTCTGTTCAATGTCGCTGCCACCACGTCAATCCACCTCTGCATCCTCGTCAACACCGCGCCGACCGACCCGCCGCTTCCGCGCGCATTCTGAGTGACGTCTATGCCCACCATCGTCACTGACCTTTCTCCTTGCGGCGCTCTCCGCCACTGTGCTGCTACCCTCCCACCGTGAGTCTCCTATCTCTATTTTTACTGTGTTTGAATATGTATCTGTTTCTTTTTTTCAAACCCTATATTGGAGGAAAAAAGTAATTGAAAATTTTTTTCTTTGGTTTGTGTTTAATAATGTTGAATTAGATGTGATTATAGATTGGATGTTATTGATATTATAGATTGTATAGCTTTTTTTTTAAAAGAAAATTTTGTTCTTTCCAATTCCAAAAAGTTGATGATTTAATTTGTTTTAGACGTTTTGTTTTGTAAAGGTGGTTTGGATTTTCAATGCCAAAATCAGATTAATTTTGGTTTAATTTAAGTTTGGTCTTAAATATAGTACAAGAGTCAATTTATTTTTTGCATTGTTAGTTTTTAATTACTAAAAACATGGATGTGAAGTTAAACATGTATGCGGATGGTTTTAAAATTTATTGGGAATAACAGTAATTTGTTGTCTCTACTTGTACATGTTCAACTGGGTTGTATGTTATATGTATGGTTTGAAATCTAACTACATAATTACAATTAATTCAATTATCTAAAGATGATAAATCAGAAACCTTTTTTTTCGCCGATTTTTAGATGTTTCTATTCACATCAAAAGTATGTTCGTTTTACTATGTATGTGGGTGATTCTTTACTGAGTTTGGAGATGTTGCATTTTACGGCAAAATAGTTAAAATTTATTTGACTATTTTTGTACATATTCATCTAAGGTGTGTTCTATAGGTGATTTAATTTTTCTGAATTGCTAAATGTTGTAATATTAATTAAATTTAGAGGTTTTAAGTGTATGATCTGAATATGCGCATTTAAAGTTATAGCATGAACAGGAATTGCATATAACTAGATATTAGATGTTGCTGTCATTAGATATGGATAGTTTTGTGTAAAAAAAAATTTAAAACTCTATCCCATTCAAAAAGTGTATGTCACTTATTTTTAATACTATTGTTTCTTACCTAAATTGGTAGATTCTAGTAAATTTTTTATGGCAACAATGTATGATTATTATATATATTTCTGTGGAATTACATTGAAATTTTGCTTGTGTGAAACCTTATCCAAAAATTTTTACAGATTACAAAATCACTTGATTTGTGTTGCTGAAAAGCCTCGTCGCCGATCGTTGCGTGCCACCATCAAGACACACCCACACGTGGATTCGGCTATGAAACTTATCCATCTCTTTCTTTTTCCCTTCTTCGCCATCCATTGCAGAAGACATGGAGTTTTCAAGGTCATACTACAGGAAAAAAAAAAGATATGCAAAAAATTTATGATAATGTATACATGAGATGCTGTCACCATTTGAGATACTTTGGATACATTTTTCTTTTTTTAAATGTTATTCGGCATATTTCTCTGTTTAGATACCTAATTGTTTTACAAAGATCTAAGTGGATGTTACGTCTGTTGAGTATCAGGATGTTACGTCTGTTGAGTATCAGGATGTTCCTTTTGCATAATAAATGAATGTTACTTTATATATTTTTTGAATTTTCATGTGTTGCAGTTATGATGTCTGTATTTCTTTAAGAATCACTTGACCTTTTTTTTAAATCCTACTCGATATGTTTCTCCGTGTAGGCACTTGGTTGTTTTTGCATAGATCTAAGTGGAGTTACTTTTGTTAAACATTAGGATATTCATTTTTCATACTAAATGGATGTTACTTTATATATTTTCCGAATTTTCTTGTGTTACAGTTGTGAATGACTGTATTTCTTTAAGAATTGCATGGCCTTTTTTATTTAAATCCTACTCGTCATGTTTCTGTGTGTAGGTACCTAATTAATTTTGTAAAGATCTAAGTGGATGTTACTTCTATCAAATACTAGGATGTTCCTTTTTCATAGTAAATAGATGTTACTTTATATATTTTCTGAGTTTGCTTGTGTTACAGTTGTGGATGCCTCTAAATTCCTTCACCACCTTTCCAAGCAACATGTCATGTTGGTTTTACTTTTGAAGCTATCACACTAACACCTCTAAATTCCTTTACCACCTTTCCAAGCAACATGTCATGTTGGTTTTACTTTTGAAGCTATCACACTAACAGTGTAGTATAATCAATCTTATTTTCTACCATGAAATTCTTTTTTATTAATCTTTTATTTTGAAATTTTCATATACAAATATATAATAGTTTAAGATAAACCATCCGAAATTGCTTCTATAATCTATTTGTACTTGCTTCTTAAATGTCCAATAGTTTTGAAGAAGAAAAACTTACGTTTATATTCCTGTGTTCATATAAGTGATAGTCATCATTATTTGCATGATAGCTTGGTAACTTTTAAAAAAGAACTCTCTAAACTAATTTAATAACAACAAAATAAGAAGAAAACAAATGACATAAGTAGCAACATGAAAAGATTAATTCCATAACAGGATACAAACTTCATTCGTTTTGCTTCTGAAGTTTAAAATACCAACTTCCGAATATAATATCACAAACACAATAAAATTGTCAATAGAATTGGCATTGAGGCTAAGACAAACTTAATGGGATCAAGGCCATTATTTAATTAAAAATTCATGCTCACTGGTAGTGCTTCTAGCAAGATTTTTATTTTTCACACTCTCTAATACACTAAACATATTTTTATGCTCATGGATCTATCTGACTCTTCACTAACTTGATAGTTATCTGAATTTTTTTGTACATTGTTCCTTCTTTTTCAGGATCTGGACTGTAATATTATCTTGTTAGGCTTCCTTTGTAAATAAAGGCAAAACCACCTTCTCCTAATAACAACTATTTTTTTGCCTTTTTTTTTCTTTTTTTCTTCTTATTAAAGACATCAACTCCTAAAGGTTTCAATAAACTCTCATCATTATTAACTACATATGGTTCAACTATACCAAAAACATCAAAAGGACTTAAAAGTGGAGAAGGTGAAAGACATGCATCATGTGTTATCCAAAAGTAGAAATGAAACTAAATATACAATATAGAGTACTTCATAGGCATAAAAAAACTACTAGTTCTCTCAAAAAGAAATATCTAACACCATAAAAATTTAATTCTCAAAACAATATCGATTAAAAATATCCAAAAGAAACATTAATAATAAAAAACACAAGTTAAACTAAAACTCTAAGATGGGAAGGGAAAAAAATCTAGGTCGCTGGAGAGGAGACGCGGTTGATTGGTCGGAGTACACGTCTAGACGGAAGCTGCTGTGTCGTCGGTGGTTGCTGCGATGGTGGAGGAAGCCATGATGGCAACGGTGTGCAGAGGTGGCTGCGGTGTGAGAGCAGGATGTCCACGCTATTGGATGGTGGTTGCTGGTAGCATTGCTTCTGGAGCTATTTCTGATTTCCTTCGCGGCGGAAGAGAGGCGGCTGTAGGGTGTCACCGTGGCTGCGCCAATTGAAAAGGAGTGTGGACGGCGTGACTATGAAAGTGGGAAAGGAAGAGAAGGGGAATGATTTCTGTGTGCGGCTATGTGAGTGAGAGAGAAAAGAAAAAGTTTCTACCGTTTTTAATTAGGATTTACTTAATTAGCTCTTAATTCTTCAAATTTTGAATTTAAAAAAATTAAAATTAATTATTAAATAGAATTGTTTAAAAAATTGGCTGATTTATATTTTTTTATACTTTTTCTTATAATAATATATAAGTATAGATATAGATATGAAAAATAATAAAAGCAAAATTTGAGAAAAAATAGTAATTACAAAAGGCAATTCTCATTATATATAAATATAAATAATAAAACTTTTTCAATTAACTAAGTTATTTTGATTTATTTATTATAGAATATTTATTAATTTTATTTTTAGTTTCTAAATCGTTATTACTTTATTTGTATATATTAAAAGCATATTTATAATTTAAAAAAATAATTTCCATATACCGTATCGTCAGCATAAAAGAATTTGTACATAAACAATTCATTGTGTATTGTAAGCCAAAATTACTAATTTTCTAACTCGCTGAAAGTTATTTAAGTGAATGAATATTATAATATAATAATGTAAAGTTTTCTTCACACTCACTGCAACAAAATTAAAATGTAATTTAAATATTAGGAAAAGTCGATCTAATTTAGTCATTTTTTAGGCTATTATTCCTAAGTTCATATCTTAAAACTGACTCGGAAAATTAAACTACTCTTAAATTTACTCTAATCTAACTCAGCTACACCTCTAATGCGACGGATAATAATATTGATTTGGCTTACGATTTTGAAAAGTCAATTGCTAAATTTTACAAACTTTTGTGTATGTGTTAAGTGTTAACATTTCCATAATCTTTATTAAAAAATGTTTGATAATAAAAAAGAATTAATAAAAAATAATTAAAATTTATTTTATTTAATATTTATTAATTATTAATAAATATTAAATAAGATAAATTTTAACTATTTTTTAATCTTTTTAATATTATCGATTTTTATTTTGGTTAAAGAATACATATAACTAATAATTCTTATTTTAAAATGAAAAGTATTATATATACATATAAAAATTAGTCAATAAATTAATTATATTTATTTATAAATAATTAAATATATTATTTAATTTATTTTTAATATATAATATATTTTATATAAATAACTTATTTTATATCAAACCTTTTGTGTCCATTTAAAATGATGGTTTTAAAAAAAATATTCACATGATAACATTTTCGTATAAAAATAATATTATAATTTTTTAACGGGAGTTACATCGTTCTCTAATGTTTTCTATATCCCCTTTTCCTTTTTTTTTTTCCAACTCGATCTCTCTTTTATTGTATAGAACTTTTCATTTAATAAATAACTTAATTTTATTAGATCTTAAACATAGTTATTGTTATCCTCTTTACTTTGTGGTGTTCTCGTTTTTGCTTTTTTTTTTTTGTTATTTTTTTGTTTTTTTTTTTTTTCTAAAGGTATTTAGATTTTATTAACGAAAAGAAAGACCATCTGTCAAATACATTACATCTAAGATAAATAAAGAAAGAAGATGGAAATTGACCCAAACATATACTTTAATACTAATAAAAATAATAGCTTGTATTTTGCTTCAAAAAGAAAGAGGACTCGGGTTCCTCCAAATTGGGGTTGAAGGGAGCTCACAACTGTAGCAGTTCATGATGTAGCCTCATCGCTGAAGAGAGAACTTCTGATGGAGGCCGTCGGTTCTTCTCGAATACCCAAGAGTTTCTTTCCTTCCACACACACCACAAGAAGATGGCCATAAGTTGTGGGTGAGTCTGGCAGTTTGGGTCATTTTTTAGGGAATCCATTGTCGTTTTTCACTATTAGTTGAATGAACCTGAAGTTGATACAGCTTGCATGTCTGCTAGTGTGCTTCGAATCCAAGCTTCCCTGACTACTCTGCAGGTTACCAAGCAATGAAGCACTATTTCTTCGTCTTCCAAGCAGCAAGGGCAGAGTGCATTGGTTGAGGAGAATCGGTTATGCAGGAGCTGGCAGACTGGAAGCCATTCATGGATGCTCTTCCAAAGAAAAATTTTGCAAAGCTCAATTGTTTCGTGGGTAAAACTGGTAGGCCACCAAGTAGCCCGATGCTGTGTCATAACTTCTGTTCTTATTTCTTACCCAACGTAGTTCATTATTTCCTGATACAATCTTCAGGGACAATATTCTGCAAGTTATATCCGGAGGAAAGCTTTCTTGGATTAAAGCGAGGTTCCATTACTGATTCTCTAAAATCAGGTCTTTCACCCAGAATATTGGATGCCTCAGATTCGGATTTTGGGAGCTACGATTGATAGTTAATGGGTAATGAGATGGGAGTCAGGGATCCTCATAGATGCGAACCAGAGACCTCGCCGGGCCAATTCTCTTTTTCAACTACTGATCGCCCTTCCAGCAGACTTTTCCGATCCCATGAAGGTGTGTTTCCTGTTTCTGCTTTTAAGACATCATCAGTATATGTGGAATATTTTCCTTTGAGTATTCTGGCTAATAGAAAGTTAGGTTGTGTTGTGATTTTCGGGTGCGTTTCTATCTGAAAAAAAGATAAGACAAACACCTATAACAAGACATAAAAAATATAAACACAAAATTTTGTATTTTTGTATTTTATTTGGTAATAAATTAAAACAAATAGTTCTATGGTATAAAAATGAGAGAGTTTCTACAGCTATAAATATGTGCTATAAATATGTGTTGGCTGATTGGAAAGTTTGACTAGTATTTAGAGAGGGAGACAAAGTCTGTGGTCTTTGCAGGAATGATACAAAAAAACTCTTTTTTGGCATAGAGTTTAAGTGAGTAATTATTTCCATTATGACTAATTATGTTGACATAATAATAGACCTCATCATAAGCTGGATTTCTTTTTTATTATTGTTCGAAAAATAACTACTCAGTCTAAACTGTGATTTATTATACTAAAAAGATCACAAATTGCCAAACCAATAAAAGAAACACATGTATCAAGTATTAACCATTTAATTCAAATTTATTTTTTATTTACAAAATATATAGTAAATTAGTTTATATGGCAATATTGTTCAAAAATAAACGGTTGTATGATATATCTAATAGAAAAATATTTGTGTCATAAGTTTCATATTATTAAATTGTCTTGGAAATATGTTCATCATCACAAAATTTAAAAATTGTAAATAACAATATGATAAGTGGTATTTTTTATTGTTAACTATTAATTTAATTAAACGTATTTAGTGATTTTAGATGTTAGCAAAAATTAGTGTAATTTATTTTATTTTAATAATAAAAAGATCATTCAGTATGCATTGTTCATAATATAAAAAAAAGGAGAAAATTAATTACAAACGGATATTGTTAGTGTTACGGATCCGGCCCACGGATCCCGGACCCGTGACCGAACTCGAACCCGGCTCCTCGGGCCAACCCGTCTCGTCCTTCTAGAAGGCCCTGAACCGGCCCTTTAGAGCTCCTAACTAACTTTTGAACTCAAAGATCTCCCTTATCCTAGCCAGATAAGATAAGATGATCACCATCACCTATAAATAGAGGACCCAGGTCCCTCCAGGTATTCATCCAATTCCTCATACCTTACACCTCTTAGATCTATTCTGACTTGAGCGTCGGAGTGTCCTTATAGGTACCTCCCCTCCGCTCCACCTGGGCAATCCAACGAACGACTCGATCCGTAGGTTCCCGATCCTCCTAGATCGTATCAGAGACATTCTGTACATTGGCGCCGTCTGTGGGGACCTGCGACAGTCGAAACAGATGGAGGGAATCCTGGAGGAAAATCCATCAAGCCAAGACGACTCCCGGCCACGTCATCCGACCTCAGAACAACAGGAGGTCACGAACCAAGCTAGGATAGCAAGCACCATCCACCGCACAAACGAACACATGGTCACAGACCCACAACACCCCGAGAAAGCAAGGGACAAAGCGGCGCAGATCATTCAGGATCTCTGCCTCCGAGTCCAGGAACTTGAAGGCAAACTGACCGACAAAGGAAAATACGCCAACGAGCGCGGAAGCCAGGCAACGTCTAGGCCACGATCCCACCGCGGAAGGTCGCCAACCCGGCAACACGATAGGAGAGACGGCCGTAGTACCTCACGCAACCACCGATACGAGAAATCGCCAGAACGGCGACACAACAAAAAACACCACCGCAGCACGTCCCACGATCTGAGCCGACAACACGATTCGGACGAAGACCCGAGACGACGACACACGAAACGCACGAGAAAAGACCACATCATAATGGGAGCGACGCCCTTCACGGAAAGAATCTTAAGAGCAAAACTCCCCAAAGGTTTCGACAAACCCACCGACATGAAGTATGATGGAACTAAGGACCCTCAAGAACACCTAACGGCCTTCGAGGCCAGAATGAACTTAGAGGGAGCATCCGACGCGGTCCGATGCAGAGCCTTCCCAGTAACCCTTGCCGGACCAGCGATCAAATGGTTCAACGCCCTCCCAAACGGATCCATAGCCAGCTTCCACGACATCACACGAAAATTCATGGCCCAATTCACAACCCGAATCACCAAAGCCAAACACCCCATTAGCTTGCTGGGGGTCACACAGAAGCAAGAAGAATCTACAAGGAAATACCTAGACCGCTTCAACGACGAATGCCTGACGGTCGACGGACTCACGGACTCCGTCGCAAGCCTCTGCCTAACTAACGGGCTCATGAATGAAGATTTTCGCAAACACCTCACTACTAAACCAGTATGGACCATGCACGAAATTCAGAACGTCGCCAAAGACTACATCAACGACGAGGAAGTCAGCCAGGTTGTCGCTGCCAACAAACGGCAGCACGCCACTACCCAACACGGCAACCCGCCTCCACGTCACAACCCACCACCCAAAGAGAACCAACGAGACCACCTTAGGCCAACCAACTGACCACCAAGAATAGGAAAATTCTCTAATTACACGCCCCTAACAGCACCAATTACCGAGATATACCACCAAATAGCAGATCGAGGCGTCATCCCCAAAGCCCGACCGCTCAAGGAAAGGACAGGAGGCAACAAAGCCCTCTACTGCGACTACCACCGAGGCTACGGCCACAAAACACAAGATTGTTTTGACCTTAAAGACGCTCTCGAACAGGCCATACGAGACGGCAAACTCCCGGAGTTCGTCAAATTCATCAGAGAACCAAGGCGCGCTGACAGAGACAAGTCGCCAGAAAGAGAAGGGCGCAACCCGAGAACTCAAAAGCTACCCCCCAGGGAAAACCCCGAAGAAGACCCGACCATCATAGTAAACGTCATCACGGGCAAGGACGTATCAAATAAATCAAAACTAACAATGAAAAAAGACCTCAAGATAATGGCCGTCAGACACCACGACCCAATTGCCATAGCCGACAGCACGATAACTTTCCTGCCAGAGGACTGCCAACACGGCACATCGGCCGAAGATGCCCCCTTCGTTATATCAGCCCGAATCGGAACAGGACTAGTAAGAAGAATACTGGTAGACACCGGCGCAGACTCCAACATCCTCTTCTGAGGAGCTTTCGACAAACTCGGGCTCCGCAACGACGACCTCCAAACACACCGCCACGGCGTCACGGGCCTCGGAGACAACTTTCTCAAACCAGATGGCTCGATTACCCTTCCCATCACCATAGGAACAAGCAATCAGAGAAAAACGATCTTATCCGAATTCGTAGTCCTAAAAGACTCCACAGCCTATAACGTCATTCTCGGGAGAAAAACGATCAACGACTTCTCTGCAGTCATCTTCACCAAATACCTCCTCATGAAGTTCAGGGCCGACGACGGCACCATCGGAACCATTCACGGAGACTGAGAAGTCGCAGCCGAATGCGACAACAATAGCTTAGCCCTAAGGAAAAAATCCCGGGACGCCGCCGGAATATTCCTTGCCGACCTAGACGCACGACTAGACGGCCAACCTAGACCGGAACCAGAAGGAGACATGGAAAAGCTACAGATAGGGCCAACCAAAGAAGAATACACTTTCATCAACAGAAACCTCCCATACGACCTCAAAGAAGAACTCTCCCAACTTTTGAAACAAAACAGAGACCTGTTCGCATTTACACCAGCCGATATGCCGGGAATAAGCCCCGACCTAATGTCTCACCATCTGGCAGTAGACCCCCTAGCTAAGCCAGTAGCACAAAGAAGACGGAAAATGTCACCAGACCGAGCCGCCGAGGTCAGAAAACAAGTTAAAGCCCTGCTCGAAGCCAACTTCATCCGGGAACTCCCCTATACGACCTGGCTAGCCAACGTCGTACTGGTAAGAAAATCTAACGGGAAATGGCGAATGTGCGTCGACTACACAGACCTCAACAAAGCATGCCCGAAGGATGCCTTCCCCCTACCAAACATCGACGGGCTAGTGGATGCAGCATCCGGCCACCGATACCTCAGCTTCATGGACGCATATTCCGGCTACAACCAGATCCCGATGCACCGACCAGACGAAGAAAAAACAGCATTTATCACCCCGGACGGAACCTACTGCTACACAGTAATGCCCTTCGGCTTAAAAAACGCCGGAGCCACCTACCAACGACTTGTTAACAAGATATTTCGCAACCTATCCGGAAACAAAATAGAAGTCTACATAGACGATATGCTCGCCAAGACGGAATCTGGTGAGCAACTAACCGACGACCTCGAGGTAATAATGAACACCCTGCGAAAACACCAAATGCGACTTAACCCGACAAAATGCGCCTTCGGAATGGAAGCAGGAAAATTCCTCGGCTTCATGATCACGCAACGCGGAGTTGAGGCAAACCCAGAGAAATGTCGTGCCATCCTTGAGATGACAAGTCCCAAAAACCTCAAAGAAATCCAAAAACTCACCGGCCGACTGACCGCGCTATCCCGGTTCCTCGGGGCATCGGCCCAAAGGGCAATCCCTTTTTTCAAACTAATGAAAAAAGGAACCCCCTTCAAATGGGAGATAGAATGCGAAGAAGCGTTCCAACACTTCAAAAAGGTTCTAGCGGAACCTCCAATCCTCGCAAAACCCCAAACAGGGGAAACACTTTACCTGTACCTCTCCATAACAGAAGAAGCAATCGCAGCAGCACTCGTCCGGGAAAACGAGAAAAAAGAACAAAAACCCATATACTTCATAAGCAAGGTCCTACAGGATACAGAAGCTCGCTATTCACGCCTAGAAAAGCTAGCTTTCGCGCTCCTCTCGGCTTCCCGACGGCTACGACAATACTTCCAAGCTCACCCCATAACGGTCCGAACCGACCAAGCGGTCAAACAGGTATTACAAAAACCCGACCTAGCAGGAAGAATGCTAGCATGGTCCATCGAGTTATCCCAATTCCAGATCAGGTTCGAACCCCGAAACGCCATCAAAGCGCAGGCCTTGACCGATTTCATAGCTGAAATGACTCCGATTAAACTCACACCCGAACCATGGAAACTGCACATCGACGGCTCATCAAACTCTACTCACGGAGGCGCCGGAATTATACTCGAAAACCAAAACGGGATCATAATTGAACAATCAATACGATACGACTTTCCAGTATCAAATAACCAAGCAGAATACGAGGCCCTCTTAGCAGGCCTAAACCTAGCCCGGGAAAGTCGACGCAAAGGTACTTGAAGTAAATACCGATTCCCAGGTAGTCTGCTCCCAAATAAACGGGAGCTACCAAACCCGGGATCCCCTACTCCAACAATACCTCAACAAAGTAAGTGAATTGAAGGAAGGATTCGAAAACATTACCATACAACACGTCCCCAGGGAACGAAACGCCAGGGCGGACCTACTCTCCAAACTAGCCAGTACAAAATCAGGACACGGTAACAGATCACTAATCCAGGAGGTCGTTAGGTCGCCTTCCATATCAACAATAATCAGCGCACATCTAACATCCTCAAACCGGGAGTCCTGGATATACCCTATCCTACAGTACCTCCTTAACGGAACCCTACCACCAGACCCCAAAGAGGAAAGGCGAATAAAAAGAGAAGCCGCCAACTACTCCATCATAGCAGGACAGCTATACAAACGTGGATTCTCGCAACCCCTACTCAAATGTATCGAACCCGGGGACACGGAGTACATACTCCGCGAGATCCACGAGGGCTGCTGCGGTCACCACATCGGAGGAAAGACACTAGCCCAAAAAATCATCAGGGCCGGCTACTTCTGGCCCACGATCATCCGAGACTCCATACAATTAACAAAAAGCTGCGACAAATGCCAAAGGCACGCCAATATCCACCAAGCCGCCCCGCACCAACTCAACATTATATCGGCAGAACGGTCGTTCGGCAGTTGGGGAATCGACCTCGTCGGGCCCTTCCCCACAGCACCCGGCCAACTCAGATATCTCGTTGTCGCCATAGACTACTACACCAAATGGATCGAAGCCGAACCCCTGGCCTCCATAACGGCGACCCAATGTCGAAAATTCGTCTGGCGACAGATCATTACCCGATTCGGAATCCCCGAGGTCATCATCTCAGACAACGGAACCCAATTTACCGACAAAAAATTCAGAGAATTCCTAGAAGGATTACGCATATCCCATCGCTTCAGCTCAGTAGAACATCCCCAAACAAACGGACAGGTGGAATCCGCGAACAAAATAATCGTTAAAGGACTCAAGAAACGGCTCGACGAAGCCAAAGGACTATGGGCAGATGAGTTAGGGTCAGTCCTATGGTCGTACCGAACAACACCCCAAACGAGCACGGGGGAAACGCCTTTCCGATTAACATACGGCGTAGAAGCAGTCATCCCAGTGGAAATCGGGGACCCCAGCCCCAGGAAAACAGTCGGAAGTAACGATGAAGAAGCCGAACGAGATCTTATCGACGAAGAGAGAAGCATAGCTCACATCAAAGAGTTAGCGCTCAAACAACGAATCAACCTAAGGTACAATCACGGCGTCGTTCGACGGGAGTTCGCGACCAACGACCTCGTCCTACGACGAAACGATATCGGCCCTTCAACCCCAGGGGAAGGGAAACTCGCCCCCAACTGGGAAGGACCATACAGAATCAAGGCCGTAATCGGAAAAGGAGCATATAAACTCGAACGACTCGACGGCAGCGAAATACCAAGAACTTGGAACGCAACCAACTTACGAAGATACTACACTTAAATAAGTCACCCTTTGTTTTTCTTTTATTTATACTTTTCTCATTTCGTCTTTTAAACCTCGGGTACTCTTTCCCTCACGAAGGGTTTTAACGAGGCCCAACCATTCAAATAAATTTTTTACAAGTTATTTCCACTTCATCTCCATTACAAGTCATTACCGTTTCTCAAACACGGAACAAAGACACGGCCATCACTGGAGGACTGATCACCCCCCAGGCCGAACACACGGATATCCAAAAAACCGACCAAACGACGGTTGACGAAAACGAGAAAACAAACGCTCAAATATATGAGAAGGCCCGAACGGCCAAATAACGCCACAAAACGGATCAAAAAGACCCAAAACGGCTGAAAATACCATTAAAAACAAGTTACGGCCCTTGAGCCACTAGAAATATTCAAAAACAAACAAAGTTCAAAACTAATTACAGAGAACTACTCAAGGTCGACAATCCGACCATCACGGACAGTCTTAAACGCTCCCATCACGGACACATCCACACCAAGAGCCAACACCAGAACCTGCGCCTTCATCGTCTCCTCGGTAGCAGCGATGGCATCCCTAGCATCAGCCAACAGACCCGTCTTCTCCTTTTTCAAAGCTTCAACCTCAGCCTTCAGAGTTTCCGACTCGGCGAGAAGCACGGCAGCTTGAGAACCCGCATCCGAAGCACGCGTCCGCTCCTCCGCCAATTGAGAAAGAAGCGAAGTCTCAACAGCGGCAAGTCGGAGAATCTCCGCCCCGGCATCCTCTGAAGACTTCACCGCTTTCTCCTTTGCAGTATTGGCAGCCTCAAGCTCCTCCTTCAACTTAGTCACATCAGCCTGAGCCTGCCGAAGCTTCTTTTCCAACAAACCCACTTGGGCCATCACGGGCTCAGCCTTCCGAACAACCACGACAGAGCAAAGAAGGGCACGGTAAACCGACTTAGCCTGGAACGAGACGTCACAGCCATCAAAAAATGACTCCGTTCCAGGCATCAAGTGCTGATCAATAAAACCCGTAGCATCGAAGCGTCGGTCCATCACACTAGGTACCAAACCCTCCTCCTCAAAGGTCTCGCTGCCCGGCTCCTCAGGCCTGCTCCTCTTCCGAGAAGCCTCAGCGGCCGTCACCACGACGACCTCGGGCGAACTCGCAGAACCAGGAGGAACCTGAGCGCCAGTAGGCGCCCCCGAAGGAACCACCCCCTGGGAGACAGCCTGAGAATCCACAGCCGGATTCGAGACAGGAGTAGATGGAGACGACGACCCCTCCTCCCGAACCAACGTTGCCTTCAACCTTGCCAAAGAAGTCAGCCCGCCAGCCATCTCAACTGAATGAAAACAAGAGAAGAGTTAAAAAAAAAAAGGCAACACACCAATATATGTCCGACAAGCCTCAGGATCCCCCATAACGTCTCGAGGATTCAACGGACGCTCGCCAAACAAATGCCACAAAACGCTGGCAATATCCTTATCCTCCCGAGACAGATCATCATAAGAAACCTTAGTCAGGACTGACGGGCCGGCACCAAAATTCCAATACGTCGGAAACCGGCGCTCGCCCTCCAAGGTAAGCCAAAACGGGTGGTGCCCTCGAACGGGACGCACCTTAAAATACTCCCATTTAAATCCGTGAAAAGAATCCTCAAACAACCCAAAAATCCGGCGATGAGGTTGAGCACGGAAAGACATATATCCTTTCTTGTGCTTCCCCTCCTTAGTCGGAAGAGTGCACAAGAAAAGAAAGAGAAAAACAGGAACTGAAGCCGGAAGATCGAGATACCGGCACACCAACTCAAAACATCGCACGGCTGCCCAGCTATTCGGGTGAAGCTGAGACGGTGCTACGGAACACCGACTAAGTAAACCCTGGACAAACGGCGAGAACGGGAACCGCACACCAAGCCGAGTAAACATGGATTCATAAACCCACATCCAGTCCGGCACGGTGGGCGAACGGAGGTTCAAGTAGCAAACGCGCTCGTCGGCATCAGGGAGCACGAGCTCATATCGCCCCTCCTCCTCACCACCACCGCAAATTGCCCCCTGGTCACGGAGCCGTTGGAGATCACCCTCCGTCATCCGCGACGGGACACCCCATACATCGCTGGTCACGCAACCATAGCGATTGGGAACGCCCCTGGAAGGGGCTACTGGGGCTCCCACACTCTCATTTCTCCGACGCTGCATACCTAAAACAGGGAGGAGCACCACCAATCAGCCTACCAACTCTACACAGTAAAAAACCTAACACCACTACCAAACTCAAACACCGTGACCCACCACTACAATCAAGGAAAAAAACGGCGGTGCTCAGCCCCTTCCCCAAAACTCAACAAACGAAACACCAAGCACAACAAATAAACAAAAAAGAAAACAGGCAGAACAAACGCATGGCAAAAATAGAACAAGCACGCACAAAGTAAAAAAGGAAAAAGCAAGACATACCAACCTGGTAAATTAGAAGGAAGCTTGAAGAAAACCAGGAAAACAGAAGAAGCAGAACGGCACCAGAAAGCAAAAACCGCGGAAGAGTTTTTGTTCAGAAAATGAAGAGTACCTCTTTAGAAGAAGAAACGGACGAGGGAAATAAAACCAAAGCAAAAACGGTTTCAAAAGAAAGCAAAAAAGACACAATTAACCCCAGGAACAATGAAGACTCACAGGGGCAAGAAAGAGAAAACGCCCCCCCGCAATAAATGCCCCCTTGGAAAAGCAAAATAAATCACGCCTCAAAGGACGCAACGGGCGCAGCAGGCACGGAAAGGTCACGTCAAGACCAAAATACGGTCAGAACGAATCTTTCACCAAGCGAAATCGAGAAACCGACCTCGTCGCCGAACGAACACTCGACAAAGACTGGAGACGCAATGAAAGACGTCTCACCTCTTAGCGACAAACCGACTTTACTCGCTCTCCCGCTACGGGGGCAACTGTTACGGATCCGGCCCATGGATCCCGGACCCGTGACCGAACCCGAACCCGGCTCCTCGGGCCAACCCGTCTCGTCCTTCTAGAAGGCCATGAACCGGCCCTTTAGAGCTCCTAACTAACTTTTGAACTCAAAGATCTCCCTTATCCTAGCCAGATAAGATAAGATAAGATGATTACCATCACCTATAAATAGAGGACCCAGGTCCCTCCAGGTATTCATCCCATTCCTCATACCTTACACCTCTTAGATCTATTCTGACTTGAGCGTCGGAGTGTCCTTACAGGTACCTCCCCTCCGCTCCACCTGGGCAATCCAACGAACGACTCGATCCGCAGGTTCCCGATCCTCCTAGATCGTATCAGAGACATTCTGTACAGTTAGTATGACTAATTATGTAATATGTGAGCCGTATTTCTATTTTCTGGAATATATTACAATTGTATTTTGGCTTACAATATAATATAATGAATATGTCTTTTATTTGGGGTTTATTTATTCTGTTGGTTTCTATAGTTTCACAAAATTTTTAATTAGGCCTCTATATTTTTTTTAATTAAGTCCTTGTTCCAAATTTTTTTTTTTAATTGAGTTCCTATACTTCTTTTTATTGGGTCCTTACACCAAATTTTTTTTAGTTGGGTCCTTATACAATTAAACCAATTATTGTTAAAAAGAACTTAATTGAAAAAAAAATTTGGTGTAGAGACGAAATTCAAAAGAAAATAATATAGAGACCTAATTGAAAATTTTACGAAACTATAGGAACTAACCGAATAATTAAACCTTTATTTGGATCTAACAAAATTTACTATAATAGTAGTAACAATAATAAATATGGATTAAAAATAAAAATAATAAGTTTGTTTATTAAAAGATTAAGATGATTCAAAGTTCAAACAAAATAAAATATATAAACTGAAGCCTTTTTTTTGTAGTTGTTAAAGATCGACGAAAAAAAATAATTTTTGTGGTGAGGCCTATCATCATCTTACTAAATTTAATTTTAATTAGTATAATTAGTCAATCAAAATTTTGAACTAATCACTTGCAGAAAAAACAAGACCCCAGTACTTCTCCTGCAAAGAGTGCAGATTTTGTCCCCTTCTAAACACTTGTCAAACTCTTCAATGAGCCAACACACATATCTATAGATGTAGAAACTTTCTTCTTTCTACACCATAGAACTCACCTTATGAAAATCTAATTTGTTCTTATTTTTTTTTTCATTCAAAAATTTGAGACGAAAAATATATAATAAAAAATATAATTATGAAAAATTAACAAGAATAATAAAAAAAATAAAAAATAAGTTGTATCTCTTGCTAGTGTCTCCGTGTCCTTTCTGTCAGGATAGACACAAAATACATTAATTTAGTGTCTCTGGACACATTGTCTCTGTCCATGTCACCTCTGTCAAACACGATTTTGTGTTTCTGTATCCCTATCTTAGTGTTCTATTTCTGAAAACAAACGCAACCTTCCAAAATTGTTTACCCAATAAAGCTAGGTTATGTGTCTTAAGATCTTTAAATTCCAAGCCCCTTCCCTCTTTAGTTTTGTTATTGTATTCCAACTTATCTAAGTCATGTGTCTTTCACTTCCTTTTTGTCCCCACCAGAATTGAGCGAGAATGTTATGAATATCTGCTTTTAAATTGTCAAGGAGCTTGAAGCAAAATAAGGTATAAAGTGGAATGGCCTCACCAATTGCTTTTAGTAGTACTTGTCTTCCCATGCCAAAAGATGGCTGCGTTTCCATCCTTGCACCTTATGACAGACTTTGTCTCTAATTAGACTGAAAGTCTATTTTTTAGATTTAGAGACAATAGAGGTTAATCCTAAATACTTGTCATGAGCCCCAATATAATTTATGTTGAGTGCCTCTGCCAACTGAATCCAAATCGGTTGCGGGGTATTATGACTAAAGAACATTGTCGCCTTGTTCAGATTAACCTGTTGACTGCTAAAGCTTTGGTAGGATTCTAGCAAAGTAAGAATATTCATACAGCTGTCTATAGAAGCCTTAGAACATAAGATAGAGTCATCAGCAAATAGTAAATGATTCACTCTAGGTTTGGAATTGATGCTAGAAGTGTGAGAAGTTCAAGAAACCAATTATTATGTTACTGAACCTTATACATAATGTTCTTTTTCAATTCTCTCTGTTTTATTTTTCTTTCTTGTGAGTTAGGTGGCGCCTCTCCGGCTCTTCTAATTAAAAAGGGATAATGATAATCATTTTTCTATTTGTTTTATGATTAATTCAAATCTTTTTCTCCTTTTTATCGGATCGGTGTATCAAGAAGTTTTAATTGGAGCATGCATATATATGAATATCTAATATTCTAATTCTGTCTTAGTTATTGTTGTTATTCAAGGGTTTGGTGATCTTTATTATTGGAAGGCCATACTTGCTAGTCCATCATGGGTACCCTATTCTTCTTGCATCACTGGTTGGTAAGTCAAGCTTTTTCCCTTCTTTACCTTTAATTTATATGGTTGGTTTATTATTTGTTACATAAATAATAAACACAGATACATCACTTTAATCCTTTTAGGTACTCAGTAGTATAATCATAGTCATAACTATCCTTTTCAGTTTTAGTCAATAAAATATCTGCCACCTTACTTTTCCTGTATCGTTTACTACCTAATTTTATAAATTTAAAATGTGAAATCAATAGTAGGCACATTGAAGTACATTCATAGGAGTGGTCTATGTAATTTAATAGGCACATTTGTTAGGACTTAGGAGGCTTCCAAATCGCCGGCGAAGCCGTCAGTTGTCCCTCTTCCTCTCCACTTCAGGTTGGATACTCTCCCTCTCTATAATTTATTGCACTAAAGGTTTATTCTGTATTTTTTGTGCTTATTTGTTCTGATTTTTTGAATTGGTTATTTTTTAATGAACCATAGACGGTGGAAATATTCAAATTTTAGGGGAGGGTTTATCAAAATTTTTCTAAAAGTTTTGAATAAAAGTGAATAAAAAATTGTAATTAGTATTATATCTTGTTTCTAATTTTTGTTTTGGTTTGTCTCATTTACAGGAGTACTAAAATGGTGACAACATGCTATCTAAAAGACTTAAGAATATTTTGATTCATAGAGACACTAATCTATGTGATTATGTTAGACTTTTAACTTTTGGTTGAACTTGTGGAAGAAATATAACTTGTAAAACTAATCAATATAGATACTAATGCTATTTTGTTTTAGGTTTAATTACTCTGTTCGTCCCTATAGTTTCGCGAAATTTTCAATTAGGTCCCTGTACTTTTTTTTTCTTTTAATTGGGTCCCTGCATTAAATTTTTTTTCAATTAGGTCCCTCTTGGTAATAATTGGCTTAATTATATAGGGACCCAACTAAAAAAAAAATTGGTGCAGGGACTCAAATAAAAGGAAAAAACAGTGTAGGGACTCAATTAAAAAAAAATTTGGAGTAGAAACTCAATTAAAAGGAAAAAAGCATAGGGACTTAATTGAAAATTTTGCGAAATTATAGGGACCAACAGAGTAATTAAACATTTGTTTTAAAACAATCTTAGTTAAATGAGGCATGTTTGAATTATCTATGTTATTGCATATTATGTAAATGTTGACTTGCTCAATAAATTAAATAATATATCAATTAATTAAAAAAATTGGTAAATTATGTATGTAATTTGTATTGAAACAAAATTGCTACAAAATAAATGTTGTGTTTTTGTAATTAAGAAAAAATGTTACAAAATTAAGTTATATTTTGTACAAAATTTTAGGAAAGAAAAAAAATATATTGTTACGAAAAATATTTTAAAAGTAAAAAATGGTTATTACTTTTTTTTTTATTTTTTATTAAAATACTTTATTACAAAATATTACTTTGTATTATAACATATTCATTTTTTGTTATAAAAACTTGTTGTAACAGGATTTCCTGTAACAGTCTTTTTTTAGTTACAAATTCTTTTCTGTTTCAAAATCCAGATTTTTTTGTAAATTTTTTTTGGTTACAAATATACTTTTTTTTTTTTTTGGCTGTACCGGTGGGGGAGAAGATACCCTTGAAGTAACCCTTTGTCACTTCTGCTATGCCAGCATTAGTTATCGCCAATTCGCCATTCACTCGTTCAAGCTTCCGTGTCTTGTTCCTTTTGGCTCAAATTTTGAATTTCTGGTGAAAGAACTGTGTGTTTTGATCGCCCGCCTGCAGCCATTTAATCTTAGATTTAGCTTTCCAGTAGAATTTCTCATTATAGTAAGCAATCTCCAATTGTCTTTCTAACTCATATAATTCTGGTCCCCCCAAGTATCTTCGCTGCCCGTGAGGCTTCCAGCTGAATATGAAGCTTTTCAATCTATTTTTTGGAATTTGATTTGCTCTGTTGTTGCCATTGCACCAATTTATGACGGTATTTCTTAATTTTCTGAGCCAAAACATACATAACCGAACCTTCAACTTCTCCTTCCAGACTTCACTAATAATTTGTTTGATTCTGAATTAGAGCACCATCTTTCCTGGAACTTGAACCGTTTCTTCTATTTTGCAGTGGCAGCTGGGTTGGTATCTAGTAAGAACAGAGCATGATCTATGTCTGTTTCTAATAAACGAAGGACAGTTGCTTGTGGATAATTAGTCACCCAATTAGAACCTCCCAGTACACGGTCTAGTCTCTCCTGTATTAATTCTTTCCCTTAACGTCTGTTAGACCAAGTAAAAGGCCTACCTACGATTTCTAAATCAGCAAAAGCATGAATATTAATAAAGGAATTAAAAGCATCAACTATCGATTGGTTTTTAGTTATCGCTCCTGATTTCTCATTTTGAGATGAATTTGCATTGAAATCGCCCATGCTATATAGTGACATCTCCTTGAAATTGCTGAATCACCACATTAAGATTCTCAAACTGTTCTAATCGGATTTGATCGTTTATGCTTAAATGCACTCCATTCAGACCCCAGTCCAAATTCAACATTGAATCTGAAATTTTTGCTGCAATGAAGTAATTAGAGTACTGTAAAATCTGCACTGAAATATCCTCTTTCCATCCCAGTGCCAAACCTTCTGCAGTACCGAGAGGATCCACAATGATACACTTATGAAAACCTGCTGCCTTCAATTTCTTTCTACGTTTCGAGCTTGATTTTTATTTTTGCATATGAAACCAAGCCCGGAAAGTGAGATTTAGTAATCTCTTTAAGGATATGGACTGTAGGGATCTCCCCAAAATCTCGACAGTTCCAACTAATTAGCTTCATGGTTCCCCGAGTGGCAATTGACAGCTGGCACCCTCCACCATCTCATTCTTTATGAGGTTAGTCTCCAAACAGACCTTATTGTGTAGCAGATTTTCTTTCCCTTCATTTCTTCGTTTTTCCCCCACAACCGCTCTATGCTCACTGCCTCCTTGTCTCGCCAAGTGTTTGACTTTCAAAACGCTTTTTCTCCGCTGTCCCCCTGGTGTATTGGATAATATTAGTTGTTGAAATGATATCCTCCAAGTCTCCTGTGGCGCTAGGTTACTTTCCCCTTCAGCGGCATTCTCCTTCACACTGTCCGCTGGGGACTCAATCAAAACAAGAGCAGGAACATCCGTTGTTGTCTTTGTCTTACGTGGCTGGGGATCAGCATTAGTATTCTCTGTTGAGTTCATTTCCTCTTGCATCTCAACACGCCTGCCAACTTGATCCACTTTTAGCCATTCGCCCACCATATCTTCCTTCACTTTATTTGCAGCTGAGTTCTCCATTAAAGCCCTACATACTTTAGGGCCATGGCCAAGATGAGCACAATGTGTGCAAAAATTCCCAATTCTTTTCATTTTCTGATTCGGGTCTTTTAATTTCAAAATGTCCCTCACCGTTTGGTCCCAATTGAGCATGACTTTCTCCTTAAGAATTCTACATCCCCACTTCTAGGACCTCTCCAATTTTTCTACCAAGTTTTCTCCCCACATCCAGAGTCTTGTAGCATTCCGGAACCCCCTAAAATTAAACCCGCATAGGGAATAATGTAATCGCTGAATCTGATGAAGCATCTGGTTCAGTCCATCTTCTAACATGAAGGATGTAGTCCTTGAATAACCATGGTGACTCTTTTTCAATCCGCCTAGCCTCCATATCATCCTCAATCTGCAACCCTAAAACCTTCAGGTTTATTCCAAATGGCACGTAAGGCATTTTCCATCGTTCCTCTTGTGGCGAAAACTCTCTCTAGCAAGCCTTTGGAACATGCCCTAATATGATGAGAAAAGTCCTCCTCACTCAATTCCACTACATCCTCCTCTTTGTCTTCGTTGGGTGCTAAAGGTGGATCCGGATCAAGAGTTGTTCTTTCCATTCCAATCTGGTTGAAGGGTGACGTGAATGATGGTTTGAATCAACGTGTGTGAATTGATAATTAGTGTGTATTACTGCCGGTAGTAGGCACGAGGTAAATCCTAGCAGAGCACTTGGACTTGGTCAAATCCTAGCAGATAAAAAATTAGTGTGTTCTCGTTTCCGTTTAATTTTATATATGGATAAGTCTAGGGACTAGCAATTTTATTGCATTTTGGCTAGTATGTAACAGGTGAGTCATTAGATGAAATCTCATATCAATCTCATACCATCAAATCATCATTGATGACTAGTTAATGGCTACTAATCACAAATGTTGCTGGCCCCTAGCATTGCTCTTTTATATATTTTGCTTTCTTTATATTTTATTTTATAATGTGGTTAAAGTTTTATAAACACTCAGTCACCCAAAAAAAAACCTTTATAAACACTCAATATTAGTTCTGCATAAATGTATTTGTTTTTTTAAGGTTTAATTATTTTATTATTCTCTACAGTTTCACAAAATTTTCAATTAGTTCTTATATTTTTTTCTTTTTAATTGGATTTCTGTGTTAATTTTTTTTTCAATTAGGTCCTTCTTGACAGTAATTGGCTTAATGTTTTAAGGATCCAACTAAAAAAAATTGTGTAGGGACCAAATAAAAAAAAACTGTAGGACTTAATTAAAAAGAAAATTTGGTACAAAAACTCAATTAAAAAAAAAAGTATAGAGATCTAATTAAAAATTTCGTAAAACTATAGAGACCAATAGAGTAATTAAACTTTTTTTAAAAGAGTATTAAAAAGTTAATTTTTTTAGTCAATATTAATTAACTTTTTTAAATTATTTTATTTATTTTAAATTATAATTTTTTTAAATCTTAAATTATAAATTTTAAATTTTAAATCTTAAAAAAGATAAAACTTTATGAATTAAAAAAAATAAACTGATTAGTATTGACTAACTAAAAAATTGATTCGTTATACTTTTTTATTTTTTATTAGTGTCAAATTTGACATTACATATTAAATTTGAACCTAAAATAAAACTTATCATCTTATAACATAACATAGATTTAATTTTAAATTTAAAAGATATTCAATCATATTAGATTTATATTAAAATTAATTATTAGAATTAGTTATTAAAATAAAATATATATTAAAATATAAAATATATATTAAAATGAGTCAAACTATATATATTTATATATAAATATATAATGAATAATTTTAGTGTGTAAATGATATTTTTAAAAGATATTAGAATCTCGCTCTCACTTTCATCGCAAATAATAGAAAACCTTACATATTTTTTATAATCTCAAATATTATATCTGTATTAATTTATTCTAATACCGAAGACAATGCCTAGGATATCAATGAATTCCATAAAATTATCTGACAACCGGTGATTGGAATGTGAATGTCATTAGTATAATGTACAATATACTCTGCTCTTGATATTTGGGTCCATATATATGCAGTAAGAATTCAAACGAGGAGTCACACACCTGCACACAGATTTATATGATTCATCAATATACAATTGAATAGAATCCACTTGAACAAGAGAATACAGCTTTATGCAGCATGTATCAGAATTCTGAACCCACTAATAATTTCTGGGCCACATTTTTTAATAGAAACTCATATATTTTATGTGCACAGGCGTAATTCTGATCACAAAGGAGTAAAAGACACAGCATCAACCAGTATATCATCAATATGATATGTTAATGGAAATGAAAATGCAATACAGATATACATGCATTCCAATAAAATATACAGTAGTATATAAATATTATTATAACTAATTAATTAAGTACATCAGTTAAATGACTTAAATCTCTGTATCGAATCATGATCATCGATCAGCAAAGTACAGTAAATATCTGATCTGATCTTCCACTAGTAAAAATAAGATGCCGCTTAAATGAAGAAAATATATGCTAAAGTTGCCAACAATAATGATTCTGAGTGGCATATAGTATCTACTAGCATGCATTATGATAAACTCCCTTAATCTCCTGAGTCTTTGTACTTTGCATTATTCAGTTAGCGTTATAGTATTATACTTAAAACATACATGCGACAACACCACGCACGCCATGTATGTTGTGCTAGCTAATCTACATATATAATTAAATATAGGAAACTAAGCCCAAACGCTCTCATGTAAATGATGATTCCCATGTATGTGATTGATCATGATCAGCATAAGATACTGTTTAGTTTAGTGCTGACAAAGATAAATGAACAGCCAGACCGTACCCCTCAATCATAGTGGCCAACTCTTCAAAAAAATAGAACCATAAATTGTACGGATCGGAGAGAGAAGAATAAGAATAGAAGCTTGAACTGGAAAGGAATTAATGTAGCACAATTGATCTGCTTTCTGAAAAGTAATTAAGACAGGTAAAAATATGATTATATATACGACAAAACTATACCAAATATATACATTAAAAAAAAATCATCAAATTAGTTACTAATATAAAATATATATTAAAATATAAGATAAAATATATTTTTTATTTCTAAAATTTAGCAAAAATTTTAAAAATATCCTTAAGTTTTATTTTGTTTTGATTTTGTTCTAAAAATTTTCGATTTGCATCAAAATATCTTCGACGGCTAAATTTTTAAAAAATTTAAGACCAATCTAACAATAATGCATAAAAATTATATTTAATTTGTTAGTGTTGAGAATTATTCTTATGAAATTGTTACTGAATTGGTCTTAAATTTTTTGAAAAATTAACTATCAGAAATATATTTGATGCAAATCAAAAATTTTTACAATAAAATTAAAACAAAATAAAACTTAAAAATATTTTTAAAATTTTTATCAAACTTTAATACAAAAATGAACTTTAAAAATATATATTAAAAAATAAATTAAACAATATATATATTTATACATAAATATATAAGGATTAATTTCTCAGTTGATTTTTACTTTGCAGATAGCATAGCATTTACGATGTCATCATATGCAAATCTTATTTGAGGACTCTATTAAAACAAAGGAAATAAAAATTTATTGAAAAATATAGTATGCTAGAGATAGAAACATTTAAGGTAACTATTCTAAAAGTCATATATCAAACTCGGCTTAACTTAAGCGTGAACAAGCATTGTAAATTTAACTAACAAATAGTTACCGCATTCATGAAAAGAGGCAAGTGAAACTGATTGTGGTGTAACTGTTTATTTACCCATGTCGGACATCATGACTTTGCTGGCAAGTGGGGGCATGTATGTAGCCATTAATTAAGAGTCATATGCAAGTGCTTGGTGAATCTTTGTGTAGCAGTAGTGAGTGTTATATATGGTGGTGAATATCAGAGTTAATAAATATACTTACAAAGACCGTAGGCCTAGAAGAACGATATAGATCTATGATGTGTAAACATCAGCTACACCTTTTTGTGCCAAGCATATACATATATATTTGATTGAATTGAAATTGAGACATATATGATAGAAAATATATACCAATATAATAATAATGGAGGCAACAGAAAGAAGGAGCTCCCCTTCAGTCCAAGCACAGAGAAAGAGGATAATGCAAAATATCTCCCGCTTCATTCACACAATTACAGTAGTATTAGCATCATTTAATTAACCCTACTGTTAGTGTGTATGAATGAGTCAGCAGTTATTTCAGCAACCCTTTAATCCCTTCTCCATGAGTGGACTGAAAGAAGCTCCTTCACTCTCTTTCCCTCCGTTTCATCATCTGCTCATAGCTTCCAAGTCATATATTCTCCATGAGTGTAAACAGATTTTGAGATGAATAATTAAACTAAAACTTTGAATAGTCTATTGATCCAAGTTTTAAAGAAATAAGAAAACCTAATGCAAATATAGCGAAGCTAATTAAGTTACAGGTTTCAAAATGATGATGATAATTTATTGAGGCTTCAATTAAATTAAAGCCTCGCAATCTAGATCCGAATCTAATAATAACGTACTTTCGAAAGCGAAACAAACTGCGTCTGATTAATATGAAAAACAGCTCTGTGTACTCAAAAACAAGGTATAATTTGAAAATAAATGAAAAAAAAAATTTGGTCAACAAAAGAGAAAGAAAAATAAAGAAGAGAAAGCTCAACTAGCTAGCATGAGGTGCTGATTAGTAACACGATGTATATATATTTTCATGGAAGTTTAGAGGATTACATAAACTCTAATAACTTGGACATAACATTTTCAAGAGAGAATAAAGGTACAAACATATTATGCTAAGTAAATCTAATAAAACCTTAGAAAATTAAATAGCTGGTATCACATAAAAATCACAGTGAATGAAGGAAACCCTAAGCCACAGGAACGCGTGAGAAGAAAATGAGCTCAGATTAATAATAATCCAGGAACAGAAAAAGGTATATTATAGAATAATTGCGATGAAATCGAAACTACACATGATTATTTGAAAGATAAGAAAAAGATCTATGAGCATGAAAAAGACTTGTATTAATTAATTAAAGTAGGATAAGAGAATATTGGAAAACGAACTTGAACTTTGATGAGTAAACTAGATAGGGAGAGATCAAGCAGCTAAGTAAGAGTGAGAAAGAGAAATCAGAAGCAGAAAGGGATATTCTGGCAGAAACCCTAATTCTGGTATGTTTCTTTCATGGAAATCTGCGCTGAACATAAGCTCGAAAACAGGGTTATAAAGAAATGAAGAAACACTGTAAAAGACCAAAATAGACGGATCGGGTCTGGTAATGTTTAGTGGACATGAGTTTTTTTATTTTTTATAAAAATTAATATGGTGTCTGATAAATAAATCAATAATATATATATATATATATATATTAAAATTAGCTACTAAAATTAATTATTTACTTAGTCATTCCATATTGAAATATAAAATATATATTAAAAATAAATAAATTACACATATATTTATATAAAATTATATAATTATTCAATTTAATAGTTGATTTTAAAATATAAATAAATTATGTTCCAATAATCATTTGTACTTTTTATAATTTAAAAAAATTAATATAATTTATATATTAATAAATGAGGAGTGTTAAGAGACTATTGGACTAACAAATTTTGTAATTTATAGTTATTAATTAATTATTATTAATATTTTTAATAGTATAAAATTATATCTAATAGTATAAAATTATTCATATTTTTTTATTCGTTAAATACGGACCAAATTTTAATAAAAATATTGGCTCTCTAAATTTTCTCTTGATGAATATTTAAATTGGAACAAATAAATTTTCTTTTTTATTATTATTTTGATAAAAGAAACGAAAGACATTAGGGTCACTGTCCCCACGAGAGCTAGAAATTTAAAAGTGACTCCAATATGTAAAGGAAACAAACATAATTAGTGGCATATATAATTAAGGGCAATGCAGAAGGATGGGGGAATGGGTGATTTTGTTGGGAAATTAAGTTTTTCACTCATGAGTAATATTACAGTAACACTTTCCTTTAATGTCCTTTATAAAATAACCTCTCTAATGGTTAAATATAATGTACATGACTTTAGTGTAAAACATTTTATATAATTACCATTTATTTAGATGTTTGTATTTGTAATTTCTTTAAAAAATAATAAACAGATGCAAAACTTCGTTTATTGGGAAAGTACATGAATTAAATTCTGACGTTAATTTGAAAGGGTAAAAAATTAACAGAGTAGGAAATTAAATGGATTTTATTGCCACTTGGAATAGTATGTGAGTACAGAGAAGGAATAGAGAACACTGAACACGTATGATGTAACTATAACTTGCAGTAAAGAAATCAACGTAATAATAAAGTATAAGTGGTGTATGATGAGTACGAAGAGGAATTCAATAAGAAGCCATAAACGTGCATGTGAACCTCTATGAAGGAGAAGAAGAAGAGGAATATTCAAAAGGGAATCAAGAAGAGCGGAAGAAGAATAAGAGAAAGAGCAAGAAAGGCCATAACAGAATTGTTAGCGAGGAGAAAGAGCAATACTAATAATTCATTAACAAGCGTAGTCCCGCAAACGTTCTCTCTCGTGCTTTTCCTAGCACTTGTTTGGATCGGTAGCCACGTGTATTCAGTTATCAACTGGCTCTTTTTCAGTAGTGAATTTTTAAAAAAAAAGTATAAGTAGATAATAAAATGAAAAGTATGAGGAGATAATATTGTACAATGTATACAATGAAGTTAATTTAAAATTTAAAATATTTGATAGGTAATTAATTAATTTTAAATTACAGGCAACTAATTAATTTTGAATAATTTTTAATGTGAAATTTAAATCAAATATTAGGATTGCTGTCAGTTTTGGAAACAAATAAATTACCTCCTTCTCTTACTTCTTTCTCTCAATACGGTTTGTCAGCGTTCTATGCCTTTTTCATGGAGTCTCGCCGATACACTAACGCCACGGTCACTAGCCGCTATTGGAAATCGCGCCGACACTGTTCCGACTGACGCTGTTACCGCACATGCCACCACCAAGGGAGGACGCACATATTGTGTGGGTCGAACTAACGGCATCGCAGCAACCCGGACGTCCAGTGTCTCCGTCGCAGCTGGTGTGTGCCTTCTTCACGACGCCGTCCTCACCTTCTCCAATGCGCCTTCGCTTTCTCCCATTTCTTTTAAGTCTTTTCTCACCGATGATACTACCATACTCTTGTCATGACTAGTCCTTCAAAATTATGTTTCACCACAATAATAGTTTCTTCTATTTATTCATCATCTTCTTCTATTTTAATGATCAATTTAGGATGGTCATTTTAGTAGGTATGCGGATGGTTATTTTATTTTTATGTAGATGATTATTTTGATTGGATTGAGTTTAGTTATATATAATTAAAATATGTTAGATGTTCAATTCATTAGTTATGCGGATAATTATTTTTATCCTTAAGTGGATGGTTATTTTTATTAGGGGTGAGTGGTGTGTGGCAAGGCAAGTAGCGACGGTGAAATGAGATGATTATTGATGAAGGTGGGGTGGCCGCTAATTGAAAAAGAAGAGAGTATTGGAGGATTTCAGATGGTTATTTTTTTGAAATAACTAACGGGATTTTTTTAAAAATTCGAAATTTAAAATTAGAGAATTTGAAATTTGAAATTTGATGTGAAATAACTGAATAAGAGTTTTAAAATTTATTATTTCGTGAGTAATTTTCATTTTTAACTCATACTGGGCTAAATAAGCAGCCCATTGTACACATTGTACGAATACCCCATTGGCTCCCTAGCGGAACACATAATAAAAATATTAAGATTTATCGGATGTTTATTTCACTAGGTGTGTGGATAGTTATTCTAATATTAAGATTTATGTAGGTAATTTAGAAGTGTAGTATGTTTTAATTTGATTAGTGGTTATTCATGTTGTTCAAAAAAATTATTGGTTACCTAACAATCTATTTTTTATTATTTTTGTTCTTACCCTCAACAATCTCTTGGACAGTAATTTTCTATCTTACATTACTCCCTTCATTCACTTCAACCTTGTCGTCAAGGTTGAACTAGAGAAAGGTCCTTGTGAATTCTACTGCATTCTCTCTCAAATAATCTCTACTGCCTTCTGAATGCCACATTTTACTTTGATTTGTTTTTTCCTCCTTGCCATTATTAATAATTATCCGCACATCTAAAACTCCTGCAACTTCTAGGAAGGATCCTGTAATAACTAGAAAAAAATTATTATAACAACAATAAATAAATAAATAAATAAATAAGTAAATAAAATGGTGGAATCCATTATATTTTTACGATAATTTTTTCCTTTCTCTTAACCCTATCGACACACGTAGAAATCTCTCTCCTTCTCACCACACACGGAAAAAAGAAATGAAAAGAAAAGAGAATAAGACGAAAAACAGAGGAGGAGAAAGAAAAAAAAGGAGAAAGTGGGAGTGGCACCGATGAATTGAGTGTTGTCGTTGCCGTCTACATATAGAGAGAGAGAGGGAGAGAGAGAGAGAGAGAAAGAAAGCTACCAAGGGAGAAAGAGGGTGAGCTCGATGCTTAGTCTCACCGAAGCTTGAGGAGGAGGAAGCAACAACCACCACCGTTGACACCTCTACTGTTGTCACCGTGGAAGGAGGCTGCCGCTGGTGCCAACTGGAGCTGTATTGCTGTTGGGTTGAAGGGAGGGGCTCATCGGAGTAGCTGGTGGAGTTGTTTCTACTTTGCTCCGTCATTGTCACGCTCTGGTCTTCCTTGTTTTTTGGAGCTATAGCTCGTCGTTGAACTGAACACCGCTGGTGAAGCCATTAATGTCCAACACTACCGTACTGCTATCGTCTCCATCTATCATAATCATTGTTTTCTTTGTTCAGTGTTGTCGCCATAAAATTCCGACAACAGCCATGGAATTTCAACTTTTAATTTGGCACTCTGAACTCGATCTCTTTGGTCCCTTGGAGCTAAATTATGAGTAAACTTTGTATCTGTAGTTAGATTTTAATATTGTATAATTCTTATTGATTATAATAAATTAATTCGAAAACTAATTACTTGAAGAATTAATGATTAGAACAATATTTATAGTAGTTATTTTTATAGAATAAACTTCTCATAAGACATAATATTTTGCTTTAAAATGAATTAAATTTGACAATGAAATGTTTAGTACAAGAGTAAATACTTTATGTTGTAATTGCATTTTAGATGAAATTCTAGTTTAAATTTGGACAAGATTGTTATATATATAAGTACTTGATTGATGCTGTACTTTTGAATTGATTGACAACCCTTAGTCTAATTATATTTTGTATGTATAAGAGAGGTTTCAGAGGGTTTTATGATAAGAACTGTAGCTAGTGGCAGTAGGCATAAAACTTGGTGCACTTTGATCAAATATAATTACATTTTCATGGCCATATGAGATGAAATAGTACATGTTTCTTTCATATCCACAAAAGCAGTGGAACATATCTGTTTCAGAATTCACACAAAGAAAAAATCTCCTAAAAATGATTTCTGTCTGTTATTTTGAGAATTTTTTCTGGATTAGATAACCTTCTACTTATTTTTGCATAAAAGAATATTGAAAGCTTGAATGTTTAACATCTAAAGTTAATCATCTATATATGTGTGAGAATATGTTTCTATCCCTATTATTATAGTGGATTTTCTTGTGTGTTTGAATATATTTTATTCACTATTACTATAATAGATTTACTTTAGCCAACCTTGTTATATTGTACAATTATCTTGTGTGGGCTATGGATGCTTTGTTTACCACTGAGTTGCAAAACTCATTTTGTTGTTCTTTCTTTTTTTCATATAAGAGTCTTGATCCTAAATTTATTTCATCAATTCCAGTCTAGTTATCTCTTGAATTGGTGGGCTTTTAATGTTCAAGGACATGATGTATTGTGTATTTATCTTGATAAATCTTTAGATTTGTTAAAGCATTCTATACGTCACAGGAAGGTCTGACCATAGTGATTTAAGATGGTTTGTTTTGTATATATATAGTTCTACTAACTTGGAAGTTATATAGAATTATTAGATTATATTTTGTTCTAAATCTTAAACTAGAATTTCTTGTATTTATGTTAAATTTGAGTTAAATCTAATATCTGAGTATGTGCTGATAGTATTTAGGAAATTGTATTTGATTCTTTTTCTGTGAAATCTATTTCTGAGACTTGTTGGGAATGACTTTCCTAAGCGCCAGTCATGGCCAGGTCATGCCATGACAAATTGGTATCAGAGCCAGGTTAACCTGTGTAGTATGGAGTAAGTATACTTTGGTAGGATTGCAATTGTATAAATAGAAGCGTGCCTATTTGTACAAATTGTAGCTCTATCAGAGGCCTATAGGATTGTCATCCTTGTCTTTTATGTCGTGGTTGTCTTCTGGTTGTTGTTATCATGCGACCTCAGCCACTTCTTGCCACTCTTTTCTTTTTCTTTGTACCCAATCTCCGGTTATTCTCTAATAGATTTTTAGGTTTGGGGAATTTTTTTTCATGAAAATGGAATGCTTTGAGTAACGGTACATATTATGAATTGATATTTAACCCCTCTTTTTTCTACCTTAAGACATTAAATTATTATGTTGTTTTAGATTCTGTTTGGTCTTTAATTGTTGTGATCCATTTGAAATGTGTGTTTATTTAGTTTTTGGTTAAACAAATGTTAAATAAGTTTTCTAATTATAATACGGACAACAGATCATTGATTTTAAAGAAACTAAGTTCATAGCATGAGTTTCTTTGAGAAAGTTTTGTCTTTGTCCAAAGTCATTGAAATTTTCATAGTTGAAATTGACATTTGATGTTAATTAAATTGAACGCTAAAATTTTATACTTAGTATAACTGGTTGTATAGAAAATAAGTTTGAGCCTCACTAAGGTAGGATCTTCTTGTCTATATGTCATTAAGTGAATGCATCTCCTAGATTATTTGTGATTCCTAATTTTATAGACTTACTTGCTGAGCTTATGAACTGATCATAGTGATTATGAAGCATTTGATGATTATTTTGAATTTGTATTAAATTGTAGCTTTCCTGTGAGGGTTAGCCATTGATTAAATACTTGTTTGCTAATTTATGTTATTTGATTAGTGATTATTACAGTAACTAACAAATAAATAATTTTGGTTAATTGCTTTTAGAGGGATGCATAAGGTTACTGGTTGTTGCTGTTGTAAAGTAGTTAATAATATTATTTGTTGCTGAATTGGTGATTGATGTGACTTTAACTGAGTTAATCTTGGTTGTTATTGGTTGTTGTTGTTGTAAAGTAGTTAATAATATTATTTGTTTCTGAATTGGTGATTGATATGACTTTAACTGGGTTAATTTTGGTTGTTATCTTGCAAAATTTCTATTGAGAGGAGGTAATGAACACTCTTGATTGCTTGTGTTGTTGGAGATTATATGCCTGATTTGTAGTTATATATGGCTGATTAATAAATGTTTTGATTCCTCTGATACGATGGGGACTTGATAATTTCAAATTGAAGTTTGTCATGGTGAACTTGTGATCTGCACAATACTTCTGTCCTTGCATTATGGAGCACACTTGAGCTTTTGAATTTTTTCCCTTTAAAATTACTTATTTTATTAACCAAAAAAATTGTTCCAACTCTTTCAGCATGTTGTTCTAACTTTTACTTAATATTATCTCATTAGTGGTCCATTACATGATGCTTAACGTAAAAGTTAGTTACCCTTTTCAGCACTATAAGATTTATATAAAAATGCTTAGTATTGCATTCACATTCTCAGTAAAAATGCTTAATGACTTTGCCTTTTTTTTCCAATATTTTTCTGAAACCTAATTAAATTCTAACATGTCAAAACTAACAAGTGTTGTGCTTATCATGCAATCTGCATTTGTGCTATGCACTATTTCTTTTATATACAGGATTATCGTGTTTTTGCTTTTAGAGTGGCATTTTTCGACAATTTTTTATGAAGGTTTATTTTGCTTTGCTTTGTTTGTGGGTTTAGCTTGTCTGTTCACATGCTGTGTCTATTTATTTATTTATTTATTTTCTTCTGTAACAATCGTAGTGTATTTTGAATATTGTCTGTTAGTAATTCTGAGAATTGACTGTTCACTACTAGTGCTTTGCCTTGGTTCATATCCCACATTTTAGCTTGACATTTCTTCATACGTTAAGGGTTTGATATCAGCTGTACTGTTATTCTTTAGATTCGTTCATCATTATCTAAGTATAATCTATTTTAAATTGTGATATTGACCACTTTTCTTCCAAAGATATATAGGTTTTGCAAACCTCTTAACATGATCGAATTTTGAGGTAGTTACATTGATTCATTATTTTGTTGCTTAACTGATCCTATGCTGTATGACCTTTTTGAGACATCACCTTGCTGGTTTTAAGTTGCTCAGGATTGAAACTCATTGGAATATGTTGTCACCTTGTTGATATTCTTGAGCTTCACTAAATTTGTGGTTCTATTGCTCCTTGAGTGCTCTGCATGGTAATGGTGGTTGAGTAGTGAAAATTCGAAATTTTGCTAAATTGGTTGTATGGTTTTCCAACTATTGGGATTCTGTTTGTTTAGCTGGTTGATGATGAACCATTTTGTGTCTTTAGTTTATCAATTAGTGTATATGTAACACATTTGTTAGTTTATTGTTTTGGGATTGTCAATTGCTAACTTGAAGGATGACGAGGGCTAATGCTATGTTTGAGTAAGCGAAACTATTCATCCTAATATGCTGTTCCCATAATGCCTTTAAAGAGTCTTGTAGATCGATTAATTCCCTTCCTTCTGTTTAGCCTTCTTATCCCTTATCACTTGACATTTAAGGTTACATGCATAATATGATTTGAAAATGTTCTACTGGCTGTATCTTGCATGCTTGGTTCGATGTGTTGATCATGTTTGTCCCTAAATCTGAAGTCTGGCTATATATATTCTGTCTAATTTTTCACCCTGCCTCCCTCCTTTCTCATCCTTATCCACCAAATAATTGTACTCGAACTCTTGGAATCTTAGATGACCGTGCTTTTTAATTATTGTTTTATGTTTTAGGTGCATTGTTAAAATTTGTGTTACTCTATATGTTTTACACTTTTGGTTATGTTATTTGGTCTCCAATTTGAGTTTGTAGTATGCTTTTGAGATTTTTCATATCAATCTAATTATGCCTTCTGTTCTTTGAGATTAATGGTGCTTCATATCGATTCCGTTTACTACATTGTATATGTGAATATTAAGGAAATGTCCAGCATTTGATCGTTGCATAATATCCACAATTTTTCTTCTTTTCTTTATACATTGGGTTCAATTTGTATCTAGATGTAATATTGTATAGTTGAAGTGCTCAAATTTTTTTCTGTAACTTTGCTCAGATAGCTTGATCTTTAGCTTTGTTATTGCTAAATATTTGTGCAAATTATTAAACTTGTGGTGTTATGATGTAATTATATTTCTTTCGGTTAAGGTTGTCTTAATGTTGTTTTTCTCTTATTCCTAAATTTGTCATTCGTTGCATCAATACCTAATTGTATAAAATATGTGTAACGTGTACTGTTAATGTGATATTACAAAGTATATTGGGTCAACGTGTACTGCTAAAGGAGGGAAGAATGTAATAACTAGAAAAAATTTATTATAATAATAATAATAAATAAATAAATAAATAAATAATTGAAATGGTGGAACCCATTTTATGATATTTTTCTCCCTTCTCTTAACCCTATCCACACACACACAAATCTCTCTCCCTCTCACCATACACTGGAAAAAGAAATGAAAAGAGAAGAGAATGAGACGGAGAACAGAGGAAGAGAAAGAAAAAAAAGGAAAAAAAAAGAGGAGGAAGTGGGGATGTCACCAGCGTGTTGAGTGTTGTCGTTGCCATCTGCATAGAGAGAGAGAGAGAGAGAGAGAGAGAGAGAGCTACAAAGGGAGAGAGGGGTGAGCCCGATGCTTAGTTTCACTGGAGCTCGAGGAGGAGGAAACAACGACCACCACTGTTGACACCTCTGCTGTCATTGCCGTGGAAGGAGGCTGCCGCTGGTGCCAACTGAAGCTGTGTTGTCATTGGGTTGAAGGGAGGAGGATCGTCGGAGCTGTTGGTGGAGCTGCTCCTACTTTGCTCCGTCACTGTCACGCTCTGGTCTCCCTTGTTTCCCGGAGCTGGAGCTCATCGCCGAACTGCACACTGCTGGTGGAGCCATTAATGTCTAACACTACCGTGCTGCTATCGTCGCCTTGTATCATGATCGTTGTTTTATTTATTTAGTGTTGTCGCCATAAAAACCCGATAATAGCCACATACTTTCAACCTTTAATATGGCATTTTAGACTCAATTTCTTCGGTCCCTTGGGACTATATTGTGAGTAAACTCTGTATCTGTAGTTACATTTTAATATTGTATAGTTCTTATTGATTATAAAAAGTTAATTCAAAAACTAATTACTTTGAAATAATTAATGATTAGAACAATATTTATAGTAGTTATTCTTAGGGAATAAACTTTCCATGAGCCATAATATTTTACTTTGAAATTAATCGAATTTGACAATGAAATGTTTAGTTACATGTAAATACTTTATATTGTAATTGTATTTTGGATGAAGTTCTAGTTTAAATTTGGACAAATTATAGAAGTGCTTGATTGATGCTGAACTTTTGAATTGATTGACAACCCTTAGCCTAATTATATATTGTATGTATAAGAGAGGTTTTGGAGGGTTTTATGATAAAAACTACAGCTAGCGGCAGTAGGTGCAAGACTTGGTGCACCTTGATCAAATATAATTATATTTTTAGGGCCATATGAGATGAAATGGTACTTGTTTGTTTCATGTCCACAAAATAGTGAAATATGTCTATTTCAGAATTCACACAAAGAAAAAGTCTCCTAAGGGTGATTTCTGTCGGTTATTCTGAGAATTTTTTTTAGATTAGATAACCTTCCTCTTATTTTTGCATAAAAGAATATTGAAAGCTTGAATGTTTGACATCTAAAGTTAATCATCTATCTGTGAGAATATGTTTCTATCCATATTATTATAGTGAATTTGCTTATGTGTTTGAATATATTTTATTCACTATTACTATAATAGATTTACTTTAGCCAACCGCATTATATTGTACAATTGTCTTGTGTGGGCTATGGATGCTTTGTTTACCACTGAGTTACAAAACTCACTCTGTTGTTCTTTCTGTTTTTTCAGATAAGAGCCTTGATCCTAACTTTGTTCCATCAGTTTTACTCTAGTTATCTCTTGAATTGGTGGGCTTTTAATGTTCAAGGGAATGATGTATTGTGTATTTATATTGATATCTTTAGATTTGTTAAAATGTTCCATACGTTACAAGAAGGTTTGACCATCGTGATTTGAGATGGTTTATTTTGTAAACATTTATATATATAGTTCTACCAACTTAAAAGTTATATGGAATTATTAGATTATATTTTGTTCTAAATCTTAAACTAAAATTTCTTGTATTTATGTTGAATTTGAGTTAAATCTAATATCTGAGTATGTACTGATAGTATTTAGGAAATCGTATTTGATTTTTTTCTATGAAATCTATTTTTGAGGCTTACTGGGAATGACTTTCTTAAGCCCCAGTCATGGCCAAGTCGGGCCATGATAGATCCCAGGTCAGTTGATTGCAATGGCAAGGGTAAGTATTGTGACTAAGAATCATCCCTGAACCTCTTTAAAAGTGATATATAAAAAACATCATGAATCTTAGCCTCAAGGGGAAGTGCCAGTTTATATGCGACCGCACTCAACTTCTTAAGGATTCGAAAGGGGCCAAAGAATCACATTTCCAAATTTTTTGCTCTTGTGTAAAGCTATGGAGTGCTGCCGATATGGTTGACGTTTGACCAAAATGAGATCTCCCTCCTCAAATTTAGCATATCAACGATTTTTATCAGCATAAGTCTTCATGAATTGTTGGGCTCTTGTGAGATTAGCCTTAAGCTGTTATAACAGTTTGTCCCTAGCCACAAATAATTCTTGAAGGAATGGCTCATCTTGGGCAGATAATTCATAACGGATGAGGCTAGGAGGGTCACGACCATACAATGCCTTGTAGAGAAAAATCTTAATGCTACTGTGATGAGAAGTGTTGTACCAATATTGCGCTCCAAGGAAGCATGTCCATCCATTTATTTGGATTCTCGAAGCAAAAGCACCGCAAGTACGTTTTGAGGTTCTTATTTAACACCTTACTTTGCCCATCCGTTTGGAGATGATACGCAGAGCTCATTGCCGAGGTTGTGCCCTACATTCGAAATAGTTGTTGCCAAAATCTGCTAATGAAAACTCAGTCCCGATCAGAAATTATGGTAGTAGAAAAACCATGTAACTTTACAATGTTTCTGATAAAAGCATATGCCACTGTTTTACTGTCAAAATCATGCTTCAAGCGAATGAAATGAGCAAATTTAGTAAGTCTATCTATAATCACCATGACCACGGCATATCCATGGGAGGGTGATGAATCCACATTTCATGATATTTATTTGCTCTATTTGGGTTGATTTCATCAATTTTTCTTGCACTTATCTATTGAAATAGCAAGTTTCATGATTTCTTCCTAAATTGTGATTGAAAGTGAAAACATGCTTTTTTGGTCTTTTAATTGCGAAATTTATTCACTTTAATCCCATTTGATGCCTTAATGTGTTTGCTAAGTGATTTCAGGTTTCCAAGGCAAGTATGGGTTGAAGAAGTAAGAAAAAGAGCATGCAAAAGAGAAAAAACCATGAAGAAATGGAGTTTGGAAGATTCAACATCTGTGCGTGCACACAGTGATGCGTGCACACGCACAAGTGCGAGCTTGGCGACGCGTACACGTGACCCACGCGTACGCGTGGGATTGAATTTCGTCAGGTGACGCGTGCGCGTGACCCACATGCTTGTCATGTGAGCTCATTAATTGTAAATCACTGGGGGCAAATTCTGGGTCTCCAAAACCCAATCCAACCCATTTCTGAAGCTATTTCAAGCCAAATTGAAGATGAATGAAGAGGGGGCAATTAGGTTTAGCTTTTACAGGGCAGCGCGGTGATAAAATCCATGCATATTGCTTCCCAAACTTGCGATGGCATTGGCAAGGGTTGTAATAAATCAGCTGGGAGCTTAGTATCTACCTTGGCCTACCGATATATGGTGTAAGAAAGAACATAATTGTGGATGTCGCATTGCATATTAGGCCAATAAAAATTCGATTAAATCCATTCCACTGTCTTAGAAATCCCCGACTGTCCACCAACTGCACTATCATGGAACTCATGTAAGAGTTGCTTGATAAAGGAACTTGTTGGAGGTATCACCACTTTGTCACCCCACAAGAGAATGCCATTCTTCACAGAATAACTACCATTGTTCTACCTCCCTTCCAAATGCGACTGCACAATGGACTTGAGATTCAGATCAGTTTCGACATCGACTTTGAGAAAATGTAACCAATCCACTTTGGGACAAGACCACGCTCCGAGGAAGCTCTCGAATAAAGCATCAGCAGCAACATTATCAATACTTGACTTGTATTGGATTTCAAAATCATAGCCAAGCAACTTGTGGAACCACTTGTTTTGCTCCGAAGTGTACAAAATTTGATGGAGAAGTGATTTCAAGATTTGTTAATCCATTCAGATAATAAATTTCTTTCCAAGCAAATAGAGGCAAAATTTGGCAATTGCCTCGGTGATGGCATAAAACTCCCTTGTGTATGCGGATTGATATTGCATGGTGGAAGAAAGCTTTTTGGAAAAAATAAGTAATAGGGTGCTTTTCTTGAATTAAAATAGCTCCAATCCCAGACTCGGAAGCATCCATTTCAATAATGAAAGGTAATTCCAAATTCGGCAGATCCAATACCAGTTTCAACATAATGCCTGTCTTTAAAAGGTGAAATGCGGCAGTTGCATTATCAATCCAAATGAATAAATCCTTCTTCAAAAGATCCGCGAGAGGGGTAGCCATGGAGGCATACTTTCTAACAACGCATCTATAATACCCTGTGAGACCCAAAAAGCCACGAAGTTGTTTCAAATTTCGGGGGACAAGCCAATCAAGTACATCTTGAACTTTCACCGTATCCATGTGAACACCTTCAGCATCAATAGTATGTCCCAAATAATCAATTTCATTAACACCAAAAGAACATTTAGAAAGCTTGGCATACAAAGCCTCACGTTGAAGGATCTACAACACTAATTCAAGGTGTTGTAAGTGTTAGGGCCAGGAGGGGTTAAAGATTAATATATCATCAAAGAAAACCAACACGAATTTCCTCAAGTAGGGTTTGACTATGTAGTTCATCAGGTTTTGAAATGTAGCCAGAGCATTTGTTAACCTAAACGGCATGACCAGCCATTCATAATGACCCTGGTAAGTTTGCAATGCAGTTTTGAACCTATCCTCAGGCTTCACTAAAATCTGGTGATAACCAAATCGGAGGTCCAGCTTTGAGAATACCTTCGCACCAAATAGCTCATCAAGAAGTTCATCGACTGTCGATATAGGAAAACGATCCTTCATTATGATATTATTCAATGCTCGATAATCTATGCAAAACCTCCAAGACCCATCCTTCCTTTTTACTAATGAAATGGGAGAAGAAAGAGGACTCTTGCTTGGCTGAATAATACCTTCCTCAAGCATTTGTTGGACCATAGCCTCAATTTATGCCTTCTAGCTATGCGGATAGCGGTATGGTTTCACCTTTACAGGCTCAGCCTTTGAATAAGCGGGATGCTATGATCATGGAGGCATTTTGGTGGTAAACCCGAAGGTTGTTAAAAAACCTTTCCATACGCCTGCAACAATATGACAAGCTCAGGCTCCATTTGTTCAGGCAATTGTAGTGTGGAAGGGAAAGTATGATTTAGCTGATGTAACTCCAATGTGAAAACCTTAGCAATGGCATTCGTATGCAGCAATCTCCTTATGTGATGAAATTGGGCCTGCTGTGATGGCGCTGGTTTTTCCCCATGCACCGTGACAAATTTTTTCCATGGAGAAAGTGAACAAATGAGGCATCATAATCCACAATGTGAGCTTGCAAACTCCTGTGCCAGGGTGTGCCAATAATCAAATCTCCACCAGCAACATGTAACACAAAGACATCATGTGTTAAACCTTGCAACCACCCACGAAAATTTCAATAGTAGGGATATAGCCCTCCACATCCATAATAGCAAAATTGTCAACCATTACATTCACTCATGGTGCAGGTTCTATAGATAGATTTAAAAATTTTGCAATGTGTGACTGTATAAAATTATCAGAACTACCTTCGTCGATAAAATCTTTGACTCCCAAGCCTTGAATGATAGCATTGATTTTGATAGTGGCAGTGCCTGAGGTCCTATGCATGGAATTGTAAGACAAGTGGTGCTCTGTGACTTGTTGCTCGAGTTGTTATAATGAATTATCCTCAATTCCTGCTTCAGGGGTAGGTTCTGCAACATGCCTCTCTTCACCCTCTTCAAGCTGATATAACAATAAATGTTTGTTTGGACATTTGTGAAAGGATGTGAATTTTTTATCACACCAGAAACACAAGCCTTTCTCCCATTTGGTCTGAAGTTTAGTCGGAAAAAGCCTTTTTACCGGAGCCTGAATGTTATTGGTAGAGGTTTAAGGAGGTGGTAAGGGAAACAAAAGGGGTAAGGAGACGTGTTGTGATGTTTGGAATGGAGTGCCATTGGTGGTATTCTGGGCATGATAAGAACTAGGACCCGGCGTGTTCTTTGCGGTTGTCGAGAACTTATCTTCATATAACCGGGCAAGACTCACTGCACACGTCAAGGATGGAGGCATTGTGCCTTAACCTCCCGTTTAATATCAGCTCTAAGCCTACTAATGAAGTAATCACACAGGGCATCTAGAGGGTCTATATTAGTTCTATTTGCAAGAGTCACAAATTCAGAATAGTAATCAGTTACTGACCTGTGTTGTTGCAATTTAAAGAGTAATTCACGAGGAGATTCAAAAAAAGAAGGACCAAATTCGAATTCAATCGCACGCTTCAACTTATTCCAGGAACGAAATTGGGTTGTGCACTATGACATCTAAAACTACGAAATGGCCACGCCAGACATTTGGATGGCAGCAACACCGATTTGTTCCTCCTCTAAAATGCGAAAGAAATCAAAATACTGATCCACGGCAAAAATCAAGCTGAGCGCATCTGTGCCATCAAATTTAGGTAGATCGAAGTTCACCCTTCGGTATGGAGAACATTATGGAGTGGATGGTCAGTGCCTAAGTGCAAGCCATGGGGAGAGTCGTAATTAGTGGAATGACTGCGGGAAAGGTCGGTAAGGAGTTGAGTGATCGAAAACCGAATTGCTTCAAGTTTCTGATCCGTGGCCTCCATCACTTATGTGCGTTCCACTTGAGACTCCTGGATGAATCCATATTTGACGATATATTTGGATTGATTTGAGTGGATTTAATTATATAAACCCATATTTATTCATCTAAATAGCATGCTTTTGAGATTTCTTCCTAAAATGTGCCTAAAAGTGAAAACATGCTCTTTTGTGCTTAATTTAGTCAATTTTTATTCACTTTAATCCTATTTGGTGCCTTAATGTATTTGTTGAGTGATTTTAGATTTCCAAGGCAAGTATGGGATGAAAGAAGTGAAGAGAAAAGCATGCAAAAGGGAGAAATCATGAAGAAAATGAAATTTAGAAGCTGCTGCAAAATTGCGTACACATAGTGATGCGTGCGTACGCACAACGGTTACTTCGTGCAAGGATGCATACACACCAAATGTCATGCGTACGCATGATAGGAATTCCGCACAACTGTGCGTACGCAACGTAGGTCGTGCGTACGCACGCGTGCATATGCGTGAGGTTATTAATGCAAATCGTTGGGGGTGAATTCTGGTCCTCCAAAACCCAATCCAACTCATTTTCTGAAACTATTTAAGGCCAAAGTGAAGAGGAATGAAGGGGGGCAATTAGGGTTAGATTTTATGATGTTTTCTATTAGTTTCTAGAGAGAGAAGCTCCCCTCTCTCTCTAGAATTAGGGTTTTTAGCTTAGTTTCCTTTTAATTTCAGCACTTTAATTCTTGTTTTAGTGTAGATTTCTTTATATTTCCATGTTCCTTCATCTTGATCTTCTTTATTTCTCTTGTTATTTCCTTTATTTTGTCATTTTTATGTTTATGCACACTCTTGTTATTTTAATTTTCAATTAATGCAATTTATGTTTTATGTTCATTTAATGCTTTCTTTAATTGTTATTGTCATTTTCTTGCTTTTGGTAGTTAGCTTTTATTTTTAATGCAATTTAATGTTATTTTATTTTCATGCACACCAAGTTTTTTATAAAATGCTTGGCTTAATTTTTACATAGTTTTTCTCCACTCTTGGCTTGGAATTGATGACTTTGGTAATCCTTGAGTTATTGATGTCCATTCTTATTTGATACATTAGAGTAGTTAGTTGATTTGGTCTCCCTTGATACTATGTGACCCCTTAGTGTTGACATAGGACTTAGGGATTAGAATCAACTATGCCTATTTGACTTATCTTCGATGTAAGGTTGACTAAGTAGGATTAACTCTTCATAATCATCATATGTTTGTGGTCAATGTCTAGGATAGGTAACATTAGCTCTCAATTACTTGTCAAGAGGTTTTCTTGCATTTGAAGTTTCCTTTCCATGCATTTAATTGCTTTGACTTTTATTGCTTTAATTTTTAATTCCTTGCATTTAATTGCTTTGATTTTTAATTCCTTGCATGTTTAGCTTTCACACTCTTCGTTGAGAAATTGGGTATTTAGGTGAAATTGAGTTGTGGATGTCCATTCTGCATAGTGTGGGAATGGCTAATTAGTTTGGTTTCCATTGATGCTAGTCTTTCACTAAGTAATTAGTGAGTTGACTAGGACTTATGGATTGAGACCAATTATGCCCTTTTGACTAATTCTCAAGGAGGATTGACTAATTTGGATTGATCCCACACAATTGCCATGTTTGTGGTCCATAACTAGGATAGGAATCCCAAATTTCCTAATTCTCATCAAGAGTCCCTTTTTAGCACTTAATTTCCATTTTCATTGCCTTTACTTGCTTTCTCTTTTAATTTCCTTGCATGATCATTTAATTTTTTGCCATTTACATTCCTTGCCTTTCTTGCCATCATTTCCCAATCCCCATTTCTCTTATATCCAATAATTGTACACTTAATTGCAACTCCTAGGGAGAACGACCCGGAGTTTAAATACTCTCGGTTAATTAGAATTTGTAAATATTTGATTAAGAGAAGTCATTGTTGGTTTGGACTATGCTACCAATGAATTAATTTTTGTTTTGATTGATTCCAAACTATACAATAGTTCTCTTATCACTCCTCTGTCACCGACTCAAGCATTTGGAATAAACGCTTGACGTCTAATTACGTGCTCTTCAAGCGAGTGTTATCTGTGATCGCCATGGCCAATGAAAGAACTAAATGAAAGGGTAAAAAATTAACAGAATAGGAAATTGAATGGATTTTATTGCCACTTGGAATAGTATGTTTGTACAGAAAAGGAATAGAGAATAAGTATGATGTAACTATAACTTGCCATAGAGAAAACAATGTAATAAGAAAATATAAGTGGTGTATGAGCACGAAGAGGAATTCAAGGGGTCATCCGTGTGCATGTGAATCTGTGATAAATCACTATTTTATGGTTTATTTTGTGCTCAATTAAGTGGATTTTGTCAACTATTCTCACACTTATTCATATAAATTGCATGGTTTTAATTTTCTTTCCGAATTTTGTGCTATGATTGAAAACATGCTTCTTAGCCCTTAAATTACTAATTTTAATCCTCTCTTCTTACCATTCGATGCCGTGATATATTTGTTAAGTGTTTTCAGGTTTTATAGGGCAGGAATGACTTAGAGGATGGAAAGAGAGCATGCAAAAGTGGAAAGGCTACAAGAAATTAAAGTTTTGAGAAGCTGGCAACGACGCGTACGCATGGACGATGCGTACGCGTGACTGATGCAGCAGACATATGACGCGCATGCGGGGCTGACGCCTACGCGTGGCCAGTGCCGAGTCCAAGCGACGCGTACGCATGACAGAGCGTCACGTGCTGTAATTACAGAAAACACTGGGGCAATTTCTGGGCTTCTTTTGACCCAGTTTCAGGCCCGAAAACACATATTAGAGGCTGCAGAGTGGAGCTGGAAAGGGGATTGACTTTCATTCACACAATTTTAGGTTTTAGATGTAGGTTTCTAGAGAGAGAGAGGCTCTTCTCTCTCTAGGTTTTAGAATTTTTAGTCTTGTTCCTTCTCAAATTCATATTTCTACCTTATTTTAATTTAGTTTTCTTCTACTTTTATTTGTTCTAGTACTTTAGTTTATTTACTTCTCTTGTTGATTTTTTTATGTTGCTGATTTCGTTTATGAATTCTTCTTATTTCCTTTAATCCATATTAATGCAATTTATGTTTTTATGTTTATGATTGCGTTCTATAATTTGTTGTTATTGTTTACTCTTGCAACTGTTAGTCTTAGATTTTGCTATGTCTTGTTAGTATTCCATGTTTTTATTTTATACCTTCCAAGTGTTTGATAAAATACTTGGTTGGATTTTAAATTAGATTTTTATGTTCTTGACTTGGATGGATTGATTAGAGATTCTTGAGTTATCAAAATTCTCTTGTTGATTGGTAATTGAAGATTGTCGCTTAGCTTGAGCTTCACTAAATCTAGTTTCTCCCTATGAGTGACTCGGACTTGTGAACTCAAGTTGATTGTATGCACTTGACCTTCCTCCATTAGTTAGAGGTTAACTAAGTGAAGGCAATTTACGTTTACCATCACAATTGACAATGATAATAAGAATAGGACTTCTAATCCTCTTTCCTTGCTAAGTGCTTTTGTAGTTATTACTTTATTTTTTTGCCATTTTACTTTTCAGTCTCTTAATTCAAAAACCCCAAAAGCTTTTTCCCATAACTAATAGTAAGTACACTTCCCTGCAATTTTTTGAAAGACGATCCGAAATTTAAATAATTCGGTTAATTTTATTGAGTTTGCTTAAGTGACAAACAATCTAAATGTTGATTGAGGTTTAATTGTCGATTTAGAACTATACTTACAACATAATATTTTTGTGAAAATCTTTATCGACATTTTTTCTCCGTCAACTTGTACGAAGGGGAAGAAAAAGAGAAATATTTAAAAAGGAGTCAAGAAGAGCAGAAAAAGAATAAAAGAAAGAGAGAGAAATGTCATAACATAATTGTTAGATAGGAAAAAGAGCAATATTAGTAATTCATTAACAAGCATAATCCCATAATTTCCTATTTAACATTTTCTCTCGTGTTTTTTCTAGCACCTACATTGCTTAGATCGGCTGTCATGTGTCTCTAGTTATCAACTAATCCTTCCTCACTAGTGAATTCTCATTATTTCTGTGCTTGCCCTCAACAATCTCTTAGCCAACAAGTTTCTGTCTTACATAGTTATTAGAATATAATATGTAGCATATATCCAAAGAAAATAAAGAATATAAATGTATATAGAATGGGTTTGAAAATGTGATGAACGTGCATGATCTAAATAGCTACCAATAGTAATTGATACCTGGATACGAAATAAGTGGACATATTAATTTTAATTTATTCTTAGATATAGAGATACATTATTTTATATATATATAAAATATAAAATATTTCTAAAAGAATGTAATATTTTTTTTTATATTAAAATACAAACTAATGTTAATAAATATTTTTAATAATATATGTTATTTTAAAATTTATTTTAAAAATATAAATTAAAAATATTTAACACATAATAATATTTAAGTGTATCATATAAAATTTGGATATTAATACAAACATGAGACACGACACAACACAAAATACAGGACACGCAACTAAACTCTAATATAATTTCTTATCTTAGTCTCATAAATGATTTGCCAATGGAATTAAGAAAACGAATAATAACGTTATTAACTAATCATAAATTCTGGTATAAATGATAATTGTTTGAATTATTTAAATATTATGAACAATGTGTATAAATTAGGTATTTTATACTATGAAAAAAGTTTGGTAACAAAAAATTTTCAGCCATAATTAGTCAAAAAATTCTATAATTTACTTCATTTATATAACTTAACAACAGTTTTATTTTTTTATCTCACTCTCCTATCAATCCACTTATCATATTCTTATCAGCCGTATTTATTAATGACATTAATTATAATATCATATTTTTTACTATTAGGCATTCTTATAATATCATATTCTATGTTAAATGTATATTTATTACCTGCAATATTTATAACCTTCTTGTTCTTGCCTTTATCTGTTTAAATGTCTGTGAAATGCATGATGGAGTAGGAGCTATGGAGGAATGTCAGTATGAGACTTAGATATAAGATTAAGCTAAGTTAAGTTTATGTACTCTTAGAAAACCACCTTTTATGACTTCCGTTTAATACTTTAAACTCTATAATCTGAGTGTTGGCGTTCTAGGATTGCCTCTGGCATTCCCAGGGCCTTATATATTATGTGTGTGGCACCTTTACCATACTAAGAACCTCCGGTTCTCATTCCATACTATGTTGTTGTTTTTCAGATGCAGGTTGAGAGGCATCTCGTTAGGCGTCTGGACTCTTGAAGCAGAGTGGTAACTAGGTTATTTTGTTATGCTATGATGTATATATATATATATATATATATATATATATATATATATATATACTTAGCTTTCTCTCCACATAACTTATTCTTTTTGATCCTCCTAGAGTGTATGGAGAGGCAGGATTTTGTTTATGTACTTTTGGATTTTTGATATGTATATATATGTATATATGTGTGTACATTCTCCGGCCAGTCTTGACTTCGCAGGCTGAGTTAGGAGCTCGTTATTTTGTATCTTTCACTCTCTGTTCCTGTTTTGCGTTACTTTACACTTGACAGCTGTAGCTTTCTTAGCATACAAGTTAACTCGTTTCTCGAGCATTGCGCTTTTATTTCACGATTTTTATTTCCTCTATTCTTCAATTTTTCTAGCATATTATAATTCTTCTGCTATTATATATATACAGTTTATTTTAGAGGTCGTAATACCACACCACCTCTGTTTTATGACTTAAGCATAAAACTCTGTATGGTAGGTGTTACATTATGGTATCAGAGCAGTTCGTTCCTATAGAGCCTGAAAGATGGACTGATTGTGCTTCTGTGCATTCTCTGTATATGTGCTTATGTGCTATTAGGATATCTGATTGATATATATAGCATAAACGTTTGTGAGCATGCATTTGGAACTTAAAGCATTAGACTTGTGATATTGAGACTGATCAACTTAATATCACTTGTTTGGTGTGTATAGGGACCAGATGTCGACTCGCAGACGTGGTCGCGGGCGAGGTAGATGTAGGATAGGCACTGTTACTCCTAGCCCAGCAGGGAATGATCTAGTAGAGTTCATGGCTGTCCTGGGGAATATGGCTGCAGCTATGCAGGCGACAGCCGAGGCACCAGGTAATTAGATAAACCAAGGTAATCACGGGAATATTAATGATGAGGACGGTCCTTTAACGCTTGCTATATTTCTGAAAGTTCACCTTTCGACCTTCAGGGGAACCTCAAATCCCACTGATGCAGATAATTGAATTCAAGCTATGGAAAGGGCGTTGCAGGCCCAACAGGTTCCTGAGGAGCAATGTGTTAAATTTGGAACTTATCAGCTGCAAGGAGAGGCTCAGTATGGTGGCAGGGAACATGACGTATCCTGCAGCCTGAGGGTGCTGCGACTCCTTGGGAGGTTTTCCAGACAGAATTCTATAAGAAATACTTTCCTAATTCAGCCAAAAATGCAAAGAAACTTGAATTAACCCAGTTAAAGCAGGGACAGATGACTGTTGCTAAGTATACTAGCATGTTTGAGGAGTTATGTCATTTTTCTCGTATCTGTCAAGGTGCACCAGAAGATTTTACTGAATGAAAGTGTATTAAATATGAAGGAGGTCTTCGGAGTGATATTATGAGATTCATTGCCTCAATGGAGATCATAGTGTTTTCTGAATTGGTGAATAAGAGTAGGGTGGCTGAAGATTGTGTGAGAAAGACGGTAGCAGAGAAAGGAAGTTTGAGGGTGCCTTTTTAGAGGCCTCCAGGGAGGAACATTGCCCCGAGAGATACGAATTTCAAGTGTGGAGGCTTTGTTCCACAACAGAGTCAAGGCCAGGGTAATTATAGGAGGCCAAATACTAATGTTAATCAGGGAAGAAGGTTTGGAAAACAACCACAGTAGGATTTGAACTATCAGAGGTGTGGAAAGTATCATCCTGGAGTTCCATGCAGGTTAGGACTTGGGGTATGCTATTTTTGTGGATAGCCCGAGCATATGGCTAATAATTGTCTAGAGAAGAAGAAGTATAAAACTGGTAGAGTACAGCAGCCAGAGAGAGTGTATACCACTTCTGCAGCAAGTGTTGAGGGATCTGAGATACTGATTAGAGGTAACTATGAAATGGCTGGTAAAATCTTAAATGCTTTATTTGATCAGGAGTAACTCATTCATTTATTGCATTTGAACAGGCTAATGAGTTAGGATTGAGAATGGTGGTTTTAGGTTATGATTTGAAAGTGTATAATGCTACTCATGAAGCGACGGTGACTAGGATAGGATGTCCACAAGTTCCCTTTCGAGTGCAACAACGTGAATTTGTGCATGATTTGATTTGTTTTCCGATGACTGGTCTTGATCCCATCTTGGGATTAGATTGGTTATCCAAGAATAATGTTTTTCTTGATTGTTCTGAGAAATTAATACAGTTTATGCCGGAAGGGTCAAAAGTGCCGGTTGTGGTGAACAATTATTATTTGAACTCTATGATAGTAAACTGTTCTGGAACTGAATGTCAGGGTATTATGTTATTAACTGCGGACGTATCAGGTGATGATCAGAGTTTAGAACAGATTCTGGTTGTATGGAAATTTTCGGACGTGCTTCTGGATGATATTAATGAATTTTCACCTAACCGAGAGGTCGAATTTGCAATTGAGTTGGTGCATGGAGCTGGTCCGATTTTGATTACTCCTTACTGGATGTCACCTTTAGAAATAGCTGAACTGAAGGCTCAGCTGGAAGATCTGTTAGGTAAGCATTTTATTCGACCAAGTGTTTCTCCGTGGGGAGCACTACTGTTACTGGTAAAGAAGAAGGATGGAAGTATGCATTTGTGTGTCAATTATCGACAATTGAATAAGATCACTGTGAAGAATAAATATCTGTTACCTAGAATTGATGACCTAATGGATCAGTTACAAGGTGCAGGAGTGTTTTCTAAGATTGATCTGCGATCCGGGTATCATCAGATAAGGGTTAGAGACGAGGATATTCCGAAAACTGCTTTCAAGACACGTTATGGTTATTATGAGTATACGATGATGTCTTTTGGATTGACTAATGCTCTGGCAGTATTCATGGATTATGAACAGGATTTTCAGGCCGTATCTGGACAAGTTTGTTATTGTCTTCATTGATGATATTCTTGTTTACTCTAAGACTGAAGAGGAGCATGCTGATCACTTGCGAACTGTGCTGCAAATTTTGAGAGACAGGAAGTTATATGCTAAGTTATCTAAATGCGAGTTCTGGAAGAGTGAGATGAAGTTTCTGGGTCACTGGTGCACGAAATTGCAATAACACTTTTTGCAATCCGCACAACTAACCAGCAAGTGCACTGGGTCGTCCAAGTAATACCTTACGTGAGTAAGGGTCGAATCCCACGGAGATTGTTGGTTTGAAGCAAGCTATGTTTATCTTATTATTCTTAGTCAGGATGCCAACAACAGTGTTTTTCAAGTTCAGTGAAGAAAGGGAAAAGGGCATAAAATAAATACTTGTTATGCAGTAATGGAGAATATGTTGGGGTTTTGGAGATGCTTTGTCTGATTTATTCCTGTAATGTAATATTCCATCCATGGAAAAGTGCAAAGTTCCCTCCATAGCAAGCTGTATGTAGGGTGTCACTGTTGTCAATGGCTACTTCCCATCCTCTCAGTGAAAATGGTCCAAATGCTCTGTCACAGCACGGCTAATCATCTGTCGGTCCTCAATCAGGTTGGAATAGAATCCAATGATTCTTTTGCGTCTGTCACTAATGCCTAGCCTTCAGGAGTTTGAAGCTCATCACAGTCATTCAATCCCGGAATCCTACTCGGAATACCACGGACAAGTTTTAGACTTTCCAGATTCTCATGAATGCCGCCATCAATCTAGCTTATACCATGAAGATTCTGATTAAAGAATCTAAGAGAAGCTCATTCAATCTGATGTAGAATGGAGGTGGTTGTCAGGCACATGTTCATGGATTGAGGAAGGTGATGAGTGTCACGGATCATCACCTTCTTCATAATTACGCGCGAATGAACATCTTAGATAGGAACACACACGTTTGAATGGAGAAATAGAAACATTTGCATTAATTCATCGAGACGCTGCAGAGCTCCTCACCCCCAACAATGGAGTTTAGAGGCTCATGCCGTCAAAGTGTATAAAATTCAGATCTGAAAATGTCATGAGGTACAAGATAAGTCTCTAAAAGTTGTTTAAATAGTAAACTAGTAACCTAGGTTTACAGAATATGAGTAAACTAAGATAATTGGTGCAGAAATCCACTTCTGGGGCCCACTTGGTGTGTGCTGGGGCTGAGACTAAAGCTTCTCACGTGCTTGGGCTGTTTCTGGAGTTGAACGCCAGGTTGTGACGTGTTTTGGGCGCTGAACTCCAACTTGTAACCTGTTTCTGGCGCTGGACGCCAGACAGCAGCATGAAACTGGTGTTGAACACCAATTTACATCATCTATCTTTGCGCAAAATATGGACTATTATATATTTCTGGAAAGCTCTGGATGTCTACTTTCCAACTCCGTTAAGAGCGCGCCAATTGGACTCCTGTAGCTCCAAAAAATCCATTCCGAGTGCAGGGAGGTCAGGATTCAACAACATCAGCAGTCCTTTTTCAGCCTAACTCAGATTTTTGCTCAGCTCCCTGAATTTCAGCCAGAAATTACCTGAAATCACAGAAAAACACACAAACGCATAGTAAAGTCCAGAAATATGATTTTTGCCTAAAAACTAATAATATTCTACTAAAAACTTATTAAAATATACTAACATCTACATGAAATTACCCCCAAAAAGCGTATAAACTATCCGCTCATCACAACACCAAACTTAAACTGTTGCTTGCCCTTAAGCAACTAGATAAATAAAATAGGATGAAAAGAAATTAAGAAGTAATAATATCTTAGAATTTTAAATGGAGCTCAGATTCTTATTAGATGAGCGGGGCTAGTAGCTTTTTGTTTCTGAATAGTTTTGGCATCTCACTTTATCCTTTGAAATTCAGAATGATTGGCATCCATAGGAACTCCGAATTCAGATAGTATTATTGATTTTCCTAGTTAAGTAAGTTGATTCTTGAACACAGCTATTTTTATGAGTCTTGGCCGTGGCCCTAAGCACTTTGTTTTCCAGTATTACCACCGGATACACAAATGCCACAGACACATGACTGGGTGAACCTTTTCAGATTGTGACTCAGCTTTGCTAGAGTCCCCAGTTAGAGGTGTCCAGAGCTCTTAAGCACACTCTTTTTGCTTTGGATCACAACTTTAACCACTCAGTCTCAAGCTTTTCACTTGGACCTTCATGATACAAGCACATGGTTAGGGACAGCTTGGTTTAGCCGCTTAGGCCTGGAACTATTTCCTTGGGCCCTCCTTTCCACTGATGCTCAAAGCCTTGGATCCTTTTCTTAATCCAATGATTTCTTGTAAAAAAATTTTTTCACTGCTTTTTCTTGCTTCAAGAATCAAATTCATGATTTTTCAGATCATCAATAATATTTTTCGTGTTCCTCATTCCTTCAGGAGCCAACATTCTTCAAATTCAGGATAAAATATGCACTATTCAAGCATTCATTCAGAGAACAAAAAGTATTGCCACCACATGTAATTAATTATAATTTTTATTATTAAGAATTCGAAAATATAAATTACTTCTTTATTCTAAAAATCTACTACTTTATTCATGTCTGATGATGATGAGAAAGATAAATTATAACTTAATTGGAAATAAGATCAGAATAGATATGTTAATTACTACTACTACTACTATATATCTTCTAAGGTAAATTTCTATAATAATACTATCACAGAGTTAAAGCTAAAATTAGAACTCAACAACCTGTGTTTTGGGAAGTAGATGTTCCTCTGATCTGTGGGGTGCTTGATCCTTCAAGGATTAATTTCTGGCGCTTCAGCTCCCTTAAATCACGCCCTTGCTCTTCTTGTTCCTTAAGCAGTTTGCAAAGCATGCTACTTTGATTGTTCTGTTCTTCCTTTATTTGGTTCATAGCTTCTTGCAATTTAGAAATAGATGCTTCAAGATGTTCCCAATATTCGAATTGAGGAAGTTCTGGGAGGACTTCTTGTGCTCTCCTCTTGATTGGATCATCCTGCAGCTGTTGTCTTTCCATTGATATTTTAGTGATTGGCCTCTCAACTGAAATATATTCTGTTATTCCCATCTTCACTCCGGCATCTCTGCAGAGCATAGAAATTAAGCTTGGATAGGCCAATCTGGCATCCTTGGAATTCTTGTTTGCTATTTTGTATAGTTCACACGAGATCAGTTGATGGACTTCTACTTCTTTTCCCAACATGATGCAGTGAATCATTACTGCTCTTTTAACAGTAACTTCAGAACGGTTGCTAGTGGGCAATATGGAACGCCCAATGAAATCCAGCCAGCCTCTGGCAGCTGGTTTGAGATCTTCTCTTTTGAGTTGATTTGGGATGCCAGTTATGCTGGTGGTCCACCTGGCTTCAGGAATGCATATATCCTCTAGAATCTTGTCCAGGCCTTTGTTTACCCTCATCATTCTCCTATTAAAGGAGTCTGGGTCATCCTTCAGTTGAGGAAGCTTAAAGATCTCCCTGATTTTGTCAGGATGGGTGTGAACAATCTTTCCTCTGACTAAGGTCCGATGGTCATAGAGGGTAGCTCCAATTATTCTTTGCCTGTCTGTCTGCCATAGATTAGCATAGAACTCCTGAACCATGTTCGTTCCCACTTTCGTTTCAGGATTAGCTAGGATTTCCCAGTTCCTGTTTCGAATTTGTTCTTGGATCTCCGGATATTCATCTTCTTTCAGATCGAACTTGACTTCCGGCATCACTGATCTTAGACTCATTATTTGTAGTAATGGTCTGAATGTTCTTTAGTTAAGAACTTCCCTTGATTCCAAAGTGGCTTTGGAATATTCGCTTTCTTGCCTCTTGGGTTGGGCTGTTTTCCTTTAGGGGCCATGATCAAAGTGAGAATGTTTTTGTGATCACGGATAAACACACCAAACTTAGAGGTTTGCTTGTCCTCAAGCAAAAGAAGAGAGAGAAGAGGGATAGGAGGAGAGCAAGTGTGGAATGGAGGATAAGGAGAGGGACGCCGAAAGGGAATATAAAGGGAGGGGGTGGGTATTCAAAAATAAGAAAAAGATATAAGATAAGAGATATGATTTATAAAAGATAAATATGATAAGAAAAGGATATAATTTAAAAAGATATGAATGATATAAATTTGAAATTTATAGTTTGAAAAAGATTTTAAAAGATAATGAAGTTTGAAAAGAAATTGGAAAAAGAGTTGGATTGGATTGAAAAAAGGGTTTATGTTTATGTATGAAGCCATATTATAAAAAAAAGGGTTTCAGAAATTAGGGTTTTTAGAAAACTAATTTGATTTGAAGGATGACATTTTGAAACATGTTTATGCAAGAAATCATGAATTGAAACATAAAAAATTAGAAAATTTGTAAAGAAAAACGAATTTTACCTCCTCCCCACCATCCTGGCGTTAAACGCCCAACTGCTGCATGTTTTGGGCGTTTAACGCCCAATTGTTGCTTCTCCTGGGCGTTCAACGCCCAGTTGTTGCTTCTTTCTGGCGTTGAACGCCAGAAAGTCCTTTATCACTGGGCGTTTTTCTGAATGCCCAGGACGCTAACAATCTGGCGTTAAACGCCCAGAGGGTGCTTCTTTCTGGCATTCAACGCCCAGAAGATGCTCCTTTCTGGCGTTTAACGCCCAGTGGGTGCTTCTTTTGGGCGTTCAACGCCCAAAACATTTCTTACTGGCTTTTTCATGCCAGTGAGCTTCCAAATTTCCCTGTAACTCTGTGAATTCAATCAATTGCTATTTTACCTTTTGAAGATACTCTGACATATACCTGTAAAAATTAATTGACTAGAAAAAATGAATAAAATTAAATTTTGTGAATGGCTGGGTTGCCTCCCAGCAGGCGCTTCTTTAATGTCGTTAGCTGGACTATTACTAAGCTTTTAATTAAGTCTCAGTTTTGAGCATTCTTGCTCAAAATTGCTTTCAAGATAATGTTTAACTCTCTATCCATTAACAATGAACTTTTTGTTAGATTCATTATTCTGAAGCTCTACGTATCCATACGATGATACACTTGTAATCACATATGGACCTCTCCACCGGGATTTTAATTTCCCAGGGAATAATTTGAGCCTAGAATTAAATAGTAAAACTTTCTGCCCCGGCTCAAAGACTCTGGATGACAATTTCTTATCATGCCATCTTTTCGCTTTCTCTTTGTAAATTTTTGCATTTTCGAAAGCATTGAGTCTAAATTCCTCTAGCTCATTTAACTGGAGCAATCGTTTTTCTCCAGCTAACTTGGCATCAAGGTTTAGGAATCTGGTTGCCTAGTAGGCCTTGTGTTCCAGTTCCACTGGCAAGTGACATGCCTTTCCATACACAAGCTGGTATGGAGAGGTCCCTATAGGGGTCTTGAATGCTGTTTTGTATGCCCACAGAGCATCATCCAAGCTTCTTGCCCAATCCCTTCTACGGTTAATTACAGTCCGTTCCAGGATTCTTTTGAGTTCTCTATTTGAGACTTCAGCTTGCCCATTAGTCTGTGGGTGATATGGAGTAGCTACCCTGTGGCTAACTCCATAACGAACCAAAGTAGTGTAAAGCTGTTTATTGCAGAAATGAGTGCCCCCATCACTGATTAATACTCTAGGGGTACCAAATCTGCTGAAGATGTGTTTCTGGAGGAATTTTAACACTATTTTAGTGTCATTAGTGGGTGTTGCAATAGCCTCCACCCATTTGGATACATAATCCACTGCCACCAGAATATAAGTGTTTGAGTATGATGGTGGGAAAGGTCCTATGAAGTCAATACCCCATACATCAAACAACTCAATCTCCAAGATCCCTTGTTGAGGCATGGCATACCTGTGAGGCAGATTGCCAGATCTTTGGCAACTGTCACAATTAAGTACAAACACTCGGGAATCTTTATAGAGAGTAGGCCAGTAGAAGCCACATTGGAGGACTCTTGTGGCTGTTCGCTCACTTCCAAAATGTCCTCCATACTGTGATCCATGGCAGTGCCATAGGATCTTCTGCGTTTCTTCCTTAGGCACACATCTACGGATTACTCCGTCTGCACATCTCTTGAAGAGATATGGTTCATCCCAAAGATAATACTTCACATCTGTGATCAATTTCTTTGATTGCTGCCTACTGTACTCTTTGGGTATGAATCTCACTGCCTTGTAGTTTGCAATATCTGCAAACCATGGCACTTCCTGGATGGCAAAGAGTTGCTCATCCGGAAAGATTTCAGAGATCTCAGTAAGAGGGAGGGACGTCCCTTTTACTGGTTCTATTCGGGACAGGTGATCTGCTACTTGATTCTCTGTCCCTTTTCTGTCTCTTATTTCTATATCAAACTCTTGCAGAAGCAACACCCATCTTATAAGTCTTGGTTTTGAATCCTGCTTTGTGAGTAGATATTTAAGAGCAGCATGATCAGTGTACACAATCACTTTTGATCCTAATAAATAGGATCTGAATTTGTCAATGGCGTAAACCACTGCAAGTAGCTCTTTTTCTGTGGTTGTGTAATTCTTCTGTGCGTCATACAGAACACGGCTGGCATAGTAAATGACGTGCAGAAGCTTGTCATGCCTTTGTCCCAACACTGCACCAATGGCATGGTCACTGGCATCACACATTAGTTCAAATGGCAATGTCCAGTTTGGTGCAGAAATGATTGGTGCTGTGACCAATTTAGCTTTCAGAGTCTCAAATGCCTGCAGACACTCCTTATCAAAGACGAATGGCGTGTCAGCAGCTAGCAGGTTGCTCAGAGGTTTGGCGATTTTTGAAAAATCCTTTATAAACCTTCTATAGAATCCTGCATGCCCCAGAAAGCTTCTGATTGCCTTAACATTGGCAGGTGGTGGTAATTTTTCAATTACCTCTACCTTAGCTTGATCCACCTCTATTTCCTTGTTCGAAATTTTGTGCCCAAGGACAATTCCTTCAGTCTCCATAAAGTGACATTTTTCCTAGTTTAAAACCAGGTTAGTCTCTTGGCATCTTTTCAGAACAAGTGCTAAATGGTTAAGGCAGGAGCTGAATGAGTCTCCAAATACTGAAAAGTCATCCATGAAGACTTCCAGAAATTTTTCCACCATATCAGAGAAAATTGAGAGCATGCACCTCTGAAAGGTTGCAGGTGTATTGCACAGGCCAAATGGCATCCTTCTGTATGCAAATACTCCAGATGGACATGTGAATGCCGTTTTCTTTTGATCTTTTGGATCTACTGCAATTTGATTATAACCTGAATATCCATCCAGGAAGCAGTAGTATTCATGACCTGCCAGTCTTTCTAGCATCTGGTCTATGAATGGTAAAGGAAAATGATCCTTTCTGGTGGCTGTATTGAGCCTTCTATAATCAATACACATACGCCACCCCGTAACTGTTCTTGTAGGAACCAGTTCATTTTTTTCATTGTGAACCACTGTCATGCCACCTTTCTTAGGGACAACTTGGACAGGGCTCACCCAGGGGCTGTCAGAAATAGGATAAATAATCCCAGCCTCTAGTAATTTAGTGACCTCCTTCTGCACCACTTCCTTCATGGCTGGATTCAGCTGCCTTTGTGGTTGAACCACTGGCTTGGCGTCACCCTCCAATAGGATCTTGTGCATGCATCTGGCTGGGCTAATGCCCTTAAGATCACTGATGGACTACCCAAGAGCTGTCTTGTGTGTCCTTAGCACTTGGATTAGTGCTTCCTCTTCCTGTGGCTCTAAGGTAGAGCTTATGATTACAGGAAAGGTATCACCTTCTCCCAGAAATGCATATTTCAGGGATGGTGGTAATGGTTTGAGCTCGGATTTGGGAGGTTTCTCCTCTTCCTGAGGGATTTTCAGAGGTTCTATTATCCTCTCTGATTCCTCCAAATCAGGCTGAACATCTTTAAAGATGTCCTCTAGCTCTGATTCGAGACTCTCAGCCATATTGACCTCTCTTACCAGAGAGTCAATGATATCAACACTCATGCAGTCATTTGGGGTGTCTGGATGTTGCATAGCTTTGACAACATTCAACTTGAACTCCTCCTCATTGACTCTCAGGGTTACTTCCCCTTTTTGGACGTCAATGAGGGTTCGGCCAGTTGCTAGGAAAGGTCTTCCTAGAATGAGAGTTGCACTCTTGTGCTCCTCCATTTCCAGCACCACAAAGTCAGTAGGAAAGGCAAATGGCCCAACCTTGACAATCATGTCTTCAATCACGCCTAATGGGTATTTAATGGAGCCATCAGCAAGTTGAAGACATATCCGGGTTGGTTTGACTTCTTCTGTCAAACCAAGCTTTGTGATAATAGATGCAGGTATTAGGTTGATACTTGCCCCAAGGTCACACAGAGCTTGCTTGGTGCAATTACCCTCTAATGTGCATGGTATCATGAAGCTCCCAGGATCTTTAAGCTTCTCAGGTAAGCTTTTCAGAATGACTGCACTGCATTCTTCAGTGAGGTAAACTTTTTCAGTCTCCCTCCAATCTTTCTTATGACTTAAGATCTCTTTCATGAACTTAGCATAAGAGGGTATTTGCTCAAGTGCTTTTGCAAACGGAATCTTTATTTCAAGAGTCCTGAGATAGTCTACAAAGCGGGCAAATTGCTTATCCTGTTCCGCTTGGCGGAGTTTTTGAGGATAAGGCATTTTGGCTTTGTATTCCTCAACCTTAGTTGCTGCAGGTTTATTACCTGTAGAAGTGGGTTGGGAAGCCTTTTTAGAAGGGTTGTTATCAGCACTTGTATGTGACTGATCTCCCACTGGCGTTTGAATGCCAGGGGTGGAAGCTGGAGTGGCGCTAGACGCCAACTCCTTATCTGTTACTGGCGTCTGAACGCCAGAACTATGCTTCCCTTGGGCGTTCAACATCGGATTCATGCTTGTTTCTGGCGTTGAACGCCAGAAATGAGCATGGTCTGGGCGTTCAGCGCCAGCCTTATTCCTCTCTGGGCTCTGATTGTCCTCAGAGGGATTTTGAGTAGCCATTTGTTCATTTCTTGGCTTCCTGCTGCTTTGAAGTGAGGTATTTAATGTTTTTCCACTTCTTAATTGAACTGCTTGGCATTCTTCTGCTATTTGTTTTGACAGTTGCCTTTCTGTTTGCTTTAACTGTACTTCCATATTCCTGTTAGCCATTCTTGTTTCCTGTAGTATTTCCTTGAATTCGGCTAGCTGCTGGGTTAAAAAGTCTAATTGCTGATTGAATTCATTAGCCTGATCCACAGGACTGAGTTCAGCAGTTACTGTTTTAGCTTCTTCTTTCATGGAGGATTCACTGCTTAGGTACATATGCTGATTTCTAGCAACTATATCAATAAGCTCTTGAGCTTCTTCAATTGTTTTTCTCATACGTATAGATCCACCAGTTGAGTGGTCTAGAGAAATCTGAGCTTTTTCTGTAAGCCCATAGTAGAAGATGTCTAATTGCACCCACTCTGAAAACATTTCAGAGGGGCATTTTCTTAGCATCTCTCTGTATCTCTCCCAGGCATCATAAAGGGATTCATTATCTCCTTGTTTGAAGCCTTGGATGCTTAGCCTTAGCTGTGTCATCCGTTTTGGAGGAAAATAGTGATTCAGGAATTTTTCTGACAGCTGTTTCCATGTCTTTATGCTGTTCTTAGGTTGGTTATTTAACCACCTCTTAGCTTGATCTTTTACAGCAAATGAAAACAGTAATAATCTGTAGACATCCTGATCTACTTCCTTATCTTGTGGAAGACCGAAATACTGGCAGCTTTGCTGCACCATGATAATGAGCTGAGGATTCAACTCAAAGCTACTAACTCCAATGGAGGGTATACAGATACTACTCCCATATGAAGCAGTAGTGGGGTTAGCATATGACCCCAGAGTCCTCCTAGACTGTTCATTCCCACTTAGTTCCATGATGGAATAAAGGAGATGATATGGATGTTGATATTATTTATTTTATAAAAATTTATTTTATAAAATAAAATAAAAATGAAGTAAATAAAAGAAATTGAAAATATTTTGAAATTGAAATCTGAATTTTTATATAAAATTTTCGAAAATGTAGTTCAAAATTAGTTAGAAAAGATATTTTTTTGAATTTTGAATTTTATGATGAAAGAGAAAAACACACAAAAGACACAAGACTTAAAATTTTTAGATCCAATGCTCCTTATTTTCGAAAATTTTGGAGGGAAAACACCAAGAAACACCAAACTTAAAAATTTTAAGATCAAAACACAAGAAAGACTCAAGAACACCTTGAAGATTCACAAGAACACCAAGAACAAAAGAAAGAACACCAAACTTAAAATTTTTAGAAAACCAAGACAAATTTTCGAAAATTAAAGAAAAATTAACAAGAAAACACCAAACTTAGAGTTTGGCACAAGATTCAATCAAAGAAAAATTATTTTTTTTTTGAAAAAGATTTTAAAGAAGATACCCAATTATCAAGAACAACTACTAATGCTCCAGCCAATTGGGCAGTAACTTCAATGTTGATTTTAAAGATGTATTATATTTATGGATAAAAGTAAAAAAAAAATTTTGAAAGTTAATGTTTTGAAAAAGCACAAGAAAAACAAGAAAAGACACAGAACAAGAAAAACTTAAGATCAAACAAGAAAAATAAACAAGAACAACTTAAAGATCAATGAAGAACAAAAAACACAAAGTTGAAAATTAAAGGAAAATATAAAATATGTAATTGACACCAAACTTAGAACAAGTCACTAAACTCACGAAAAAGATTAAAATTGATAAAGAAAATTAATATTTTTGAAAAAATTTTTTTAAAAAGAAATTATCCTATCAGAATTTAATGACTCTATAACAACAAAAATAAAGTATTCCTAATCTAAGAAATAAAATAAATCTTTAGTTGTTCAAACTCGAACAATCCCCGGCAACGGCGCCAAAAATTTGGTGCACAAAATTGCAATAACACTTTTTGCAATCCGCACAACTAACTAGCAAGTGCACTGGGTCGTCCAAGTAATACCTTACGTGAGTAAGGGTCGAATCCCACGGAGATTGTTGGTTTGAAGCAAGCTATGTTTATCTTATTATTCTTAGTCAAGATGCCAACAACAGTGTTTTTCAAGTTCAGTGAAGAAAGGGAAAAGGGCATAAAATAAATACTTGTTATGCAGTAATGGAGAATATGTTGGAGTTTTGGAGATGCTTTGTCTGATTTATTCCTGTAATGTAATATTCCATCCATGGAAAAGTGCAAAGTTCCCTCCATGGCAAGCTGTATGTAGGGTGTCACCGTTGTCAATGGCTACTTCCCATCCTCTCAGTGAAAATGGTTCAAATGCTATGTCACAGCACGGCTAATCTTCTGTCGGTCCTCAATCAGGTTGGAATAGAATCCAATGATTCTTTTGCGTCTGTCACTAACGCCCAGCCTTCAGGAGTTTGAAGCTCATCACAGTCATTCAATCTTGGAATCCTACTCGGAATACCACGGACAAGGTTTAGACTTTTCGAATTCTCATGAATGCCGCCATCAATCTAGCTTATACCACGAAGATTCTGATTAAAGAATCTAAGAGAAGCTCATTCAATCTGATGTAGAACGGAGGTGGTTGTCAGGCACACGTTCATGGATTGAGGAAGGTGATGAGTGTCACGGATCATCACCTTCTTCATAATTACGCGCGAATGAACATCTTAGATAGGAACACACACGTTTGAATGGAGAAATAGAAACAATTGCATTAATTCATCGAGACGCTGCAGAGCTCCTCACCCCCAACAATGGAGTTCAGAGACTCATGCCGTCAAAGTGTATAAAATTCAGATCTGAAAATGTCATGAGGTACAAGATAAGTCTCTAAAAGTTGTTTAAATAGTAAACTAGTAACCTAGGTTTACAGAATATGAGTAAACTAAGATAATTGGTGCAAAAATCTACTTTTGGGGCCCACTTGGTGTGTGCTGGGGCTGAGACTAAAGCTTCTCATGTGCATGGGCTATTTCTGGAGTTGAACGCCAGGTTGTGACGTGTTTTGGGCGCTGAACTCCAACTTGTAACCTGTTTCTGGCGCTGGACGCCAGACAGCAGCATGAAACTGGTGTTGAACGCCAGTTTACGTCGTCTATCTTTGCGCAAAATATGGACTATTATATATTGCTGGAAAGCCCTGGATGTCTACTTTCCAAAACCGTTGAGAGCGCGCTAATTGGACTCCTGTAGCTCCAAAAAATCCATTCTGAGTGCAGGGAGGTCAGGATCCAACAGCATCAGCAGTCCTTTTTCAGCCTAACTCAGATTTTTGCTCAGCTCCTTCAATTTCAGCCAGAAATTACCTGAAATCACAGAAAAATACACAAACTCATAGTAAAGTCCAGAAATATAATTTTTGCCTAAAAACTAATAATATTCTACTAAAAACTAATTAAAATATACTAACATCTACATGAAATTACCCCCAAAAAGCGTATAAACTATCCGCTCATCAGTCACATGGTAAGTAAGCAGGAGATAGCTGTGGATCTTGCTAAGGTGGAAGCAGTAATGAATTGGGAGCGACCAACTTCAGTGTCAGAGATAAGGAGTTTCCTAGGTTTGGTGGGGTATTATCGCAGATTCATTAAGGGATTTTCACAGCTCACCTTACCTTTAACTAAATTGACTAGGAATGATATGCCTTTTATCTGGACTCCGGAGTGTGAGGAGAGCTTTCAAGAATTGAAGCACGGATTGACTACTGCACCCGTGTTGGTATTGCCTGAACTAAGTGAACCATTTGAAGTGTGTTATGATGCGTCATTAAAAGGTTTAGGGTGCGTTTTAATGCAGCACCAGAATGTTGTAGCATACGCCTCACAGCAATTAAGGTCGCATGAGATGAACTATCCAACACATGATTTAGAACTTGTTGTTGTTGTGTTTGCTTTAAAGATATGGGGGCACTATCTTTATGACGTTAAGTTTCATGTTTTCTCAAATCATAAGAGTTTAAAGTATCTTTTTGAGTAGAAAGAGTTTAATATGCATCAAAGGAGGTGGATGGAGCTTCTGAAAGATTATGATTTTGAATTGAATTATCATCCAGGAAAAGCGAACGTTGTGGCAAATGCTTTGAGTCAGAAATTTTTATATGTAGCTTGGATGATGCTACGAGAGGAAGAGTTACTGAAGGCATTTCAAGGTTTGAATTTGGGAGTTAAAGAAGAATCCAAAATTCTGTGTTTAAGTCAGTTACAGATCTCAAATGATTTTAAATCAGAACTTCTGAAGGCTCATCAGGATAGTGAAGCATTAGGAAAGGTATTACCAGCAATTGGACAGGGAAAATAGTGGAGAGTGGTAGAAGGTCAAGATGGTTTGTGGAGGTTCAAGAACCGGATTATTGTGCCAGATGTTGGAGACATGCGACAGAGTATCTTGAAGGAAGCTCATAAGAGTTGGTGCTCAATTCACCCAGGGAGTACCAAAATGTATCAAGATCTGAAAGCGATGTTCTGATGGCCAGGAATGAAGAATGATGTGGCATTGCATGTATCTAAATGTTTAACGTGTCAGAAGGTTAAGATCGAGCATCAGAGACCATCAGGGACCCTTCAGCCTTTAGAGATTCCACAATGGAAATCGGAAATTATCGCAATGAATTTTGTGATAGGGTTGCCTATAACCCATTCTGGTTGTGATGCTATTTGGGAAGTTGTGGATCGACTAACAAAATCAGCTCACTTTCTTCCTATCCAAATAAGTTGCACAATGGAAGAATTGGCTCGAATGTATATCAAAGAGATTGTCAGGTTACATGGTGTGCCTTCTACCATTATATCTGACAGAGATCCCCGCTTTACATCAAGGTTTTGGGGAGCTTTTTAGTGTGCATTTGGGACTCAGTTAAGCTTGAGTACTGTGTATCACCCTCAGACAGATGGTCAGTCAGAAAGAACTATTTAGACCTTAGAAGATATGTTAAAGGCTTGTGTTTTGGACCAGTTGGCGAGCTGGGATTGGTATATGCCATTAGTGAAATTTGCTTATAATAATAGCTACCATGGGAGCATCGGAATGGCTTCGTATGAAGCTCTATATGGCAGAAAATGTCAGTCTCCACTATGTTCGTATGAACTGGAGAAAGAAGTTTGTTAGGGCCTGAGATGATAGCTGAAACTACTGAACAGATAAAGAAGATTCATAGTCGAATGCTTATAGCTCAGAGCCATCAAAAGAGTTATGCTGATTAAAGGCGAAAGCCTTTGGAGTTTGAAGAAGGAGAGCATGTTTTTCTAAAGGTTACACCAACTACTGGAGTGGGAAGAGATATTAAGACTAAGAAACTGAATCCCCGTTATATTGGACCATTTGAGATCCTAAAGAGAATTGGACCAGTGGCTTATAGAATCGCCTTACTACCGTATCTTTCGAACTTACATGACGTGTTTCATGTAGCACAGCTTCGGAAGTATACTCCTAACGTAAGTCATGTTCTAGAACTAGAACCAATTCAAATAAAAGAAGATCTAACACTTCCAGTAGTTCCGGTGAGAATTGATGACACTAGTGTTAAACAATTATGTGGGAAGGAAGTATCATTGGTAAAAGTAGCTTGGAGTTGAGCTGGTATCGAGGAACAACCTTGGGAACTCGAATCAAATATGCGAAAGGACTACCCACATCTCTTTTCAGGTAACTGAATTGGAATTTTCAGGGTAAAATTCTTTGTTAGGTGGGTAGGATGTAAACCCCGATTAAATTAGTAAGTAATTAGTCAATAAATTAGTTATTAAAAAGGAAGATTAGAAACACAAATATTATATCAAATTAGGATAGAGCTCATCGAAACGTGAATTTTGACACTAATTTTGAAAAAATCGGCCCAAGATTGGACCGAACGGGACGAACCGGTTGAACTGGGCCCAAACTGGGCTGTCGGTCCAACCAGACCGACCTATTAAATGAACCCAAGGCTTTCTTCTCCCTCATTTCATCTGAAACAAAGCTAAAGTACGTACAGGGGAGGAGAGAACAAAAATCACTGTAAACCCTTACGGTGAACTCCGAACGCCATAACTTCTCTGTCCGAGCTCCGATCGTCGCACTGTTTGTGACCACGCGTCCACCGCGTCGAGCTCTACATTTCTACCTGAACAATTTCATAGGTAACTCGTTATTTTATTCTCAGCCTCTTCTTCCCCAATTTTTGGGAAATTAAGTAGAGGTATTGAATTTCTTTGTTCTTTGATGTTTAAGGATCCAATTAGCTTGAGAAAAATATTCACTCTTACTTATGTGAAGCTTGGATAAGGTGAGGATATAATAATTCTATCTAAATATTTTGAATTTGTGATTTGGGAATTAAATTAGGTATATATATGTTATGAATGTGTCTTAGGTTGTGAATAAATAATTTGAGCTTGAAATTGTTGACGTTGGAATTTTTGGTGGAGGCTGGGTAGTAGTATTTTGTTGGGCTTTGGAGCTGTGTTTGTTGTGAGTGAATTATTTTGGTCGCTACGTGAGAATCGGCCAAGGTATGGTTTAGGTTTCTTGCATTTAATATATAATATTCTGTGAAAACTTAGACTAGATGACCATAGGATAAGTTGGATTGCATGTGTATATTTAATACTTAGTATCCTGTTGATGAACATGGTTGGTTTGCTGCTTGTTGATTAACTAGTGATTTGGTGAATTATTGATTTGAGGTATAACTATTGTGGAGGTTATTGTGATAATGAGGTATTTTGTGTTAAAAGCCTAGGATTTGTGAACTATGATTCTTAGTTGAATTTTGGTTGTTAGATCCGAATATTGTAAGAGTATAATTGTTGATCTAAGGTAGATTTATTACGGTGATTGTTATGATGATGAAGAAGGGTATGTTGAATTGAAAAAAATGCAGGTTTGGACCCGAAAAGGGTGACAAAGTCCAAGTTTTAGAGGATGATGCCAAGGCATCTAGGCCAGTTTCACTGACCTTTTCTTTTCTGTTTTAGTGTAGTTTCATGCATTTTCTTAGGAAATAAGCAAGTTTTAGGTAAAAGAACACTTACATCTTGATTTAGACAAATATTGTGAATTTTACATTATTTTCATGAGAATTATGCAAAGATTGAATGTTAATATGGATGATGCATGATTTCATGAATTGGATTAGAGTTTTGATGCACTTTATTTGTGTAATTTCAGGACAAAAGAAGCAAGGAAGAGCCACGTTAGCATCCACGTTAACCTAGTTAACGTAGGTACTAACGTGGAACGGGGATAAGCCTACAGCGTTAATGAGAAAAGTGAACACCAGTAACGCCCTCGAAGCCATCATGAGCCACATTAATTGCCACGTTAACTACATTAACGTGGTAGTTAACGTGGAGAGAAAAAAAGACTCCAACGTTAGTGGTAATTGTGATCACCACTAATGCTCCAAGATGTGGCAATGAACCACGTTAAGAGCCACGTTAACTAAGTTAACGTGGACTCCAACGTGGAAGAAAGGAACAATGCCAACGTTAGTGACACTCACCTTTGTCACTAACGTTGGACCAAGCTTGCATTGCCCACGTTAGTGGTCACGTTGAGACAACTAACGTGAAAGTTAACGTGGAGTGAAATTGATGAGCCAACGTTAGTGACACTCACCTTTGTCACTAACGTTGGGATGTCATTCATAACCACGTTAAGAGCTACGTTAACTTAGTTAACGTGAGCTCTAACATGAAGACTAGGGGCACAAGACAACGTTATTGGGAAAGGTAAGTCCCAATAACGCTTGCGAAGATGAGACATAACCACGTTAACAGCCACGTTAACTTAGTTAATGTGAGCTCTAACGTGGGGGGCTAAGGGCACAATGCAACGTTATTGGGAAAGGTGGGTCCCAATAACGCTTGCGAAGGGTTGTAAGGCAACGTTAGTGGCCACGTTAGTGCCACTAACGTTTGAGTTAACGTGGGTCATATGAGGGGAACGTTAGTGAGAAAAGTGATTGCTACTAACGTTCTCGCGTTAACGCCACTAACGTCCCAAGCCAAAGTCCATGCTTACATCACTTTCTCTCTGCAACTAAAGCTGAGCCCACTGAAGATTTCCAACTGCTTCAACTTAAGATCAAAGGCCCATATCCAAGACTTGCAGAATTGACTAGAAGACCAAGAAGAGTAGTATATATAGGAGTAGTTTTGAACTAGAAAAGGGATTGGCACATTGGAGAAAACTACACTCTGTATATTTTTACTTTTCTGCAACTTCTAGAGTTAGAATGTATCTTTCCTCTTCTTTATTTCCATTTTCCAGAGCTTTGAACAACTAAACCCCCTTCATTGGGTTAGGGAGCTCTGTTGTAATTTGATGGATCAATCATAGTTTTCATTATTCTTCTTCTTTCTTTTCTCTTGATCTTACTAGAAAGCTTTCGAACTTCATCTAATTGGATTGTTATCTTGGGAAGGAAACTCTCCATAATTGGATCTCCTCTGAGCCTTGGAAAAGGGATGAGGAGATCATGCCAGAAATGCTTTCTCATGTTGGACCAAATTGGGGTTTGGATGGGTATTGTGACATTTAACCTTACCAACACTTTGATTTGGAAATACATGTGGTATAATCAGTGACCATACCTCATCTCTTCTCATGAGCAATTAAATCAAGGAATTGGGCAATTGTTCAAGTTTAGAGAGATTGGATTGCCAAGAAATTGGGATTCAATCACTTAAGATTACCAAGGAGATCAATGAATGCATTAATTGAAGAAGAGATGAGAATGAACTTGATCCAGAGAATGCAATACCTCCTAAACCCAATAATTTCCCCATTTCTGATCTTACCCATTCTCTTTATTTTTTGTTATTTACTTTCATGCTAATCACCCTAATTCCCCATTTAAGATTCTGCACTTTATTTTCTGTCATTTACTTTCCCGCCATTTAATTCTCTGCAATTCACCATCTACTTTCTCCTTAGCTCAACTAGAGCATTCTTCCAATTAAAATTGGTTGACCAATCAATCCCTGTGGGATTCGACCTCACTCTATTGTGAGTTTTTACTTGAAGATAATTCGGTATACTTACCGAGGGAGATTTGTTGAGAGACAAATTCCCATGCATCAAGTTAATGGCGCCGTTGCTGGGGATTGATTTTGAATCAACAATGATTAAGTTGGAAGATCACTAGATTGAGCATTTTTTTCCTTTCGATTCGTTTTGTTTAGCTATTTACTTTCAATTACAGTTACTTCTTCCCTTTCCTTATCTCCCCTTTTATTTTTCCGCATTATTTACAATTCTGTTCACTAACCTACTAACTGTTTGACAATTTGCACCACTCATACTAACTACCACTTAAACTATTATAATTTCTACAATTTCTTTCTTGCTGTAAGCTGTGCTGGTTGTATGACAGGTAGAAGAGGGGAGACCACAACATCCTTTGATTCTGAACCTGAGAGGACCCTCTTTAGAAAAAGAAGGGAAGCAAGAGGCAAAGAGTTGTTGGAGCAGAGGAAGAGGAGGAATTATTTGAAACAATCATGGAGGATAACCATGAAGGAGAAGCTCATAACCATGCCAGAGATGGCCATGTGAATCATGCTAAGCCAGGAAGAAGGGTTCTAGGATCTTACATCAACCCAGACCCAGGCAACTGTGAAAGCAGCATCCAAAAGCCAACCATACATGCTAACAACTTTGAGCTAAAATCCCAGCTCATCACCCTTGTTCAGAACAACTGTTCATTCTGAGGAAGTGTCCAAGAAGACCCAAATCAACATTTAACCACCTTCCTACGGATCTGTGACACTGTGACGTCTAATGGCGTCCACCTAGATGTTTACAGATTGCTCTTGTTCCCTTTTTCACTCAGGGACAAGGCGTCTAAATGGTTGGAGTCTTTCCCAAAGGAGAGACGAAGCATGGGAGAGGTTTAAGGATTTGACAAGAAGGTGTCCACCGGACATGTTCAATGAATGGGTACAGCTGCATATTTTCTATGAGGGACTCTCGTATGAATCAAAGAAGGCAGTGGACCACTCATCCGGGGGATCTTTGAACAAGAAAAAGACCATTGAAGAAGCCATAGATGTCATTGAGACTATAGCTGAAAATGACTACTTCTATGCTTCTGAGAGGAGCTACACTCGAGGTGTAATGGAACTGAACCATGTTGATGCACTGCTAGCTCAGAACAAGATGATTGCCAAGCAATTAGCTGACCTCACAAAGCAAATGGAGAAGAACCAAGTTGCAGCAATCACCACACAACCATCAACCCAAGAAGGAGTAAACACAGAGGAAGGAGGTGAATGGGAGCAAGCCAACTATGTTGGTAACTCACCAAGGCAAAATCATGATCCATACTCCAAAACTTACAATCCAAGATGGAAGAACCACCCCAACTTTAGGTGGGGAAACCAACAAGAACAAAGCCAAGACCAGACACGTCAAAATCACAATCTTAACAACCATGCTGTCCACCAACATTCATCACAAAGATCATATCAACAACCACCTAACCACACTCCTCAACATCCATATCAAAACCAGCATGATCATCCTCACTCTTATAACCCAAACCCACCATCATACTCTGAGGATAGACTCTCTAGAATTGAAACCTTACTTGAAGGTTTATGCAAGGAAGTCAAAGATAGCAAGGCATTTCAAGAAGAAGTGAGATCTAATATGCAAAATCAAGATGCGGCCATCAAGAAACTCGAGGCACAAATCGGTTACCTGTTCAAGCAAATCCCTAGCCAAACCAACTGCCGTAACATTAATCCAAACCCAAGGGAGGAATGCCAAGCCATCACCCTCAGAAGTGGGAAGAAATTGAAGGAGACTTCCAAGATACCATCAGCGAAGAATTCAGACAAAAGGGAAATAGAACAAAAAGAAGATCAAGTCATCCCTCATAATACACATCGAGAAGAAGAAGTGCTGAGATCATATCCTCCAAAAGCCCCATATCCTCAGCAATTGAAGAAGAAGGAAGATGATAGCCAGTTTTCAAGATTTTTGGAAATCTTCAAAAGGTTACAAATCAACATACCCTTTGCAGAAGCAATAGAGCAAATGCCGCTTTATGCTAAGTTCTTGAAAGAGTTGATGACTAAAAAGAGAAGCTGGAGAAACAACGAGACTGTGGTGTTAATCGAAGAATGTAGTGCCATCATTCAGCACAAGTTACCCCAAAAATTGAAGGATCCAGGGAGCTTCCAAATCCCTTGTATCATAGGGAAGATCACAGTGGAGAAGGCCTTGTGCGATCTAGGAGCCAGCATAAATCTGATGTCTTCAGCAATGATGAAAAGAATGAAGATTGAGGAAGTCAAACCAACAAGGATGGCCCTACAATTGGCAGACCGATCATTCAAATTTCCCCAGGGAATAGTGGAGGATTTGTTGGTAAAGGTGGGAGATTTTATTTTTCCAGCAGACTTTGTAGTGCTAGACATGGAGGAGGAAGCTAAAGCATCCTTCATTTTGGGAAGGCCATTCTTAGCTACTACCGGAGCCATTATTGACGTCTAGAAGGGTGAACTTACTCTTAGATTGCATGATGAGAAGATGATATTCAATGTGTTCAAGGCCATGAGTTACCCACAAGACTCATTAGGAGAGTGTATGAGGTTGGATTCAGTGGAAGCTATATTACAAGAAACTCTGGAGGAGGAAGAAATTGAGGAGCTAATAGAAGAAGATGAATCAACATTGAGCGAAGAGGTAGCAACAGCTGAGGTTCATGACCAGGGAACACTAGAAGGAAAGAATGAAGAGAAAGAAGCACCCAAACTTGAACTAAAGGAATTGCCACCAACCCTCAAATATGCATACCTAGGAGAAAATAGAAGCTTTCCAGTAATCATAAACTCAGCTCTCAACCAAGAACAAGAGGAGGAATTACTCCAAGTGTTGCAAAAGCATAAGGATGCTATTGGGTGGACTCTAGCTGACTTGAAGGGGATTAGTTTAGCCATATGCATGCACAAGATACTGCTAGAAGATGATTCTAAACCTTCCATTCAACCCCAAAGGAGATTAAATCCAGCCATTAAAGAGGTAGTGCAGAAGGAAGTCATGAAGCTGTGGCAAGCAGGGGTAATCTACCCAATCTCTGACAGCCCATGGATGAGTCCTGTTCAAGTAGTTCCGAAGAAAGGAGGAATCACAGTGGTGCCTAATGAAAGGAATGAGCTCATACCTACAAGAACTGTCACGGGATAGAGAATGTGCATTGACTACAGAAAACTCAACGCATCCACGAGAAAAGATCACTTCCCACTCTGCTTTATGGATCAGATGCTGGAAAGACTTGCAGGACATACTTACTACTGCTTCCTAGATGGTTATTCAGGATATAACCAAATAGTGGTTGATCCAAGAGATCAGGAAAAAACATCATTTACCTGCCCATATGGAGTGTTTGCTTACAGGCGCATGCCATTTGGGCTATGCAATGCGCCTGCAACCTTTCAGCATGCATGCTTTCTATCTTCTCAGATATAGTAGAAAAGTTTATAGAAGTCTTCATGGACAACTTTTAAGTGTTTGGGGATTCATTCCCTGATTGCCTGAATAACCTCGGCTTAGTATTAAAACGATGCCAAGAAACCAACTTGGTCCTGAACTGGGAAAAATGTCACTTCATGGTGACAGAAGGAATAGTTCTCGGTCATAAGGTTTCTAAACAAGGCATTGAGGTGGACAGAGCTAAAGTGGAAGTAATTGAAAGATTACCTCCACCTAGCGATGTCAAGGCAATTAGAAGCTTTCTCGGGCATGCTGGCTTTTACAGAAGATTTATAAAAGACTTTTTAAAAATAGCCAAGCCCCTGAGTAATCTTCTTATGTCAGACACCCCATTTGTATTTGACCAAGGATGCATGCTAGCATTTGAAAATTTAAAAAAGAAACTATCCTCAGCCCCTATCATTGCCCCCACCTGATTGAAACCTGTCATTTGAGCTTATGTGTGACCCATCAGACTTTGCAGTGGGAGCAGTGTTAGGGCAGAGAAAAAATAATTTGGTGCATGTCATATACTATGCCAGCAAAGTCCTTAATGACACCCAAAAAATTACACTACCACTGAAAAGGAATTGCTGGCAGTGGTTTTTGCATTTGACAAGTTTAGATCATACCTTATTGGATCTAAAGTAATTGATTTCACTGATCACACAGCACTTAAGTATCTGTTTCCTAAGCAGGATTCAAAACCAAGATTGATAAGGTGGATTTTGTTGTTGCAGTTAATATTGAAATCAGAGACAAGAAGGGAGTGGAGAATAAAGTGGCAGATCATCTGTCTAGAATCCCTTGTGAGAAAAGAAGCACACACGAAACAAGTGTAAATGAGTTCTTTCCATATGAACAATTAATGTTAGTTCACAAGGCACCCTGGTTTGCAGACATTGCAAATTTCAAGGCAACTGGAGATCTACCCCCCAGGAATCAACAGACATCAAAGAAGAAAACTCATTAATGATGCTAAGTATTTCGTGTGGGATGAGCCATATCTTTTCAAGAAGTGTTCAGATAGGATTCTTAGAAGGTGCGTTTCAGAAGAAGAAGGACGAGAAGTCCTGTGGAATTGCCATGGCTCTTGCTATGGGGGTCACTTCGGAGGAGAAAGGACTGCAGCCAAGGTATTGCAGTGTGGGTTCTTCTGGCCCACTCTTTTCAAGGATGCAAAAGAGCTAGTGAGGGGCTGCAATGAGTGCCAAAGGGCTGGGAACCTACCCAAGAAAAATGAAATGCCACAAAACTTCATCCTAGAGCTCGAATTATTTGATGTGTGGGAAATTGATTTCATGGGACCCTTTCCAACTTCCTATTCAAACAAATACATCCTAGTAGCAGTAGATTATGTATCTAAGTGGGTGGAAGCTATTGCAACCCCAACAAATGACAACAAGGTGGTCATGAACTTTCTTAGGAAAAAGATCTTTAGCCGATTTGGAGTCCCACGAGCCCTTATCAGTGATGGAGGAACCATTTTTGTAATAGACCCCTAGAAGCCCTCCTCATGAGATATGGGGTGAAACATAAGGTTGCTACACCTTATCACCCCCAAACAAGCGGGCAAACTGAGATATCCAACAGAGAGTTAAAGAGGATCTTAGAAAAGACTGTGGGAGCATCCAAAAAAGACTGGTCAAAAAAATTGGATGACGCTCTTTGGGCATACAGAACAGCCTTCAAAACACCAATAGGAATGTCCCCATATCAACTGGTATATGGAAAAGCATGTCATTTACCTCTGGAGTTGGAGCACAAAGCCTTTTGGGCTCTCAAATTGCTGAACCTTGATAGCATTGCTGCTGGTGAGAAAAGAATTTTGCAGTTGCAAGAACTGGAGGAATTTAGGTCTCAAGCCTATGAAAACACCAAGATCTATAAGGAAAAAGCAAAGAGGAGGCATGACCTCAAACTGGCTCCAAGGAACTTCGAAGAAGGGCAACAAGTACTCCTCTACAACTCCAAACTGAGGCTGTTCCCTGGAAAACTCAAATCAAGGTGGTCAGGACCTTTTCTTGTCACAAAAGTCTCACCTTATGGACACATAGAGATCATGGAGGAAGATTCAAAGAGGACGTTCACAGTGAATGGACAAAGACTTAAACACTACCTAGGCAACACAGGGGAGGGCCCCAAACTGAAGTACCATCTCAACTATATCCGTATTTATAGAAGCTTTAATTTTCGTGCTTATCCTAGTTGTTGGTTCAGTTTATGCATGGCGAAAAGGGGCATTAGAATAGTCTTAATTCTTGAATATTTAGATAATAAAAAAAACATTTAGACAGTTATGAATTCCATTGAGTTTCCCTTACTTGATCGAACAACCCAAAATTCAGTTATTTCAACTACATTAAATGATCTTTCAAATTGGTCAAGACTATCCAGTTTACCTTTTTGGCCGGTTGTGGGCGAGGAGGGATTCGAACCCCCGACACCGTGGTTCATAGCCACGTGCTCTAATCCTCTGAGCTACAGGCCCCATCCCGTCTCCACTGGATCTGTTTCCCGGAGTACCCTAAAACTAAAAAAAGGGAACCTTCCCTCTCCCCAGCCATTTCATTTCGGCTTAAGAAGATGTGAAAGCGCCTCTCTCTCTCTCTCTATAAGAACGGTGCGTTCCGAGGTGTGAAGTGGGCGAGAAGGGATTTCATAATTGGGGTTTTGAATAAGACGACCTTTTTCATTTTGAATTCTTGTAAGGAAGCAACTGTCGAGCTAGCGACATTAAAAAAAGTGCTTTGTTGGGAGGCAACCTAACCAAAGGTAATTTTCTCTTCCTAATAGTTTAATAAAAGGGTGAAGTGGCTTCTCTATATTGCAAGGAGCTAAGTTTGGTATTCCACACCATAGCAATCCAAAGGTGAATGTGTGATTCTAAGCTGGTACTCCATCAAGGAGTGTGTTAAGGAGCACATTTGAACCCTTGGATTGACTAGTTACTAGCTCCAACCAATCAGGAAACCACCTAACAATAGTTTACTATCTGTTTTGTAGTCAATTGCTCAATAAAAACACATGAGGTTCCTTGCATGAATTTAATCTATTTCAGTAGGAAGGAAACTAAGTTTGGTGTTCACACACCAATTGAATTCCAAGAACTTTTAAGTATACATGCAGGCTAATGAGATCTCAACTGTTTGGGAGGACAAACAACTTCCACTCAAATTCTCTCAAGAATTCAATCAATCTCTTAAAACATCTACATCCAGAAGGCAGGAAGGATGCTGACGGAAAAGAAATAAGATATCAATAAGAGGTTGTATTGCACTAAACTCTGCTGCATTATAATGTTTAGAGTGGAAGTAGGAGTTCTCCCTTGTTCTCTACCTTTTCAAGCTTTAAATAAGAAAAATCATGTATGAAATAGAACATGCTTCCATAGTAGTTTAGAATTTTCAATTCTGCATTTAAGTTTCATTGTTGTTAAGTCTATGATTACTAGTCTAGTGTCCCTGGTTTTCAAATTCATCTTGCTTACTTGTATGTTTGTCCCTTAAACCAAATGAAAAGAAATGTTATGAAAAACAAGAGTGGAGTTATTTTGTGAAGTAAATTCTATATGTTTGTGTTAGGAAGATTAGTAAGCTAAGTTGGTTCACCAAACAAGGAAAGAAGGCAACTATCTACCCTGAATCCTATGCTTGAAACACATCCTTTGAGACTAACTAAATAAATAAGATCCCAATAAGAAACAATGCTAGGCACCAAGGGTTTAAGATGGAGGCATGTGTCTGTGATATTCATGTATAGGGGATTTACTTGGATGAATAAGCTCTCAGGAGTGCCTTATCACTTGGTAACTTGGGTTAACTAACTCGAGATTATCAGCTGAAAGTCCACTATCAAGAGTAACCCTTGCTACAGAACACTTAGTAACCCAAAGAGGTGCTGGACACCAAGGTCTCAAGAAAGAAAAATAACAAACCATGTGCCTGTGGTGTGTATGTATGAGGGAAAGAGACTTGAGGAAGTAAGTCCTTAGGGGTGTCTCAACACCTAGCACCTTGAACCAACTAATTCGGGAGTGTTGACTGAAAGCTTATCATAAAGAGTCGCCCTCTTACAGAGCACTTAGCCAAAGGAAGAATGCAATAAATCTTGAGAAAACAAAAGAATGAAAGATCAATAACTAGGAAGTCTCAAGGGATGTAAGTAAGCAAGTGTTCAAGGTATGATAAAGGTCTGAAACCTGGTAAAGGAATGAACCTAAGTTGCTATGCATGAAACTCCATAAAACTAAGGATTTAACTTCTACAATAATGATTCATTCCTCTTGCCTTTTCATTCATCATTCATGTTTCAGTACTTGCTTCGGGACAAGCAAGCTTTAAGTTTGGTGTTGTGATGCCAGGGCATTTAGGCCAGTTTCACTAACATTTTCTTTTCTGTTTTAGTGTAGTTTCATGTATTTTCTTAGAAAATAAGCAAGTTTTAGGTAAAAGAACACTTACATCTTGATTTAGACAAATATTGTGAATTTTACATTATTTTCATGAGAAGTATGCAAAGATTGAATGTTAATATGGATGATGCATGATTTCATGAATTGGATTAGAGCTTTGATGCACTTTATTTGTGTAATTTCAGGACAAAGGAAGCAAGGAAGAGCCACATTAGCATCCACGTTGACCTAGTTAACGTAGGTACTAACGTGGAATGGGGATAAGCCTACAGCGTTAATGAGAAAAGTGAACACCAGTAACGCCCTCGAAGCCATCATGAGCCACGTTAATTGCCACGTTAACTACATTAACGTGGTAGTTAACGTGGAGACAAAAAAAGACTCCTACGTTAGTGGTAATTGTGATCACCACTAATGCTCCAAGATGTGGTAATGAACCATGTTAAGAGCCACGTTAATTAAGTTAACGTGGACTATAACGTGGAAGAAAGGAACAATGCCAACGTTAGTGACACTCACCTTTGTCACTAACGTTGGACCAAGCTTGCATTGCCCACGTTAGTGGTCATGTTGAGACCACTAACGTGAAAGTTAACGTGGAGTGAAATTGATGAGCCAACTTTAGTGACACTCACCTTTGTCACTAACGTTGGGATGGCATTCATAACCACGTTAAGAGCCACGTTAACTTAGTTAACGTGAGCTCTAACGTGAAGACTAGGGGCACAAGACAACATTATTGGGAAAGGTAAGTCCCAATAACGCTTGCGAAGATGAGACATAACCACGTTAAGAGCCACGTTAACTTAGTTAACATGAGCTCTAACGTGGGGGGGGCTAGGGGCACAATGCAACATTATTGGGAAAGGTGAGTCCTAATAACGCTTGCGAAGGTTTGTAAGGCAACATTAGTGGCCACGTTAGTGCCACTAACGTTGGAGTTAACGTGGGCCATATGAGGGGAATGTTAGTGAGAAAAGTGATTGCCACTAACGTTCTTGAACCCATAATGTCACTCAACGTTAACGCCACTAACGTCCCAAGCCAAAGTCCATGCTTACAAAAATTTTTATCTTATCTTTTTATCTTTTATCTTATCTTTTTCAAAAATTTTATCTTTTTCAAAATTTGATTTCAAATCTTTTTCCATCAACTAACTAACTTTTTGTTTGTTTCTTATCTTTTTCAAAACCACCTAACTACTTTTCCCTCTCTAATTTTCGAAAATTCTCCCTCTCTTTTTCAAAAATTCTTTTTGTTTTAAATTTTAATTTTAATTATATTTTGTCTTTGATTTTCGAAAATTACTAACCTCTTTTTCAAAAATTATTTTCGAAATCTTCCTTCTCTTTTCTTCTTCTATTTAATTATTTAAATACTAACACTTCTCTTCACCTCTCTTCATCCAAAAATCCGAATCCCCATCTTCATTCTTCTACCCCCTTCTTCTTCTACTAACATAAAGGAATCTCTATACTGTGACATAGAGGATTCCTCTTTCTTTTCTTGTTTTCTTCTCTTTCATATGAGCAGGAACAGAGAAAAAGGCACTCTTGTTGAAGTTGATCCAGAACCTGAAAGGACTCTGAAGAGAAAATTAAGAGAAGCTAAATTAAATTATTCTAAAGGTAACCTTTCAGAAATTTTCGAACAAGAGAAGGAGATGGCAGCCGAAAATAATAATAATAATAATGCAAGGAGAATGCTTGGTGACTTCACAAAGCCAACGTCCAAGTTTGATGGAAGAAGCATCTCCATTCCTGCCATTAGAGCCAATAACTTTGAGCTTAAGCCTCAACTAGTTGCATTAATGCAACAAAACTGCAAGTTTTATGGACTTCCATCTGAAGATCCTTATCAGTTTTTAACTGAGTTCTTGCAGATCTGTGAGACTGTAAAGACGAATGGAGTTGATCCTGAAGTCTACAGACTCATGCTTTTCCCTTTTGCTGTAAGAGACAGAGCTAGAATATGGTTGGATTCACAACCTAAGGATAGCCTGGACTCCTGGGATAAGCTGGTCACTGCCTTCTTGGATAAATTTTTCCTCCTCAAAAGCTGAGCAAGCTGAGAGTGGATGTTCAAACCTTCAAACAAAAAGATGGTGAATCCCTCTATGAAGCTTGGGAAAGATACAAGCAGCTGACCAAAAGATGTCCATCTGACATGTTTTCAGAATGGACCCTATTAGATATATTCTATTATGGTCTCTCTGAATTTTCGAAAATGTTATTGGACCATTCTGCAGGTGGATCTATTCACCTGAAGAAAACGCCTGAAGAGGCTCAAGAACTCATTGATATGGTTGCAAACAACCAGTTCATGTATACCTCTGAGAGGAATTCCGTGAATAATGGGATACCTCAGAAGAAAGGAGTTCTTGAAATTGATGCTCTGAATGCCATATTGGCTCAGAACAAAATGTTGACTCAACAGGTCAACATAATCTCTCAAAATCTGAATGGATTGCAACATGCATCCAACAGTACTAGAGAGGTAGCTTCTGAAGAAGCTTATGATCCTGAGAACCCTGCCATGGCAGAAGTTAATTACATGGGTGAACCTTATGGAAACACCTATAACCCATCATGGAGAAATCACCCAAATTTCTCCTGGAAGGATCAACAAAAGCCTCAACAAGGCTTTAACAATGGTGGACGCAACAGGCTGAGCAATAGTAAGCCATATCCATCATCTTCTCAGCAACAGACAGAGAGTTCAGAACAAAACACTTCTAATTTAGCCAATATTGTCTCTGATCTGTCAAAGGCCACTTTCAGTTTCATGAATGAAACAAGATCCTCCATTAGAAATCTAGAGGCACAAGTGGGTCAGCTGAGTAAGAAAGTCATTGAAACTCCTCCCAGTATTCTCCCAAGCAATACAGAAGAGAATCCAAAAGGAGAGTGCAAGGCCATTGATTTGATCAAAGTGGCCGAATGCACTAGGGAGGAGGAGGACGAAAATCCTAGTGAGGAAGACCTCCTGGGACGTCCTTCAAGCAAGAAGGAGTTTCCTATTAAGGATCCAGAGGAATCTGAGGCTCATCTAGAGACCATAGAGATTCCATTAAATCTCCTTCTGCCATTCATGAGCTCTGAAGACTATTCTTCCTCTGAAGAGGATGAAGATGTGACTGGAGAGCAAGTTGCTCAATATTTAGGAGCTATCATGAAACTGAATGCCAAGCTGTTTGGTAATGAGACTTGGGAAAGTGAACCTCCCTTGCTCATTAGTGAACTAGATACTTGGATTCAGAAAACTCTACCTCAAAAGAAACAAGATCCTGGCAAGTTCTTAATACCTTGTACCATTGGCACCATGAGCTTTGAAAAAGCTCTATGTGATCTGGGGTCAGGGATAAATCTTATGCCACTCTCTGTAATGGAGAAGTTAGGGATCATTGAGGTACAACCTGCCTTGTTCTCATTGCAATTGGCAGATAAGTCATTGAGACAAGCTTATGGAATAGTAGAGGACGTGCTAGTAAAGGTTGAAGGCCTTTACATCCCTGCTGATTTTATAATCCTAGACACTAGGAAGGAAGATGATGAATGCATCATCCTAGGAAGACCTTTCCTAGCCACAGCAGGAGCTGTGATAGATGTCAACAGAGGAGAATTAGTCCTTCAATTGAATGGGGACTACCTTGTGTTTAAAGCACATGGCCATCCCTCTGTGACAAAAGAGAGTAAGCAGGAAGAGCTTCTCTCAGTTCAAAGTCAAGAAGAGCCCACACAGTCAAACTCTAAGTTTGGTGTTGTGAGGCCACAACCAAACTCTAAGTTTGGTGTTCAGACCCCATATCCAAACTCTAAGTTTGGTGTTGGGACTACACTAACATTGACCTGATCACCTTGTGGCTCCATGAGAGCCACTGTCAAGCTATTGACATTAAAGAAGCGCTTGTTGGGAGGCAACCCAATTTTATTTATCTAATTTTTATTTTATTTTGTTCTATTGTTATTTTGTGTTTTATTAGGTACATGATCATGAGGAGTCACGAAAAAATAAAAAAAAATTAAAAACAGAGTCAAAAAACAGAAGAAAAAAATTTTTCACCCTGGAGGTAGCGCAGACTGGCGTTCAACGCCAGTAAGATGCATCTGGCTGGCGTTCAACGCCAGAACAGAGCACCATTCTGGCGCTAAACGTCAGAAACAAGCAACATCCTGGCGCTGAACGCTAGGAATGTGCCTGGAGGAGACAAGTTGGCGTTAAACGCCAGCAACAAGCATGAAACTGGCGTTCAACGCCAGAAACATGCATTACATGGGCGTTGAACGCCCAGAACGTGCACCAATGGGCGTTTGAACGCCAGAATGATGCACGAAGGCAATTTACATGCCTATATGGTGAAGGAATGGTATTTCTTTTCACCTCAGGATCTGTGGACCCCACAGGATCCCCACCTACCATATTCCCACCTTTTCTTTCAATCCTAATCACACTCTCCTAATCCAAATCTCATTTCACCCTTTCCCATATCACACTTCCCAAAAACCTTCACCAATCACCTCAATCCACTCTTCCCCATAAACCCCACCTACCTTCATACAATTCAAATTCAATTTCCCACCCATTCCCACCCAAAATGGCCGAACACCCACCCTCCCCTATCCCTATAAATACCCTTCCATTCTCCTTCATTTTCACACAACACAACCCCTTCTTCTCCCCCATAACCGAAACTACTTCTTTCCCTCTCTACCATATTCTCTTTTTCTTCTTCTTCTTTTCTTTTCTTTTTTGCTCGAGGGCGAGCAATATTTTAAGTTTGGTGTGGTAAAAGCATAAGCTTTTTGTTTTTCCATTACCATCAATGGCACCTAAGGCCGGAGTATCCTCTAGAAAAGGGAAAGGGAAGACAAAAGCTTCCACCTCCGAGTCATGGGAGATGGAAAGATTCATCTCCAAGAGCCATCAAGACCACTTCTATGATGTTGTGGCAAAGAAGAAGGTGATCCCCGAGGTCCCTTTCAAGCTCAAAAAGAATGAGTATCCGGAAATCCGACATGAAATCCAAAGAAGAGGTTGGGAAGTCATAACCAACCCCATGCAACAAGTTGGAATATTGATGGTTCAAGAGTTCTATGCCAATGCATGGATCACTAGGAACCATGATCAAAGTATGAACTCGAATCCAAATAACTATCTCACAATGGTTCGGGGGAAATACTTAAATTTTAGTCCGGAAAATGTGAGGTTGGCGTTTCACTTGCCTATGATGCAAGGAGATGAACGCCCCTACACTAGAAGGGTCAACTTTAATCAAAGGTTGGACTAAGTCCTAATGGACATATGTGTGGAAGGAGCTCAGTGGAGAATAGACTCCAAAGGCAAGCCAGTTCAACTAAGAAGATTGGATCTCAAGCCTGTGGCTAGAGGATGGTTGGAGTTCATCCAAAGATCCATCATTCCTACTAGCAACCGATCTGAAGTTACTGTGGATCGGGCCATCATGATCCATAGCATCATGATTGGAGAGGAAGTAGAAGTTCATGAGGTCATCTCCAATGAACTCTACAAAATAGCCGATAAGTCCTCCACCATGGCAAGGCTAGCTTTTCCTCACCTTATTTGCCATCTGTGCTACTCAGCTGGAGTCATCATAGAAGGAGATACCCCCATTGAAGAAGACAAGCCCATCACCAAGAAAAGGATGGAGCAAGCAAGAGAAGCTCCTCACGGCCCTCAAGAAGTGCATGAGGAAGCTCATCATCAACAAATTCCTGAGATGCCTCAAGGAATGCACTTTCCTCCCAACAACTATTGGGAGCAACTCAATACCTCCTTAGAAGATTTGAGCCATAATGTTGAACAATTAAGGGTGGAACATCATGAACACTCCATCATTCTCCAAGAAATAAGAGAAGATCAAAGAGCAATGAGGGAGGAGCAACAAAGGCAAGGAAGGGACATAGAAGAGCTTAAGAACATCATTGGTCCTTCAAGAAGAAGACGCCACTAAAGGTGGATTCATTCCTTGTTCTTTATTTCTTTCTGTTTTCGGTTTTTAGTAATGTGTTTATCTATGTTTTGTGTCTTTATTTCATGATCATTAGTATGTAACCATGCCTTAAAGCTATGAATAAAATCCATTAATCCTTCACCTCTCTTAAATGAAAAATGTTTTTAAATCAAAAGAACAAGAAGTACATGAATTTCGAATTTATCCTTGAATTTAATTTAATTATATTGATGTGGTGACAATACTTTTTGTTTTCTGAATGAATGATTGAACAGTGCATATGTCTTTTGATATTGTTGTTTATGAGTGTTAAAATTGTTGGCTCTTGAAAGAATGATGAACAAAGAGAAATGTTATTGATGATCTGAAAAATCATGAAATTGATTCTTGAAGCAAGAAAAAGCAGTGAAAAAGGAAGCTTGCGAAAAAAAAATATAGAAAGAAAAAGAAGGAGCAATAGAAAAAGCCAATAGCCCTTAAAACCAAAAGGCAAGGGTAAAAAGGATCCAAGGCTTTGAGCATCAATGGATAGGAGGGCCCAAGGAAATAAAATCCAGGCCTAAGCGGCTAAATCAAGCTGTCCCTAACCATGTGCTTGTGTCATGAAGGTCCAAGTGAAAAGCTTGAGACTAAGTGGTTAAAGTCATGATCCAAGGCAAAAGAGTGTGCTTAAGAGCTCTGGACACCACTAACTGGGGACTCTAGCAAAGCTGAGTCACAATCTGAAAAGGTTCACCCAGTTATGTGTCTGTGGCATTTATGTATCCGGTGGTAATACTGGAAAACAAAGTGCTTAGGGCCACGGCCAAGACTCATAAGTAGCTGTGTTCAAGAATCAACATGCTTAACTAGGAAAGTCAATAACACTATCCGAAATTCTGAGTTCCCAGAGACGCCAATCACTCTGAACTTCAAAGGAAAAAGTGAGATGCCAAAACTATTCAGAAGCAAAAAGCTACAAGTCCCGCTCATCTAATTAAATTAATATTCATTGATATTCTGGAATTTATAGTATATTCTCTTCTTTTATCCTATTTGATTTTCAGTTGCTTGGGGACAAGCAACAATTTAAGTTTGGTGTTGTGATGAGCGGATAATTTATACGCTTTTTGGCATTGTTTTTAGGTAGTTTTTAGTGAGTTTGAGCTACTTTTAGGGATGTTTTCATTAGTTTTTATGTTAAATTCACATTTCTGGACTTTACTATGAGTTTGTGTGTTTTTCTGTGATTTCAGGTAATTTCTGGCTGAAATTGAGGGACTTGAGCAAAACTCTGAAGAAGGCTGACAAAAGGACTGCTGATGCTGTTGGAATCTGACCTCCCTGCACTCGAAATAGATTTTCTGGAGCTACAGAAATCCAATTGGCGCGCTCTCAACGGCGTTGGAAAGTAGACATCCAGAGCTTTCCAGCAATATATAATAGTCCATACTTTATTCGAAGATTGACGATGTAACTTGGCGTTGAACGCCAAGTTCATGCTGCTGTCTGGAGTTAAACGCCAGAAAAACGTCATGATCCGGAGTTGAACGCCCAAAACACGTCATAACTCGGAGTTCAACTCCAAGAGAAGCCTCAGCTCGTGGATTGATCAAGCTCAGCCCAAGCATACACCAAGTGGGCCCCGGAAGTGGATTTATGCATCAATTACTTACTCATGTAAACCCTAGGAGCTAGTTTAATATAAATAGAACATTTATCTATTGTATTAGATATCTTTTGACAGTTTAATCTCTTGAATATTCGGTCACTTGATCATGGAGAGGGCTGGCCATTCGGCCATGCCTGAACCTCTTTCACTTATGTATCTTCAACGGTGGAGTTTCTGCACACCATAGATTAAGGGTGTGGAGCTCTGCTGTACCTCAAGTATTAATGCAATTCTATTTTCTTTTATTCAAATCTCTCTTATTCTTATTCCAAGATATTCATTCGCACCCAAGAACATGATGAGTGTAATGATGAAAGTGACGATCATTATCATTCTCACTTATGAACGCACGTGATTGACAACCACTTCCGTTCTACAGGCAACCGAGCTTGAATGTATATCTCTTAGATTCCCCAACAGAATCTTCGTGGTATAAGCTAGATAGATGGCGGCATTTATGAGGATCCGGAAAGTCTCACCTTGTCTGTGGTATTCCGAGTAGGATCCTGGGAATCCGGAAAGTCTCACCTTGTCTGTGGTATTCTGAGTAGGATTCCGGTAATGAATGACTGTGACGTGCTTCAAACTTGCAAGTGCTGGGCGTTAGTGACAGACGCAAAAGGATCAAGGGATTCTATTCCAGTAGGCGCAGGAACCAACCAGTGATTAGCCATGCTGTGACAGAGTGCGTGAGCGTAGTTTTCACTGCAAGGATGGGATGTAGCCATCAACCATGGGTGATGCCTCCAGACGATTAGCCGTGCGAGTGACAGCCGCATAGGATCATTTTTCCGAGAGGATTGAAAGTAGCCACCGCTGATGGTGAACCCCTATACACAGCTTGCCATGGAAAGGAGTAAGAAGGATTGAGTTGAAGCAGTGGGAGAGCAGGCGTCCTTGAGCCATACAATATCTCTATTCGCTTATCTGAAATTCCCACCAATGAATCTGCATGAGTATTCTATCCCTTTTATTATTTATTTTCTTATTTCTATTTTCAAAACCCATAAACCAATTTAATCTGCCTAACTGAGATTTACAAGGTGACCATAGCTTGCTTCATACCAACAATCTCTGTGGGATCGACCCTTACTCACGTAAGGTTTATTACTTGGACGACCCAGTACACTTGCTGGTTAGTTGAACGGAGTTGTGAGCTTCTCTAACAGTGCCTGAAATTCTTTTATCACAATTTCATCCACCAATCACTTTCTCTCTGCAACTAAAGCTGAGCCCACTGAAGATTTCCAACTGCTTCAACTTAAGATCAAAGTCCCATATCCAAGACTTGCAGAATTGACTAGAAGACCAAGAAGAGTAGTATATATAGGAGTAGTTTTGAACTAGAAAAGGGATTGGCACATTGGAGAAAACTACACTCTATATATTTTTACTTTTCTGAAACTTCTAGAGTTAGAATGTATCTTTCCTCTTCTTCATTTCCATTTTCCAGAGCTATGAACAACTAAACCCCCTTCATTGGGTTAGGGAGCTCTGTTATAATTTGATGGATCAATCATAGTTTTCATTATTCTTCTTCTTTCTTTTCTCTTGATCTTACTAGAAAGCTTTTGAACTTCATCTAATTGGATTGTTATCTTGGGAAAGAAACTCTCCATAATTGGATCTCCTCTGAGCCTTGGAAAAGGGATGAGGAGATCATGCTAGAAATACTTTCTCATGTTGGACCAAATTGGGGTTTGGATGGGTATTGTGACATTTAACCTTACCAACACTTTGATTTGGAAATACATATGGTATAATCAGTGACCATACCTCATCTCTTCTCATGAGAAATTAAATCAAAGAATTGGACAATTGTTCAAGTTTAGAGAGATTGGATTGCCAAGGAATTGGGATTCAATCACTTAAGATTGCCAAGGAGATCAATGAATGCATTGATTGAAGAAGAGATGAGAATGAACTTGATCCGGAGAATGCAATACCTCTTGAACCTAATGATTTTCCCATTTCTGATCTTACCCATTCTCTTTATTTTCTGTTATTTACTTTCATGCTAATCACTCTAATTCCCCATTTAAGATTCTGCACTTTATTTTCTGTCATTTACTTTCCCGCCATTTAATTCTCTTCAATTCACCATCCACTTTCTGCTTAGCTCAACTAGAGCATTCTTCCAATTAAAATTGCTTGACCAATCAATCCCTGTGGGATTTGACCTCACTCTATTGTGAGTTTTTACTTGACGATAATTCGGTATACTTGCCGAGGGAGATTTGTTGAGAGACAAATTCCCATGCATCAGAGAAGATGCTGTCGAAATTTTATAAAAATTAGAGATTTTATTTATATGATTATTTAAAAAGATTTAGATTTAAAGGTTATATGGTTTGATTTTGAGTTATTAAAAAAATGAGTATGTTTTAAGTTCGATTCATTTAGAAAAGAATGAATTATGTTTTGAATTGGAACTATTGATGGACGGAATGGGAGGTGTGATAATGAAGGATAAGGATTGAATATGATTTATGTATGATGATGAATGAGATGTGATTGAGAATGATGTGGATGTTGATGAATTATAATTAAATTATTTATATGGCTTATGAATTTGAATTGATCTGAGATACGAGATTCCCTGAATAAAGTACCGTGGCTTGCCACCACATGTACCAGGTTGAAAGCTCGATACTCTGTTGATCCTACGACGTAAGTGTGACCGGGCACTATAAATTCCCGGGAATGTAACCCCCATTGATGAGCAATATTGATTATTTGATAAAAAGTTATGCGTAGACTCTTGGGGATGCACGTCGGGGTACAGTCTAAGTATTTTCAGACTTGTCGGGTTGGCTGGATAACTAAAAGATGAGCCTCATCAGCCATAGGACAGGCATGCATTATATGCATATTACTTGAATTCCTTACTTGTACTTTAATTGGGTGTGCCTAAATGTACTTGCCATGTTAAATGTATATTTGTTACCTGCAGTATTTGTAACCTGCTTGTGCTTGCCTTTATCTGTTTAAATGTCTGTGAAATGCATGATGGAGTGGGAGCTATGGAGGAATGGCAATATGAGACTTAGATGTAAGATTAAACTAAGTTAGGTTTAGGTACTCTTAGAAAACCACATTTTATGACTTCTGTTTAATACTTTAAGCTCTATAATCTGAGTGTTGGCGTTCTAGGATTGCCTTTGCATTCCCAAGGCCTTATATATTATGTGTGTGGCACGTTTACCATACTGAGAACCTCCGGTTCTCATTCCATACTATGTTGTTGTTTTTCAGATGCAGGTCGAGAGGCATCTCGTTAGGCGTCTGGACTCTTGAAGCGGAGTGGTTACTGGGTTTTATATATATATATATATAGCTTTCTCTCCACATAACTTATTCTTTTTCATCCTCCTAGAGTGTATGGAGAGGCAGGATTTTGTTTATGTACTTTTGGGTTTTGGATATGTATATATATGTATATATATGTGTACATTCTCCGGCCAGTCTTGACTTCACAGGCTGAGTTAGGAGCTCGTTATTTTGTATCTTTGACTCTCTGTTCCTGTTTTAGGTTACTTTACACTTGACAGTTGTAGCTTTCTTAGCACGCAAGTTAACTCGTTTTTCGAGCGTTGCACTTTTATTTCGTGATTTTTATTTCCTATATTCTTCAAGACTCCTAACATATTATAATTCTTCTGTTATTATATATATACATTTTATTTTAGAGGTTGTAATACCACATCACCTCTATTTTACGACTTAAGCGTAAAGCTCTGTATGGTAGGGTGTTACAAATAAACTTAGAATAATAATAATAATAATAATAATAATAATAATAATAATAATAATAATAATAATAATAATAATAATAATAATAATAATAATAAGTTAATAATTAACTCAAGAAATAAACAAATTAAGATTAACTCAGACAATTAACAATAATCAACTAATTAACTCAAAAAATAATTAACTCAGATAATAATAAACTTAGAAAATTAATAACAATAAACAATAAGCCAACACTTAACTCAAAAAATAAACAAGTTAAGATTAACTCAGATAATATAATTAACAACAATCAACTAATTAACTCAGAAAATAATTAACTCAAACAACACTAGAACAAAAATTAGAACAGTGCAATTAATGATCTTACACTTATAGATTCATTCGGATAAGCAACACCATGTCATATTGCTCCTTAGCTTCAGTGTCGCCAATTTTTTCAACTGAATTGATGTCAAACTACATAATTATCACAAAATTTGAAATAAAATCATAAAAATAGAATTAAAAATCAGAATAATAAATACAGAATTATCAAAACAAAATTCAAAATCAGAATCATAAATAAAATTTTAAACACAGAATCATCAAAACAGAATTAAAAAATTCTAAATCAAAACAGAAATAAAAACTCTTAATCTAAACTAATATATGAACCAAATCTAAAAAACAATTAAATCTTTAGTACAAATATTCTAATTGCAAATTTTTTAATACATAATAAATTAAAATTAGATAAATTAGGGTTTAGGGTTTAACTATCCAAAATTAATTAGTGAGTTACCTGGAGACAGTGCCGGCGTAGAGGACTTTTTTGGCGTGGTAGCAGCAAAGACAGCGAGTGTCGGTGACGGTGACCAACCGGCAGGGCTGCATTAGGCTTTTTTTAATAAATTGAAAAAAAATTAATAAGAAGAAGGAGGAGGACAACATACTTGGAGGGAGGAAGGAGGTAGCTCCGACAACACAGGGAGCAGCGGTGGTAGTAGTAGCGGGAGCGATGAAAACAATGATGATAAAAGTGACCAACGCGACGTAAGGAGTCCACACAGTCTTTAAATATTGTTGGTGGTGGTCAACAATGGTGGAAGAGTGGCCGTAAGTGATTTGTAAAGAGAGAGGGAAGGGGGAAAGTAATTTAAAAATAACGGAAAGAAAAAGATTCGCAATTCAAATTTAAAATAATAGTATCATTGATTTATTGGCAAATAAATCTAAGGATAATACTTTACAAATGATCAAATTGCAAAACGTTACCGTCGGATTAAAGGAAGACCCAGAATAAAGACAAGACATGATGATTCAATGCTCACAACATTCTTGGCTTGATTTTCTACTTTTGCTTTTAAATAACTCTGACTTAGACTAAAAAACAGAAAAATTCTACCGTGCTGAAGGAAAAATTTTTCTTCATGTGCTAAAGGGGCGTGGCATTAGAAAAGCGGTAACACATGTCAGTGTTATTTTCATATTTTAAAAAATTTTGTGTTAAAAAGTAAAATGGATATAATATGTTAACATCATAAATATTTATTATATTAGTTTAATTTACTTTTAATGATGATAATTTATTTATTGGGGTTTATTGGTTTTAAAAAGTTTTGGCAACTTAGGATTTTTTTGTGAATATTATCCAACAAGTAAGATCATAGGAATTACTCCATAAAATAATAAATTAAAACAACAATAATAACACCAATAATATCCTTTCAAATTAATAATAATAATAATAATTTAATTTTTATTTAAAACTATATTTTTGTTATATATATTCTCATATTTAACTTATATAATAATAAATATATTTTTTACTTTTAAAGCAGAAACGAATCTAAAAATTTAATAAAAAATAAGTTAAAAAGTAAAATATTATATAATTAAATATAATATTATATATTTAGTAATATATATAATCATAATTAATATTTTTTAATTAAAAAATATTAATAAGTGTTTGTTATATAAAAAATTATCTTAATTCTTATAATTTTTTTATTTTGGATTCAATAAAATATAAAAAATTATCTATTTTTTAGTTTATTTTGTTGAATATTATTGTAACAATAAGTTATATTTTTATGTTTCATATCATAAATAAATATGTTATAAAATAATATAAATAAATTATTCTAATAACTTTGTTATATGAATTTAAAACATATTTTTAAATAAAATATAATTGTTTTAATGAAGTTACTTAATATGTTATAATTTTAATATCATGAGAAAAATAAATAAAATTTAAAATAATTTACTTTCATGCATGTACTATAATATGTAAAAAAATTTTAGTTATTATAAATATTAAAATATTTTTATATGATAATAAGTGTGAAAATTAAGAGAAAAAATATTTAAAAAGAGAAAAAAAAGTTTAAATTTAAAAAATTTTAGAAATTTATTTAATCAAAAAATGATTGAAAATAATATTTATCTCAATTTAAGGATTATTACTTGCTTTTGAGTTTAATAATTTAATTATTTATTTAAGATTATTACTTACTCTATTTTTCAAATAAAATTATATAATATATAATAATTTTAAATATTTAAAATTGTTAATTTTGTTCAAAAGAATTATGCTTGCTCTCTTTTAAATTTGTCTCTGCTTTAAAAAAAATTATTCAAAACTAATGAATAATGTTATTTTTACTCTGTTTCTTTTTATTTTTGAGTTTATATTTTTTTATAAAATTAGATGAAAATCTATTGAACAATTAAAATTTTTTCTGCAACATTTTGGTTTTGTTAAATATAATTTTTTTTAAATACGTTTCATCTAATTTAATAAAACCAAAATTTTTCAGCACAAATTTTAATTATCCAATAAACTTTCATCTACTAATTTTATGAAAAAATATAAAATCAAAAATAAAAAATATATATAATAAAAATAATACTAATAATTAATTTTGAATATTTTTTAAAATTAAAAATATCTTTATTTTTATTATTATACAAATTAAATATGAGAATATATATATAAATTTTGGCAAAAAAAAAAGATTTGGGTGGTGATATCCTAACTCTTTCTTGTTGTTAGGCATTATTATTATTATTATTATTATTATTATTATTATTATTATTATTATTATTATTATTATTATTATTATTATTATTATTTTAAAAAGATATTATTGTTGTTATTATTATTATTTTAGTTTATTATTTCATGGACTAATTTCTACCTACTAGATAATATTCACACAAAATTTAAAGTTGAACGCTTTACAAAACCAATAAAGCCCAACAAATAAATTATCATCCTTAAAAATAAATTGATCTAATATAATTAACATTCATAATCTTGACATATACTGTTTTAATACAAAAATTATCTATCAATATAAAAAATACGCGTCACCTTTGTTCTAGTGCCACACCTCTTCAGCACATGAGGAAAATTTTTTCCTTCAGCACAATAGCATTACCCTAGAAAAAATCATGTTAACTCAGCTACAGCAATTTATTCAGGTATACTATTTAGTATTGAATATTGAACCCCAAATATGAATATAATATGGCACGGGTGTATGTAAGGTGCTTTTTGGTCTCTAGAGTCTGATATTCCCATCATCATATATCCATAAGTTGTCAGAGCCCACGTGCATTATGCTCCACAGCCATTGCAGCCCACTCTCCATCCAAGTACTAACCTGATTCAACCCTAACACCTTTCCCTTTCCCTTTCCCATTCCGATCTAACCACCTTTTCCTATACGTACATAGCTACATATATCTATATCTAGCTAGTTTATTTCGGACTATAACTACGCACTTCTATATTCATGCTGCCTAGTTCGTAACCCTAAGGCTAAGGTACGGAGAACAATCATAAAAGAAATATATAGTTCCTAAGGAAGACAAGCAGTGAGAGAACAAACAGAGATATGCTAAGATTATGTTGGATTATTATTTGAGCTTTATAAACACTAACAAAAATATTCCAAAGATAATAGACAATCATTCTAAAGTAATTTAAAGTTTTTTATTTTATATTTTTAATTATTATTAGAATAATTATATTTTTAATTATTATTAGTATAAATGATCCAATAACTCTAATCTAGGTAGAACTAATATAATGTGGATGTTTTGAGCTCATCATTAGTATATTCACCAATCTCCATTATTCAAATTAAATAATGTCAAGTGCAAGAGTGAATTAAGATGATTGATTATTTAGCATCGGTTAACAAGTTTAATTACTTGGAGGATGAAGCATTGGAGGCAGCTGAAGAAGGCAAGGTATGTAGTGGTCCAGTAAATATAACTATATACTTATATAGTGAACTGAGCAACAGATAGTTAAAATGTGGCGAATGAAAATGACTATGTAGTAAGAAGCTAACAGCAAGCAAATGAAATGGAAGCAGGGAGTGGGGAGAGAAGAGGATAATAAAAAACACAAAAGAACACTCCCATAATAAAAGGCGTACGAGATGGAAATGTCATAATGCAAAAGCATCAACTTTGGGGGAGAGATGCAGAATTGAAGGACAGGGTGTAGTGATCAGTGAATTGTATATAATAGAAAAATGGTGTTTATATTATTATTATTATTATTATTATTATTATTTACAGTATAATGATTCCATGGTGGCCGGGAATTCAAAGCAGCACTGCAGAAGCAGCCAGACCATCTATGTATGGACCACAAAATTGAACCTCTCTCATCGTGCGTTATTCATTTTCTATCTTGTATAATAAGATTCTGAGATTTATTTTCCACATGTCATCAATATAATGTTGACTACTCTACACCCAATGTTTGTACAAGTTTTTTTTCTTTTAAAAAAATAGAGGGGACCGAATGGTTAAATGTTATTTCGTTCAAGATATCACATATCATTTTATGAATTCATCATACGCATATCAGTATAGGAAACTAGAGTCCCTTCTAGATTCTTGTACACTCAATCTCCATTTATAAGTCACCAAAAATATTATTAGCCTCATCTGAGTTCACTTTTCAGTAAACACTAAATAGTAGAAAATTAACTGTGAAACCTGCCACTTGCATACCATTTTTAGTTTTTTACAAATCAAATGTGTGACATAAAGCTCTGTCCAAAAAACTCTCACTTGTATTGGGCTTCACGATATATTCCTATTTACTTTGAATTGTGATAAAACATCAAGCCCAACCAAAAACTTATAGTGCATGTATACCAAAAATAAACACTCATAGTGCATGTTGCATAATGATCATTATTTATGCGAAATTTGAGATTCTCAAAAAGATATAAATATTTGTGTGGAACTGTGAATACATATACTATAATTTTTAAGTGTTTTCTAATCGGCACCCAGCCAGCCAATACTTTTCACCATACTTTCTCAACATACACCTAATTTTAGAAGAGCCGAGTTAAGGATTTTTTATTTTAATAAATTAAATAAACGTAATAATTACTGAATAAAATAATTTTAAAAGTTATTATTGAAATTCGTCTGTCTCTCTTATTTCGTTTACACTGTGAACGAGATAAACTTATACGTTTCTTTTTTATAGTGTAAACGAGATAAGACACTTAGACGTGACACGTGTATATCTCGTTTACACTATAAACGGGATACGTGTAAGCTTATCTCATTCACAATGTAAACAACATAAGACTGGGCGACGACTATAAATATAACTCGTTGACAGCGTTTGACTGGGTTCCAGTTTGAACTTTTCAACTACTTTTTCCTCTCTTTTACCCCTTTCTGACCATATAACCAATAAATACGACGATGGTGCGCGCAACAGGTAACGATAGAGACATCAACAGGTCGCATTATGCCAGGAAGCTAACTTTGCAGTTAGTTTTGTTGTGTTGAATTTTATGCAATCCCATATAGATCTATGCGTCTATGTAGATATGGTTAGGGTAATTGCCAAGAACTAGAATATAGTTTGTATAGTTAGGAATAAGTCATTGGCAAAAATTTGGAACTTTATTTTATTTCACTTGTGTTATGTTGTTACTACATAATTATTAGTTTGGAACTCTATTTTATTTCTTATAGTTTCGCTAAATTTATAATTAGATTTTTATATTTTTTTAATTTAGTTATTATACTTCTTTTAATTTTATAATTATATTTTTTTATATCAAATATATTAAAACTAACAGAATAATATTTTCGTCAAAAAACATATAACTAAATATCTAATTATGTTCTTAATTATAAATATCTTTAATTTATAAAAAAATATTTATTTAACTTTAATATTTTTTATACTAAAAAGATCTAATTATAAAAATAAACAGTGTAAGAATATAATAAAAAAATATATAAAAACTTGTTTAAAAATTTAGTGATGTTATGAGGACCATTAAACTTCAAAACACTAATAAAAGTTTTAAAATTATTTATTGATAATTGTAAATATATATTTTTTTTTCAGAGGCCTCACCTTCTACTGCACAGGCGAGTGAATGCCCTTCCTCCACCCGACACTATCGTCCCTATCTGAGGGAGGCTGGATTCGGCGGCACGATGCCTCTCAGGAATTTCACATTTGACAATTCCCTGATTACAGCATTCGTGGAGTGATGGCATCCGGAGACCCACACGTTCCAACTCCCGTGGGGTGAGGTCACTATCACCCTGCAGGATGTGGCGTACCACCTAGGGCTACGCGCACAGGGGACCCTATTAGGGTGTTTTTGTGACTTCGATAGGTGGTACCACACGGAGACGCTGCAGTTGGTGGAGCGGCTACTAGGTGCCAGGCCTCCGATGGCTCCACAGCAGACAGCGTAGAGGAAGGACTTGTTCACGCTGGAGCTCGTATGGCTGCGGGACCGTGTCTGCCAGATGCCTCTGACGGACAATCCAGAGACCCTCTGACAGTACGCTAGATGCTAGATCATGTTATTGATCGGAGGCTATTTGATGACGGACAAGTCGAACAACTTGGTCCACCTGCGTTGCCTCCCACTTCTTGAGGACTTTGGGCAGTGCCGCACGTTGTCATGGGGCTCGGCCGTGCTGGCCTGGACGTACTAGTCACTGTACTCGGCGGCACACTGAGACGTCATGGACATCACTGGCTGCACTCTGCTATTGATGTCCTAGATATACCAGATATTTCCTCAGTGGTGTCCACCGGAGCAAGGGATCTACATGTATCCTATGGCTGCAAGGTAACAACTGTTTATGTCTTTATTTAGTTATCAATTTTTAACTTCTTACGACCTTCTACATAATGAACTGCTTTTATTCTTTTGATTGGTGTCAGGTTGGTTGGACCGCAACAGCAGAGTAGAGATCAGCATGAGGCCAGGGTCCTGCGATGGAGAGTATCGATCGATAGGTTACGATTCGATGAGGTTAGGACCACGTTTGACACCACCACATTTTCATTTTATTCCTTTATATTGCATTCATTTTTTGTGCTAATTGTTAGTTCTATCACGGTTCTCTCAGTTTGTATGGAGGCCGTACGATGACCCTGCTCTGCATGCTCTGTGTTCTCCTTGGTTCTCCAAGGAGGAAGAGTGGGGGACATGGATGTCAGTCATTCTCCTTGCCTGCTTCAATCTTGTGCAGTTTCACCATGTTGACCGGGTGAAACGACAGTTCAATGGACTGCTGCCTGGCACTCCAGTCAACCTTGACAGGTATCGTTGATGTCTTATTTATCTTTGTTTTTTTATTTTAGAGTTAAATTATTACAATCATCATATGTGCCCCATTCAACCCCATCAGATTAGTTACTTCTCTTTGTTTTCTCTGACAGGTTCCTAACATCCACTGGCTAGATTGAGGATGTGTGGTGGCCTGACAGACATCATGATTGGTACAACGGCTGGCGTAGACGTTTTGATCCTAGCCACAGGATCTCCATTCAGCACACATTTGACACCAGGCCGGCCCAGGAGTATTATGATTGGTGGTGTGGTGCTTGCCATCCTAGGCACCTGTCAGGCGAGGAGGTTTTGGAGGATCGGAGGCTCGCCGAGTTACCTGCCGACGTACAGCCCACTACCAGCCAGCCGTGGGACGATCTCCACCTTTCCCTGGGCGTGCCGAATCAGCATAAGCGTGCGACGGAGGTTAGGATGGATACCCGGCGACCTGCTCGGAGGGGCAGGGATGCTAGAAATCACAGACGATGCGAGGGGGTTATGAGGGAGAGGGTCAGGCCTCGTCGGGCGCAGCTGGATGTAGAGTCCCACGAGGAGGTGGAGTATACACCTCCACCTCCACCTCCACTACCTCCTCCTGCTCCTCCAACCCACGCATCGCGTCCTCCATTAGGTTTAGGAGGGCTGCAGCATCGGGCCATCTGGGACATATCATTGCTCACCTGGCATGATCTAGGGCCATCCAGCAGCCATCAGGATGAGCAGATGGTTGATGAGATATTCTTCGACGACGCCTTTTAGCTTCACACCGTTGACCCGACCTTGATGCAGCACCTAGCCGAGTCATTTTGAACTGGCAGGGAGTAAGGTGTCGAACAGTATCAGCATCCATATGCTCCCACGCGTAAATACCTTAGCGTGGATGCCATAGATATCTCCTGCTTTTGGAGCGTTATACGGGGCGGGGGTTCAATCGGGTGCCCATTATGCGACACCATCGTTGTACGACTACGGTATGTTGCTGACCTCACCACGGCCTCCAATGACCCCTCCATCAGATCCACCATCTCACCTTCAGCCTCAGTTACATCAGTACACCTCAGTTACATCCCGACTTGCCTGCAGAGGCAACACCGCTTCTCCTATCGCTCAACCTCATCCATGTCATTCCGGAATCTAGTAGACACGGTCTTCCAATAGCCTTCCAGGGCATGAGTGGGTTAGGACGGAGCATCGTCCCATACCACTCCGGCCACAGGGACTCGTCCGATATTGGTGGAAACTCCATCTCGTACACCTTGAAGACTGCTTCTTGTCTGTAAACTGGATGAACATACGGGGCCCACTCGATGTTAGCGGCAGCACACCCGACAAGTGCATGACAACATGGGTAGTGGAGAGACTGAAAGAGTCCACAGTCACACGTACCCGCTGATAGCCAAACACGGAAGGAACCTTGCGATCAACCCTCGAATGACTCTTACTCCTCCACGACAAACACGAAAGCCCGCCTATCACAATGATTAATACGCATCTTCGAGATGCCTTCTTTGTTCTTCTCAATGGTTGCCCTCAGCCTCTGGAAGAAGCGGTTTCCAGCAGCCAGCTGTGACTGTGCCTCCCTGTCCTTTGTGATGAACAACTTCTGCAAATGTTCGTACATGATGCACACGATGGTAGAAATCGGCAAGTATCATGTACCCTTGAGAATTACATTGATGCACTCCGAAAGATTTGTTGTCACGTGACCAAACTGCCAACCACTGTCGTAGTGTTGCAGCCATATCTCATTATTGAAATGACCAGCCCAGTCTGACATCTTCAAAAACACTCCTCTCAAGGCATCAATGTACCACTCGTACCTAGTGTTGCTTGGACTGTAAGTGGCATTTATAAGGTATCTCTTGTCCTCGACTGACTTAAAACGAGTCATGAAGTTCGCGGCCATGTGTCTAATACAGTAAGCATAGAACGCCCGAAGAGGATGCCAACCACTATCATCGGCACTGAGTGCAGTCTTGATGGCCTGTGATCTGTCAGAGATAACCAGCAGAGAGCAGACCTTCTTGTGGGGTGACATGGCATCTCAGAGTAGTAAGGAAGAACGATCATGACTTGGTACTCTCAGACTCCACAATGGCAAAAGCAATAAGAAGGATATTGCTGTTGCCGTCTTGTACCACCGCAATAAGCAACACCCAACCGTATCTGCCATACAGATGCATGCCATCGATGGAAATACACGGCTTGCAATGCTTGAAAGCCTCGACACAAGATGGAAAAGCCCAAAATACTTTATCGAACATGCTACAGTCGCAGACCAGAAGGTGTTCATCGTAGTATGGTACGACCCGTAGCTCACAAATAGTTCCCAGAAAATAACTCTACAGTGCCTGAAGTAGTTTCAACACCTTGTTGTATGACTCATCCCAATCCCCGTAGATCTAAGCAATAGCCTTCTCCTTCGTCGTCCACACTTTTCTGCAGGAGGGTTTGAAGTGATAGCTCTGTCAGACCACACTTTGCAGGACAGGGATGCTGACGGAGGGGTTAGACTGTATCAGCAAGATGACCTTGCAGATGAGACTGCTATCCAACTGTCGATGGTCTTAGGACATGGTGGGTGCTAAAAAAGTGTGTGCTCCACCAATCCTCCAGACCTCCCTGACAAGATAAAACAACCATGGTTCAAGACTACTTAATATATGGCAACCATAAATGAGTAAGTACACCTCAATTAAACTTGAACTCACCAGTATCCGAAGTTCTGTCTAAGGGAAACACGGAGACACCATGGACAGCCATTTGCAGCTAGACGACATTGCACATGGTAATTTAATCGGTCCAATTCGATCACCCGGTACTCAGCACCTGCGAATACTGTAGTTCTTCACACCCTGCATCACTACATCTTGACATTTGAATCTTTGGTCGACCCGAAAGTCTACCTCACTGTCTAGGTTGTAATCCTCTTTCCCCGTGTTGGAAAACGGAGTTCTCTCATGCATGGCGTCCAAATCCAATGTATGATAGTGATTTGGTACATCTGATAGCGCCGAAATTAGGTGGGGGGAGGCAAAACATAGCGCACCGCTGTCTCGGCAGGCATCTCCGGTACGAACTCCTCCTCATCACCCTCTTCAGAAGAATCACTATCGGCACTATCGGCAATATACTCTTTGTCGGAGTTTTCCTCACCCACCTCTATGTCCTCCACTGGAATGGCGACATGAATGGGTGGTGGTGCGAGAGGTCAGTCGTCCTGTACATAGGTCGAGTGTACACAAACCACTACCACCAACATCTCCAACCTCAGTGGAAAGCTCCATCACTTGTTCTGCCATGATTCTCCCATGAATGTCGAATACGAGTCGCACATGCTCGTCCCTTAGAAGACGAATGTCTAAACCAGAAACTCTATTACCCAACGGTGCGAGCAACCTATACCCCACCCTTCCAACCTCTCTCGTTTCTGTGCCACCAAGGTTGCTCAATATCAAACTCTTCCACTCGGACAACAAACTCCAATGCTGAGTGCGCAACAGTATCGGATTCTCACACTCAAATATCACCCCATTGTCGCCATTTCTCATACGACAATTGGGGTAAACACACACAACTATGTACACACTATGACTGGCCATTGTTGTCTTTTTTGGTGAGAAAAATGGGACAGAAGAAGATATAAAATGTATGGAAAATACCAAGGGTTACACATCTTTTTATAACTACTGAAAAATTGTCTAACTATATCTCGTTTACATTATGAACGAGATAATTTTTAAATTTTATACGTATCTCGTTTACACTATAAACGAGATATACACATATCACGTCCACGTGTCTTATCTCATTTACACTGTAAACAAGATACGTATAAAATTATTTCGTTCACAGTATAAATGAAATAAGAGAGACTGACGAATTTCGGTAATTTTTAAAATTATTTAATTTAATAATTATTACATTTATTTAATTTATTAAAATAAAAAATCCGCCGAGTCAAAGAATGTAATATCACAACGTAATGTTCAATTTATTACATTTATTTATGTTTATTTTATTTTTACTTAGTTTTGTTTATTAAAACTTAAAATTGTAGATCCAACCTGAACACCAAACCATCAACGCCACATTCATAGTATCCTTTTCCGATCACAATGCCAACTCAGATATTTCAATCATAATCCGTGGCATCAGCGTCAAAAACCTTAGGATCTCATCACACCAAAAGATCTCGTACTCAATCCATGACTACATTAACATTTTTAACTTTATTTAATAATTTCTTCAATCTTAATTACATTAAAGCCAGTGATGGAAAATTTTATGGAAACCAGAAAACTAAATTACATGAGATACATATATATATAGGCTAAAACCAAGATTCATTACCAGAGCTACAAAAAGCGGGATTTTAAAACAACTGACACAAAATACTTGTCGAACCATCTCCATAGGTGAGCAGATCAGCAGATTTTACATTTGCTCTGCATAATGGGCAAGTCCTTTCTCGCTCAAGCCTGAAAAGCAAGATATAAATATGATTATGAAATGTATGAACAAATTAGAATAATTCAAAAGCATCCAAATCATACTTACACAACATAAAGAAAACATTTGACGAAAAATATCAGTGGTGAGAATAATTATCCATGTGGAAGCACACTTTATTTTCTAAAAGCCTATAGTTTATTTAACTTAATAATAATTGATCTCTCGATAAGTCAACTCTGAACTCACCATTCGGACACACATTCCTCACAGAACAAGTGTTTACAGTGCAACAAGAGCGGAGCTCGCATCTTCTCCTGGCATATAGCACACATGTCACCAGCAGACTTTACCTGCAATTAGATACTTATATTTAGAATCACTCAGAAAAGATTGCCAAGGGATAGATATATGCAAGTACCACCGAGTAAAGAAACAGTGATTGTCACAGATCAAGATTAAATCAGAAACTGGAGGGATTGAATGTGTACCTGTTCCTTTGTAGCATAAACCCCATATTGGACTTTCCTTCCCGATAATAGTCTTAAGGCAGAAAAGAAGTTTTGGATCTAATCAATAAAGATGGTTGAAGGAATGGAGCCATTTAGTTTCAGTGTTATACACATAAATCTTTAAAACACGGCACTAGGAACAACATTTTAAAGGATGAAAACATACCTTCTCAACTAAAGTCGTTAGTTTGAATGTTAGATACAACCCTGTGGTCAGTGATGAAAAGAGACTTCCATAATCATGGTTCAAGAAAAACCGATACCAAACTGGTGTTGGCAGCAAGGCACGATACAACAGCAACACGTACTCAACCGCAGTTAAGATTTGACCCTTGAAATAACATCAACACTTTCAGATTGGTGGAGGAGGATTTTATAATTGACAAATAAAATGCTTAATGGAAAAATAAGGAAGTCGCCAATAACCTGCCGACGGAAGCTGGGGCCTCTGCGACATTTGTAGAAAATTAGCACCAAAAGCTTGAAAGCCATTGCTGCTTGCCGCACCAATGTATCTGAAAGTAAATTCATATATTGTTACTATGTCTGCGAACCAAATTTTACTTAATTTTTTCTGATACCCACAACATTAGAACAATATGAAATGAAAGGAAAGCATGGAAGACAAAGGCAACCAATTTTGGTAGATTGAGTTTCTTCTCTCCGGCTCACAAAATAATAATAATAATAATAAATTAATAATAGAACACATAAAGAAGTTTGATTGTTCCCTGAAAGATACGCAGATCTTGTATCAAAACTTAATAACAATACATTTAATATTGCAATCAATTCATTTAGAATCCATCTAGGTTTTTCTGCCGAGGTTGCATGAAACCCAAAAATTCTCAAAGAAACATAATTGATGTTAATTCCATAGTTGGCAGGAGCGTGAATATCAATTCTACTTTATTTAGTGTAAATAAAACCAACCATCTAGAACAGCAAATATGTAATAACTGAATACGCAGAATAACTTACCATTGATCAAAACGGTGAATATTGCATGCCAGAAAAGCGGTGTTTCTTTTGGAGGAAGCATTGCAATTGGGTATAAAAGATCATCATTTTGAAACCAGTAAACGGCTATCACGTGGAGCATGAAGGCAACTGAGATACCAACAAGAACAGAGACTTTCCGATCTCCCTGAAAAATAGAACATGGATTGAGATTCACCAAAAGCTATTTAACTGGAGGGAAGGGAATTTTCAGGTAGATACAAATTTGAGAATGGAATTAAAAAGAAATGCAAAAATCTAGGTAGAGCACCTTTAGAGCTGTCTGTTCCTTAACCACCTCATTTGATTTAAGCAGCACAGCTGATACATAAATTGTGAGAAAGAAACCTGCATGCTCTCAGCAACAAATATCATAAGATAGGTGTAAAAACTCAAAAGTACAAATATGGAGGAAACAGAAGCTATATATTAGAAACATTTTGTCAATGTGTCTACACTATGAAAAAAAAAACGAAGTAAAAAAGGCACTGATATGAAGATATCAAGCAGGAAGCATTTCCTTATTCACCAAGCGAATTTTACATAAGATCTAAGGATCATTCTAGAAACACAAGGCATAAGCATCATCTCTTAGTTACCTCTACAAATTCATCTTTACTTTTATAATGATTATGGAAGTTCCAATTTTGTTACAAAGGAGAGGTGCTGATAATCAATGACCCAACCCTACATGATCCTCATAGATCATTCCACAAAATGTTTGAATTAACACAGCCAACACTGGCATTTTTCTCGTTGAATTAACAGATAACATTTGACAAGCTACCAATATTAAAAATTTGAGCACTCTACCATGCTATTAGTTCATATTCATAAGCCTGTCAAAAAGTCCTGAAAACACATATCCTTGCATACAAACATACCAGAGCGTGTAGCACATACTATTTCTCTAATTCGCACGCAATGAAACTTGGGTTCAGCTAAGCCATATGATCGAAATCCAATCATATAATATGATACTAACACTTGATAAACAATACAATCAATCACTTGAAAACCAAATAATACCTTGCAAATGCTGGCGAATGAACACCACCAACAGCAAGAGGGAGAAAGGGATAAGCTGTTCCAGCCACTTAACAGCCTGCTGAACATTCCTATTACCACTACCAAGAAGCTCATACACCTCAGACGCAGGTGTCTCGTACACAGGCGGGTCCTGAATCAGCCGGTGCCGAGTCTCAGGGTCGGTAATGTTCGGCGGCGGCCACGGCCGTCCGTTGACCATAATACACTCATGATGGCCCGATCGAGACACACGACTCAGCTGCGAAGAAGAGGAAACCGAACCAATCACATCATTGTTGTCTTGGTCCCCAGTACCAATTATGCGAATTTGAACTTCACCAGTCCCACTGCAGGCACCACCAGAACCAGAACCAGAACCAGATTGAAGCTGAGACCTAGGGCGCAAATGAGTTGTTGAAGGTCCATCTCCAGGTGCAGGTGCAGGTGCAGGTGCAGGAGAAGAAACATCGGGGTTTGAGCACATGATGCCAGAATATTCGAGAACAAGAGAAAGAGGAGTGCGGAATCTTAAGGGGATGTTGATGCTACTACGCCAAGTCACATCACTGGTATCTATATCGTTATTATTTACAGAAGAAGAAGAAGAAGAAGAAGAAGAAGAAGAAGAAGAAGAAGAAGAAGAAGAAGAAGAAGAAGAAGAAGAAGAAGAAGGAAAATCCATCTTGTTCCCCTTCCCGAAGAAAACCCCTAATTCTATGAACCTAATCTCTAGTTGATGGGTTCTTCTTCATCTCCTTCTTCTTGTGAAATTTAGAAGAGAGATTTTACAAATACAAGAAAATCATTATTCTGACTTGGAGAAGAAGTTGCAGGGTTTATTACGAAAGATGAAGAGATCAAATTTGAAAAAAAAAAAACCAGCGTCGCATGTGAATGCATTAATAGGACAGGAGACTTAGACATCGCCTAAGCGAATTTACAGAATGAGAAAAGGATAAAAAGAGTAATAATAAAAATAATTCATGTCAGGAATTCAGGATGGATTTTAGGGAATGAAGGTGTGAAGAAAGGAGCAGGAGCTGAAAGAAGAAGACCAAGGGAAGAAAGACAGACGAAAAGTCAAAGTCAGGAAACTCAAACCTTCGATCTCATTTTTATTTTTTTAACTTTTCATTGTTTTTTGGAGGTAACTAAGCTTGGCGCGGGTGAGGAGGGAAATGAAAAAAAAAATGTGTGTGTGGAGAAGGGGTTGAGGGAACGCGCTTTTTGTTTTCGGAGAACATCGAGTTCCAACTTCCAACCTCCAACTTCCAACAGCGCATGAACTGGGAACACCAAATATCGCCCCCGGATATTTTACAGAAAAAGAAGAAAATCGTAAAGAAATTATTTTAGAAATAACAATTTACAGATCGATTTTTAATTTTTGGCAAACATCGAAATCAGCTCTTGTCACTTGTCAGTTGTCAGGGGAACTTCCCGGCAAATCTCCTGAGGCTGGCCGCCTGGCTGATTTACAACGCAAAATGTTGGAGAGAAAAGTATGTTTTTTTTTTTCAAATTACGGTAAAAAAAATCAACAATTGTGTTTATACAAATTACAAAGTTAATAATTAATAATTTTTAACTATTAATTTTATATAAATATAATTATATATAAATTTTTATTTCAAATTATATATTAGCACATGACTAAAGTACCTTTTATTCAAAGGATTTTTAAATAATATTTTATTTATCAAAATATATCATTTTTAATATTTTTACAAAAATTTATTATATGATACTATAAACGAAATACGTATATTTTTGTTTTGTATACACTATAAACGAGATACGTGAAGTTATGATATTTATAGTGTAATGAGATAGTTATGACAAAATTTCAATAGTTATAAAAGGGTGTGCAACCATTTGATTTCTCCACAAACATTTTACTTCTTCTTTTCTTCCGTTTTTTCTTACAAAAAATAAGCCAAACTATCTAATAATAATAGATATGTGGTTCTAAGTGTGTATCCAAATTGTCATATAAAAAACAGTGACACTGGAATGATTATTTGAGTGCGATAATCCCATTCAGTTGCGCACCTGGTGAGTAAATTCCTTGTCTGAGCTGAAGAGTCTGATATTGAGTAGCGTTGGTGGTAAGGTGGGGTATAGATTGCTAGCACTGATAGAAAATGGAGTCTTTCGATTTTGGCTATTTTGACTCCATAGCGATGAACATGTACGCCCAATGTTTGACATCTATGGGAAAATCATGGCGGAACAAGTAAAGGAGCTTTCTGTGGAAGTCGGTGATGTTGGTGGCGGTAGATCTGGCCACTCGGATTTTGTGCAGGATGACCCACCTCTCGCACTACCTCCGATACACGTTGCTAGTCCAGTGGAAGACATGGACGTGGATGATGAGGACTCCGACGAGGAGTATGTTGTGGATAGCAACGATAGTGCTTCTTCTGAAGATGATGACGATGAGGAGTTTATACCAAAGACGCTGGTCGAGGCATCAGTTGAATATCTTCTACCTGCCCCACACCTAAATTCCTGCATTATCAGCTGTACCCAGTCACTATCATACATTGAATTTGGATGTGATCTACAAGAAAATCCCATTTTCCAACACGGATGAAGATGACTACAACTTAGATGGTGATGTTTGAGTTTCGGATTGGCCACAGATTCAAAAGCAGAGATGTTGTAATGCAGGGTGTAAAGAATTACAACATTCGCAAAAGTGTTAAGTACCGAGTTATGGAGTCAGACCAACTAAAGTACCATGTGTATTACCAGTAATGTGCAGCAGGATGCCTTTGGAGTCTTCTCGGATATTGGGGAGTTCAGGTTTAACTGTGGTGTATTTTTGCATTTATGATTATTATATTTGGTGTAAAGGCCAACCATGTATGTGTTATTTCGTTAGGGACATACGTAGGGTTGGAGGAGCGCATACGTGTTTGGAACCTATCATGTCTCAAGACCATCGACAGTTGGACAACAGTCTCATATGCAGTCATCCTGCCATTGATGCAGTCCAGCCCCTCTGTCAGCATTCTTGTTCTACAAGGTGCAGTTAGGCAAAGCAATCACTTCATACCCTCGTAAAGAAAGGTCTAGATGCCAAAGCAAAAGGCAATTGCGTGGATATATGGTGATTGGGAGGAGTTATACAATAAGGTGTTGAAGTTGCTACAAGCACTATAGAGTTGTTGTCCCATATCAATATGTGAGTTAAGGGTCGTCCCGTACTATGATGTGCACCTTATGGTGCGTGACTGTAGCATCTTTGATAAGGTGTTCTGGGCCTTCCCTGCCTGCATGGAGGCTTTCAAGCATTGCAAGTCATTCGTCTTTGTCGACAACACGTATTTATACAGCAAATATGATGGTGTTTTGCTTATTGCAGTGGCACAAGACAATAACAACAATATACTTCCTATTGCATTTGCAATTGTTGAGTCTGAGACCACAAAGTCTTGGTCTTTCTTCCTCACCAATTTGAGACAACATGTGACCCCCACAAGAAAGCCTGTTGATTATTTTTGACAAATCTCAGGATATCAAGGCTGCATTGAGAGCCGACGATAGTAGTTGGCAGCAACTTAGAGCGTTCCATACTTATTGTGTCAGGCACATGGCGGCGAACTTTATGTCGTGTTTCAAGTCTGCAGAGAGCAAGCAATATCTCATAAATGCTTCAAGTGGTACATGGATGCCTTGAGAGGTTTGTCGCGAGTGATGACAAACTGGGCTGGTAGGTTCAACAAAGAGATTTGGCTACAACATTGCAATCGCGGTCGCCGGTTTAGGCACATGACAATCAACCTATCCGAGTGCATGAATATAGTACTCAATGGTACGCGTTATTTACCAATTTCAGCCATCGTGTGATGCACCTACGAGAGGATGCAACAATTGTTTGTCAGGAAGGGGATGAAGGCACAGGCACAACGGGGGGAGAGGGGGAAATCAATTTTCCCAATGGCTAATAGTTGTTATTAAGAAGAACAAAGAGGGAATCTTGAAGATGCGCGTTATTCACTGCGATAGAGGGGCTTCAGTGTTTGTGGTTGAGGTCTTGAGGAGTTAGAGCCTTTCGACGGTTGGTCACAAAGTTCGTTTCAGGTTTGGTTGACGGCTGGCACATGTGACTGTGGCCTTTTCCACTCACTCCATTTCACGTGTCGTCATGAACTTGCCGCTTGTGCTGATGCAAGTGTCGAATGGGGACCTTACATGCATCTGGTTTACATGTAGGAGACTCCAGTTTAAGGTGTATGAGGTAAATTTCCCATCGATACTAAACGAGAAGCTTTGGCCGGAGTGGTATGGGACACGAGTCTATCCAAATCCAAACATGCGCAGAAAGGCTACTGGCAGACCTGTTTTCACCAGGTTTTGTAATGAGATGGATGAGGGTGGGTGCCAAGAGAAGAAGTGTGGTCTATGCAGGCAAACTGGTCATACCCGGAGAGGTTGTCCAAACCAGCCTATAGACGAGGCTTAGCTTAGTGTCATAAATTTCTTTGTTTGTATTTGCAATTGTTGTTTGTGTAGTTCCTTTGGTTGTTTAACTTTGTTCTTTGTTTACTTTGGTGGGTATGAAACTAAATGTTAGGCGATGTGTGTTTATTTTGATTATTTTATACCCCGATGGTGTTTTCTATTCCTATGTCGATTAAATTGTACTTGAATTCTAAAATTTGAAATACAACAATGTAATACATTTACATATAATATCCATATCAAGACCAAAAAATCTGGCTCACAAATTAAACAACATAGATATCACAAGTTTACATCAACGATGCATACAAACATAAATAATGTTACCAAAATACAATTTTAACAACATATGGCATAACATAGAGTAACAGTATAACAACATCATCAGTGCTAATCACCCGGATAATGCAGGTGATGTTCGGTGCCACATCGCAGAAGCTATGCCTGTCGGTGAGGTCTACTAGGACGTGTCTCCAGAGGAGACTGTGGATGGAAAAAGGGATCATGTGACTCGGGTGGTGGCTGCGGAGGTAGGGGATAATGAGGGACAAAGTAACTGTCTGAGTAAGGCACTAGTACATATAGATGAGGCTAATGCTGAGGCTGAGTAGGGGGAGGACACGGAGGTGGCGGCATTGGCTGCGATGCTGTCATCAATAGGCTATAGTCCACCAATGGTGGGGTAGCATACTGGGCACTAGGTTGGAGGTGTGTGCCGTATAAGATGCTAGACCCCGGTGAAGTGTACAGAACCTAAAGTGTGGTAGACATAGGAGCAGAAGAATGTTGATGAACATGCCCAATGCTCTGCTCCCTGCTCGTGTGGAACTGGTCGTCGAGACGTTGCATCATGTGCTGATCGGTAGTCCGAATCTGGAATGCCTCCTCGAACTGGATCTCTTCGACCATCGATGCCTCGGGATGACTGTTAGATGCCCCGAGGTCATGCCATCCAGGCAAGGCAGTATCCCAAGTATCCCGACCTGCCTGTGAATGTGAACCTGATGGTGGAGGTGGTGGTGGAGGTAAAGGAGGTGGTGGTAGGGGTGGTAGAAGCGGTAAGTCATCCTGGTCACCTGGCAAATCACCATGCTCATCCTGTCGGTGATACTCAGCCTCCTCCTCGGACTCCACATCCAAGTGCTCCCCGCAAGTCCTGGCCTTGTCCCTCCATGGTCCTCCGCGATCTCTGGCACCTCTATCTCTCCTGGTAGGCCTTTGGGTGTCTGCTTGAACCTCCTTGGCACGACGATGACGATTAGGCACATCTCAAAGAAGGTGTAGGACGTCCCTCGGCTGGCTGGTAGTTGGCTAGACGTCACCAGGTAAGTTAAACAGCCTAGGGTCATCAAGCACATGCTGTCTTGACATGTGTCTAATGTGGCAAGCCTACCGGTACCAATCTCAATACTCCTAACTAGGCCGATAGTCTGTGAATGGCTGAATGGAAATTCGATGTCCCTCCTCAAACCTAACCCTCCAACCATTATACCATTCTCAAAGCCAGGTAGGCCACCATACATCCTCCCCCGACTTATGGTGGACATGAACCTGTTGATGTTGACCAGGGCCGCTGGCACTGGCTGCTCACCACCAAACTGGCACTTTATCCGGTCAACATGGTGAAACTCAACGATGTTGAATAGATGAGGAAAATAACTAGGCATGGCAAAAATTCTCGACGGGGCGGGTACCCGCGAGGATTTACCCGTCGGGAAGCAGGTATGGGGGTAATTTCTACCCGCGGGGATGGGGCCCCGTATAATAAACGTGGCGGGGGCGAGGGTAGAGGTCCCCGTCCCGTGGGGACCCCTTAAATCCCCGTTTGTGAAAAAAGACAAAAATGCCATGATATATATATATATATATATATATATATATATATATATATATATATATATATATATATATATATATATTATAATATGTGAACCATCAGCCATTTGAACATAACCTAACGTCCTAACTCTAATCATCACATTCCCCTACTTCAGAGAGATAGAGAGCGAGAACTGAATTGAGACTTTCCACTCCTCCTCAAACCCTCAGCCCTCCTGGCTCCTTCCCGTTAACCGCCGACCACCGACCGTCGCCTGCCGCCTTCTACCTTCTGGTCCCTCAGCACCGCCTCCGACCCCAGACCCCTTGAGTGGCTTGGTCGCCCACTGAAGGTGTTGAGGTAGTCGAGCTCACCGTCGCAGGCTCCGACAATGTCGTCTTCTTCTCCTGGTCGCAGCAGACTCGGCAACGTCATCGTCTTCTCCTGGTCGCGACAAACTTGTCGCGGGTCGTCATCTTCTCCTCTTTGCATCGTCAGTCTTCGCTGGTCTTCCTTCTCCTTTTCTCTGTCAGGTTCAGGTAAATCAGCCCTGGTCTTCACTGGTCTTCCATCCCCTTTTCTGAATTTAGATTTCCAAAGTAGGGTAAGGAATTTCTGTGTTCTGAATTAATGAGATTCCAATTAATCTGAATTTTTGTGTTTTGAATTTCTGGATTTCTGAGTTTTGAATTTGTGAATTTCTGATTAGGTTAATGAATTTCTAAATTTCTGATTAGCTTAGGTTAATGAATTTCCAACTATGAATTTCTGGTTGTGTAATTTATATTTCTGAGTTAGGTTGATATGAATTTGATTTCTGATTCTGATTAATATTTCTGAGTTAATATTCAAGATCTGAGCAGATTAAACCCTGGAGGTAAAAGAAGCATAATAGTGTGTGTAAATTTGATTATTTTGACATTGGAATTGTATGTTTATGTCTGTAAAGTTATTGCAAAATTGCTAGGTGTAGTTTGTGAAGTTGTCCCTCTATGTTTTTTCATTGTTTCCTAGTTTGATTAATAATTTATCTGATCTCATGCATAACACTATGATCATCACACTAATATTGTAATCAAATCTCATTTTCCTGTGTGTTCTATTTACCTCTGTTCATAATCACCCCCTAAACCACATCAATTCATCTGTCAATGTTGTACTAACTAGGTTTCTTGCCAATGTGTGGTTGCTAACATAGGTTTATCATAATAGTTTAATTGTTATTTACTGATAATGTATTGGTATTTAATTGTGTATATAAGACTCTTAAGTTAGTGAATAATTGAGTCAAACAATTCTGCTGATATAAAAATATCTGAGTTTTTTATATATTCTAATATTGTATTAAAAAGAAATCCTTATCATAAACTTTAGCTGCAAATACATGGTAATATGATATGCTACGAGTTTCATTTCAAGTAGAGGAATTTTTTCTTCAGTTGGCCCATACTATAGTGGAAGTAAGATTTACCTCAAACTTTTGATGATGAAAATGACATGACTCCATGATTGTGATTTATGAGGTGATTTATATTTCTAAGTTGGATTAATGTGATTTTGATTCATGATTTATATTTCATGATTTATAGAATGTCTTCTTCGGATGTATTGAGTAATACTCTTGAGAAGAGTACTCCATCGGAATAACCTATAGGCACTAATATTCAAACTACACAAGCGGCTCCTCAATCTCAACCTCAAGAACCCCTAACGGATACCGCAACTACTATTGAAGGAACGACAAACTCTACAAGTGGTTTTTGAAAAGAGGAAGTTAACCTTCGAAGTGTGGAATCACTTCAAGATTGTGGAAATCAAGGGAAATTAAAGGCTGAATGCAATTATTGCAAATCGAAGCTACTTGGTAACCCAAAACAAGGCACTTCGCACTTAAGTGATCACTTCAAAAGCTGCAAGCTCCGCACCACTAGAGATATAAGACAATGTATGATGAAGACAACTCCAACAACTAGTGGGGAAACAGTTGTGGTTGGTGCACATACCTTCGACCAAGAAAATGCAAGGAAAGAGTTATCAGTTATGGTTTGTCTTCATGAGTATCTGCTATCTATTGTGGACCACATTGGGTTTCGATGATTTTGCAATGCTTTGTAACCTCTCTTCAAGGTGATTACTCGCAACACTTTAAAGAGTGACATCTTGAAACTCTACAATGATGAGATATTGAAGACAATGAATGTCCTTGAGCGTAATAAAGTCGAGCTGCAATTACAACTGATATGTGGACAGCAAGCAACCAAAACAAAGGTTATATAGCTATCACGGCTCATTACATTGATGATTCTTGGAAATTACATAGCCGTCTTGTGAGGTAATAATATTATCCTTATAGGTTCTTCCGAATGTTTATATAACTACAAAGCTGTCTTGTTTATATAATTGCGATATGTTCTTGTGTACAATTGCAAAGCTGTCTTATTTATAGTTGTACTAAATTATCATTACAGGTTTATATATGTGCTGGCTCCCCACATGGCTGAGGTACTTTCAGAGGTTCTTATGGATTCTTTGATGGATTAGAATCTTGATAAGAAGGTATCCACTTTGAATGTTCATAATTGTAGTACTAATGATGTTATGATTGAGAATATTTTGACTAAAATGTCACATAGAAACTTTATCTTGGGTGGTAAATTATTTCACATGCGATGTTATGCGCATATATTAAATTTGATTGTCAAGGATGGGTTACAACTTATTTCACATGCTATTGAAAGGGTGAGGGATAGTGTTCATTATTGGACTGCAACACCTAAAAGAGAAGAAAAATTTAAGGTAACATGTGCACAACTTAAAATACCCTACACAAAAAATCTTTGTCTTGATTGTAAAACTAGGTGGAATTCAACATTTTTTATTCTTGAAGTTGCAATTATATATAGAGATGTATTTGAAAGATTGTCATTACGTGAGAGTCAATATAAATCTTTGTCTAGTGAAAAGGATTGGGATATGGCAGATGAGATTTTTCAAAGATTGAGTGTATTTTTTTATGTGATTGAATTATTTTCTGGAACAACGTATCCTACATCAAATCTTTATTTTCCTAAGGTTTGTGTGATTAAGTTACCTTTGATGGAGTGGAAAAATTGTGAAAATGAGATAATTGAAATGATGGCTACTAGTATGATAACTAAGTTTGAAAAGTATTGGGGTGTGATTAATACAGTTATGGCTATTGGGACTCTTTTGGATCCTAGGTACAAGATGTATTTATTGAATTTCTTTTTTCGTAAAATTTATGGCGAGACGGAGGCATGTGTTGTAATTGTTCAAGTGAAAAGGGTAGTGCAAGATTTAGTTTTAAAATATGCAACAAAGGGAAGAGAGAGACCAAGCTGCTCAATTAGATATGCCGCCACCACCACAATTCCTTCAAGTTCAAAGGGAGGAAGTTCAGTCATGAAGATTGGCAAGCTGATTTTGCTACACATGTAAGTGAGGAATCCGCATTTATTGATACAAAGAGTCACTACAAAAAAAGGCCTATGGTCATGGTAAAAAATCGTGACCATAGCTAGTGAAAAGGGTGACCATAGATCTATGGTCACGGTTTTGGACCTATGGTCACGATTTTTTTACCGTAGCCTGTTCCGCCGTGGTCATAGGTCTATAGTCACAGTTTTTTTACCTATGGTCACGGTTACAATTTTTAAATTCTGACACTTTAGGCCATGGTTTTTAACTGTGACTATAGGGCAATCTATGGTTACGCATAAAAACCGTGAGCATAGCCATATCTATGGTCACGGTTTTGGCTGTGACCATAGCCTCTATGGTCACCCTTCCTTAAAACCGTGACCACAGCGTCTATGGTCACCCCTCCTCAAAACCGTGACCATAGCCGTATCTATGCTCACGATTTTGGCCGTGACCATAGAGCCTATGGTCACCCCTCCTTAAAACCGTGACCATAGCCTTTATGGTCACCCCTCCCAAAACTGTGACCATAACCTTGTCTATGGTCACGGTTTTGGCCGTGACCATAGCCTCTATAGTCACCCCTCCTAAAAAATGTGCCATAGCCATATCTATGGTCACGGTTTTGGCCGTGACCATATAGCCTCTATGGTCAACTCCTCCTGAAAACTGTGACCATAGCCTTATCTATGGTCACAATTTTGGTCCTGACCATATCTTCACTTCAAAACCGTGACCATAGCCTTATCTATGGTCACGGTTTTGGCCGTGACCATAGGTTATCTATGGTCACCCTATTTTAAAATGGTGACCATATCCTATTCTGTTTTATGAGCTTTAATTTTTTTTAAAGCATAATCACATCCCAAAATGATGATAATCGCATAATAAATATAAGAATGAGAAATGTAAATCATAAAATTTTCATTATAAACTAGATATGTTTAATTTTTAGTATAAACAACACAAATCAAAATAGAGTATAATTTATCCAATTACATGTAATACCAAGTAAAGTCTCTTTTCAAAATGTACAGAACACATAAAAAAATTACATTTAGATAACTAAAGTGTAAGACCCATCCCATGTTATATTTGTATGGAACATATTTTCTTCACATCATGTCTTCCTGCTAGCAAAAGAAATAAACATGTTAAAACAGAGTAAAAATACTTTTGATAATGCAGTACATATGCAACAAAGTTTAATAAGTCAATTAACTTTAAAATTTCAACCACTAAACAACAAGGAGTATTTGCTAGGGTTTTAATGAGCCACATAAAAAGAAAATCTTAGCCAAAACTTATACATACATGTCCCTCTTTATGTAAATAACAAAGTCCAATTGATACATACAAAGGTATACAGATAATAATATAATAGGACCAATATTAAAATAAAAAAATAAAACTAATTAAAACATGTAATAATAAAAGTTTGTCTATTTAGTTCTACTTTTAAGCCCCTGATCTTGATACATTTATGGACACCTGAGTACATACTAATATAAAATTTGAGCCTTGTTGGCAAGCTAAACTATCAATCCATAGCTAGCTTGCAGAGGCTGATAATTGGCCTATTAATCTATTTATACTAGATATTACATTGTCTCTATCTTTAACGGCTTTTTCCTTCTATATATTATATTCCTTCTATGCATGCTATAATATCGGTTAACTTTAAAGTCTAAAGTTTTAAAATAACAACATATATTATATATTATAGACACAAGTAATATTGTATAAATACTTGAGGATGTCTCTTTATTATTTGGATTTTGATCCAAACATCACATAACAACACTTTGAAGACGACTTCTGCTTTCACTAATGCCTAAACTAATTTTAATTTATGATCTGCACATACATGGCTTACAAGTACGCACTAAGATTTGTACATTAAAACTAATAGTAGCTATTTGCAAGAAATATTATTAACTAGTTATGTAATAATTTTTCCTATATTAAAAATGTTATCAGCAACTTTACTTCATAATTTTCAGTAGAAAATCATAATTAGATGTTTATAAACAGTAAATGTTTCTCAATAACAAACATGGAACTTGAACCAATAGAAGGCAGGTGCATTGCAGAGGGATTAGAAAACAAGTGACTCGATTTTAATATGCTGTCCAAAATATGTACCAATTTCTGTTACATCAGAATATTAGACAATGCTAATTATCTACTCATAATACTTGCAGGAGTGTTTTAATGCAGGATGCCAGTGTTAGCAAAGGAGTTAAAGAAGCTATCACTTGAGATAAGCCACAACACAACTATACATTTCAACTTTCACAAGGAGTATTTCTGAAATGCAGAATGATATTTAAACAACTTTTATTCATTTTTCTGTAATTATCAATTAAATGATTCAAAAGGGAAATTGAGAAATGTTTAGTTCATAGAAAATTATTCTCGTGTTACTTTATAATTTTCAATTTCAATCAAGTTTAATAACAATAAAAACACAACTAGATAAATTAATATCAACCTAGTTAAGCAATAAAGCTACTGGGTCCATCAAAAACAATAATGACAATACGAACAGTTCTCGCATTTGCAGCAGCAGCCATAATCCTCAAAGACAACCAGAAATCTACAAAAAATTAAAATTGTGCTAGAGGCCAAAACTCACAGTGTCTAAAAAAAGAGCACAAACAATTGAAAAAACTAAACTAATTAAATTGAAAAGAAAAGAAAAGCAAGAAAACAAACTTACTTGGAATACTCAATGGAATGAGTAACTGGGTGAGTAATGACACAAAGAGCTTTGAGGGCTCCTGAAAAAACAAAAAAAGACAAAACAAAAGGAAAAAAATGAAAAAAAAAACACAAAACAAAAAAATTCAATCCGAAACAAAAGGACCATCCACAATCTCACCTATCCATAACAAGTTAACAACAGATAACTACTATCTACTAACAAATGAACCTTCAAGAATAATGAAACCGTGAATCCATGCATGAATTCGAACAAAAGAAAACCACACAGTTATTATTAACATAAAAAATTCTGAAACAATTGAAAAACCATGAAAAGAGCTTAACCTTTTTTTCCAAGTAGATGAACGCGATTGAGGTAAGGGATGCTACAGTGAGGGGTTGAGAGAGGGAGAGGCAACGATGAGTGAGGGTTTGGGAGAGTGGGGGTTGAGAGAGTGCCAGATCACAGAGTGAGGCTACAATTACAGCGGAACGGAGAAGGAGAGAGACAGAGCAAGCGAGGAGTGATGAAGAGTGAGAGAAAAAAGGTTGCATCCGATAGTGAGGGTTTAGAGAGGGAGAGACAGCAAAAAGTGGAACTTACGAGGGAAAGGGGAAATTTGGGGTGGGGGATGGGGGATTTTAGGGGGGTTGGGACGACGTTGTTCTGGACTTTTGGGGTTAGGGATTTAAAAAAAAATTAAAATGTGATTTTCGAAAAGGGGCGGTGGGAAAACGACGCCATTTTGGACAGGGTACTCTATGGTCACCCTTTTTAAAAAAACAGTGACCGTAGATCCTTTTAGGTCATTCTTTCCAAAAATCGTGACCATAGACTCTTTTAGGCCACCCTTTAAAATCGTGACCAAAGACCCCTTTAAGTCACCCCCAAAACCGTGACCATAGACCCTTTTAAGTCACCCTTTTCTGAAAAACCGTGACTATAGAACCTTTTTTGTCACTGTAAAAAATCGTGACCATGGACCCCTTTAGGTCACCTCCCAAAATGTGACCATAGACCCTTTTAGGCCACCCCTCAAAACCGTGACCATAGACCCTTTTTTGTCACTGTAAAAAATCGTGACCATAGACCCCTTTAGGTCACCCCCCAAAATGTGAACATACACCTTTTAGGCCACCCCCTAAAACCGTGACCATAGACCACTTTAGGCCACCCCCAAAACCGTGACTATAGACCTTTTTAGGTCACTTTTTTTTTTGAAAAACCGCGACCACAGACCCTTTTTGGTCACTATAAAAAACCGTGACCATAGACCCTTTTAGGTCACCCCCAAAACCGTGACCATAGACCTTTTAGGTCACCCCCAAAACCGTGACCAAGGCCACCCCCAAAACCGTGATCATAGACCACTTTCGGCCACCTCCCAAAACCGTGATCATGACCCTTTTAGGTCACCTTTTTTTGAAAAACCGTGACCATAGATCCTTTTTGGTCACTGTAAAAAATCGTGATCATAGACCCCTTTAGATCACCCCCCAAAACCGTGACCATAGACCCTTTTAGGCCACCATTTTTTTAAAAACCGTGACCATAGGTACTATATGGTCACCCTTTTTCTAAAAACCGTGACTATAGCTTTTTTTGTCACGGTAAAAAATCGTGACCATAGACCTAAAATGTTCTAGTGAGTGAGTTGGATTATTATCTTGAAGAAACATCGATACCACAAACTGAACATGATTTTGATATCTTAAATTGATGGAAGTTAAATGGAGCGAAGTTTCCTACTTTACAAGCTATTGCTAGGGATTTTTTTGGTGATTCCTATCTCCACCGTTGCCTCTAAATCTTTATTTAATATGGGTGGTTGATTTGTTACGCCACATCGTAGTAGGTTGCGTCTGGACACATTAGAGGCTCTAATGTGTAATCAAGATTGGCTTTGGAATGAACTTGGCACCACAACTAACATAGGATTTGAGTGCTACACAATTCATAACATTGAAGGAGATGTTGACGTAAGTAAACTATTAAATTACATATTACACACTATGTTTTTATATTATTGACTTATTGAGTTATTATATGATTTTAACTTTAAATGATTTTCTTGTCGCTGTAGGATTCAAATAAGTCAGAATCTACCATTACTACCATTACGGGATGAAAGGAAGATTGAGATGGTAGAATTATATTTTTATGATGTCATGAACTTTATTTGGTTGTTTATGAATATGGTTGGTTATTTATGTAATATTTGATTGTTTATGGATATGTTTAGATGTTTATGTTTGTTGTTATTTCTATTTAAGTCTTTAAAGACTATGGATATTATGTTTGTAATGACAATTAAGGATTATCTTTGATTTTCTCTAATTTTTTTCATTTTTTTTAAATTTTTATTAATTTTTACAAAATCCGCGGAGACCTAGGTCCCTGGCGGATGCGGGGTCCCCGTTACCCGTCATGGGGACGGGGCGGGGATGGGGATCAGGGGCGGAGGGCATGTCCCCGCCCCTATGGGGACCCGTTGCCATCCCTAAAAATAATAGACATCCATGTTTTCCACTCTGCATCATCCTTCAGCCATAACAGGCAGAGTGCAAGGTCGTTGTACGACATCCACAGGAACTACATCAAATGTTGTAAAATAATCATCATTAATACGTACTAAAACAGCATAAGTAATTCATGAAACTGTAACTGAATAAAAGAATCTCACTTACCTCATCTAACTGTAACTGATCCAAGTCCCGACGCTATCGGAGGACTCTCTGCTCGTGCTAGTCCCTACTCTGTTGTGCCATACCTATCAACATGTGGATATTTGCAAGAATAACAATGATTCAATTTATCAAACATCATATTGAATTACATAAACAAAGAATCAGAAAACCATAAGTAACAATTACCTCGCAGCCGTGGCATACATATAAACCCGTCACTCAGGTGGACACCACTGGAGAATCTCTGGTATATCCAAGGGACTAGTAGCGGAGTGCATCCAGTAATGTTTGTGGTGCCTCGATGTGCTGCACTGCATAGGAAATAGTACGTCCATGCAAGCACCGCTGAATCCTAAGACAGAGTATGGCACCTGTAAAAAGTCCTCAAGCAAAGGCAGCCACTAGAAATATACCTGATTATTTGACTTGTCACTCATCAAGTAATTCCGAATCATTAGAAGTATATAGCACCTTATGTACTGTCGGAGGGTGTCTAGATCATGGGTATCGAGCATCTGCCGAAGTCACTCCCGAAGCCATGTCAACTTGAGGGAGAAAGACTCCTTCCTATGCACACATTGCTGCTGAACTACAAGAGGCCTAGCACCAAGTAGCTGCTCCACCAACTCCCAGACCTCGGTCCCATACCATATGTGTGAAAATCTCGGAAACACCCACCTACTGGCTGTTCATGCATGCATAACCCAAGGTGGCACGCGATGTCCTACAGGGTGATAGTGCACTCACTTCATGGCAGGTAAAAAGTGTAGGTCTCAAGATGCCATCACTCCACGAATGTCGTGATCATCAGAGAGTTGTCAAACATAAAATCCCTGAGTGGCACTGTGTCGCCGAAGTCAGCCTCCCTCAAACAGGGGACAATGGCACCCGGTGATGAAAGTGTGTGACTCACTCTCCTCGAGAAAAGCAGCCGAGACCTGTAATAAAAAAACTGGATAAGAAATCTATAAAGCTCTAGTTCTATCAAAGTTAACAAAATTAATAAATATAGAAACTTAACATAATAATTTAACTAATAAATAAATTAATTTGACAAATAACTAGAAATATTTATTTAATAAATTAATTTAAATAAAAATATTTAATTAAAAAATTAATAACTAAATTAGTAAACATCTACTTAATCAATTAACTTAGATGAAAATAGTTACTTAAATAATTATTAACTAGATTAATAAACATCAAATAAATATATTAATTTAAATAATCACAATTACTGAAGTAATTAATAACTAAAGTAATAAAAATATTTTTAATAAATTAACTTAAATAAAAATATGTACTTAAATAATTAGTCACTAAATTAATAAACATCGAGTTACTATATTAATTTAAATAAAGACACTAACTTATATAATTAATAACTAAATTCATAAACATATACTTAATAACTTAGTTTAAATAAAAACAAAATTAAATTAACATTTACCTAACAAATTAATTTCACTAAAACCTAAAATCATATCCTACCAGTTAACTCTTATTAATAATACATTTATCCACCTAACATATATTATATACTAGTTCTATGAAAGTGTCCTAAATGTGGCTTCACATACTTGCTCTAACATAAACATAAAAAAATAAGACTGACTTCGAAGTTGACTGCCCCAGCGATGTGCCATGTCGCATTCAGTCAGTTGATGTCTGGATTACGTGCATCTGCACGTGCCATAATGGCCGAGTAATTCGATAATATGATTAAAAAGGGGTAGAAGTTGGATAAAATTTGAGAAAATGGGGCAAATGTCTATCCAAAAGACACTGTAATCGAAAAATATATAAGCCGCATCTTCTTTTATCTCGTTTACATTGTAAACGAAATAAGATTACATGTATCTCGTTTCCGTTACGCACAACGTATACAAATGTGATATGGTCACGTCATTTCCACTCTTATCTCGTTTACAATGTAAACAAGATACGTGTAATCTTAGAATAAATGACCATCTGTACCTATGAGAGATGAAAACGCTGACATTTGTACCCATGAAAGCTCGAAACTAATCTTGTACCCATGATAGATGCTGTCCGTCTGACAAAAATACCCTGACTTGGATCTGAGCTTAGTTTGTGGGTTTTCAAACCTACGTGGCACTCCCACCCCTCCCCTAAAGCTCCCAGCAGCATCAGACAAGCCAAAATTTTTAAACAGTAGCATGAATCAAAACAGCAAAATTTTCAAACAGCAGCATGAATAAAAATAAACCTAAATCCACTATCCAGCTCAGATTATCTAACAACCTAAGCAACTAACATGCATTTCTAGGTTGGAATTGTGACGGTGCTAGGCTGGTTCGCGATGGTGAGACGGGATGACAGAGAAGGAAGAAGAAAGGGGAAAGGGGCTCATCGTCGGTGTCACTATGGCTCGTGACGGCGCGACGGTTCGGCCAGTGAGAGAGAGGGAGGAGAAGGTGGCCGGTTCGTTGGTGTGGCTGAGGAAGACAGAGGACACGCAAAGGGGAGAAAAGGGAAGAGGGTTGCGATAGCTTGTAGATGCCGACAGTGATGGTTGGCGGAGCTAGGGTTCGGACAGGGGAGTGGTGACGGGTTGGAACACCGTAAGGACGCTGCCGAGAAGGTTGGGTGTCGCGGCTATTTGGTGGCAGACGAGAGGAGACCCAGGAATGGAGAAGGTGGCCGCTGTCGCTCTGGACTTTGGTGGAGAGGAGGAGCTGGCGCTGTGATTTCTGGGCTCAGCGGAGGTGAGAAAAGGAGAAGAAGAAGAGAAAGAGACGCGGCGGTGTGGGTTGTTGCCGGAGGTTGTGGTGAAGGGAAGTGGCTGTGGCGGTGCTGAGGTGATGGTGATGGAGGTTATGGTGGCTGGGAAGAGACAGTGATGGATGGGGATGATGGTGAAGAAGATGAAGATGATGATGGTGAATGGTTGGCTGGAGGTTGTGGTGAAGGGAGGTAGCTGTGGCGGTACTGAGGTGATGATGATGGAGGTTATGGCGGCTGGGAAGATATAGTGATGGATGGGGATGATGGTGAAGAAGATGAAGATGATGATGGTGAATGGTTGGCTCAGATATGGCTTTTGGGGAGGGAGGGGTTGGGAGTACCACGTAGGTTCGGAAACCCACGAACCAAGCTCAGATCCAAGCCAAGGCACTTTTGTCAGACGGACAGCATCTATCATGGGTACAAGATTAGTTTCGAGCTTTCATGGGTACAAATGTCAGCGTTTTCATTTCTCATGGGTACAAATGGTCATTTATTCTGTAATCTTATTTCATTTATACTATAAACGAGATAAGACATACAATAAATTTTCATAAAAATACTAAAAATTGTATAATAAATAAAATATTTATTTTATTTATTTTAAAAAAATTGTTAGTCACAAGGATTCTAAAAATTAATAAAAATTAATCATTTGTTCGATCTATAAAAAAATTAATTAAATTGATCTAATTATTTATTAAAAAATATATTTTATATTAAAAATATTATTTTTATTATATTTAATTTAATTTATTAAAATTTTTTAATTTTCAATTATACTAATTTAATAACCGATAAAATTTTTGGATTTTCGACCCACACTTGCATATTGATAGTCATGCAAAGAGAGTTAATTAAACATGGATATAAGACTATTAATATTAAGGTGCTAACAATTTGTCATAAAATATCTTACAACAATTATCATTAAATTAAAAAAAAGTAATTATAACACAAGTATTATATGAAAACATGATGACTGTTAACTATGATGCATAGACATTGACACAAACACATGATATGACACGATATAGAGATACGTCGATTAAAGATGGCAAAATTTTTCAAAATGCGAGATCCTTATAGTGTTATAAAATATCTTATGACAATTATCATTAAATTTAGAAAAAATAATTATAACAGGAGTATTATATGGAAACATGATAGTTATTAACTATGATGTATGGACACTGATACAGACACATGATATGACATGATATGGGGATACATCTGTAACACTCCATTACCCTAAGTCTTACCTCTAGCCATAAAACAAAGGATAACAAGGTGACACGACAGTTCTAAAGCTTATAGTAAATAATATATATATATATATATATATATATATATATATATATATATATTTCTAAGAATTTATATAACTAAAAGTCCGATGAAGGAATAAAGCTCAAAGTTGCATAAAGCGGAATTACAAAACGCGGAGCGTTCACACCCGATAACTAAACGTGTAGACACGAACAGAACAAGACATAAATATATAAAACCTTGTAGATGGCTCCAGGATACACAAGGTAATAATTAAAGTAGACCAGATATGTATATATATAAGTATGGTATACAAAAAGAGGACTAGTCATAACCTGCGGAGTTTAGGCCGGCTAGCCAAACTGAAGTATAAAAGCGTTTTGGAAGATTAAAACAGCTTATGAAACTTGTCTCTCAAAGTTTTCAAAAATAAAGCCTCTAAGCCAACAAAATTAAATATACTAAAGATGAGAGAATACTATAGCAAAAGTAAAGTGAAATAAAATATAAGGAAGATCATACTCCACTCTGTCACCACATCCGCAAACTCACCGTGGTGGGTTGCGACATGCATCTGAAAATAACAACAACATATGGTATGAGAATCGGAGGTTCTCAGTATGGTAACGGTGTCAAATATGTAAGATGTAAGGTTCCTAGACGCCAAAGGTAATCTTAGAACTTCACATTGATACAGATATTCAAGCTTAACAAAATAAATGCTTAAACGATAAACAATAAATAGTGTTATCTAAACTTAGGGAATTTCTAACTAATACTAATCACACCGTTATATCCCACAGCCTCCACTAACCTAACTTCTGTGCGATCCCATCGCCACCGCCTCCCGATCCTCCTTAATGCCAGTAAAACACATTTAATGCAACCAAGTAAAACACAAGTAATATACATATACAACAGGTAATTCAGCTAGCATTTAGGCATGTTGTTCAAATAGGCATAACTCAAGTAATCAAAGCAATCAAGCATATAGAAGATGCATATGATGAATGTCTGTCCTATTGGCTCGTGATATCACTTGTCGGTCTATAATTGCCAATCCAACACATCCTCCCGAATGTAGCCTTTTTTGCCATGCCAGAAATATAGTGCCCTGCACACTCATGCAGTAGGGAGTCTGCTATGCCAGGGATATAGGTCCCGCACACTTCATGCAATAGAGAAGGAAACAACAACAACTACTCATGTAGCAGAAAAATCTGCCACGCCAGGGATATAAGCCCCACACACTCATGCAGCAGAAAAATATGCCACTCCAAGAATATAGGCCCCGGCACATTTTTATATAATCCAATAATTTCATCATTCTTTTCCAAGTTCTCAACTCATCATAACCATCACCGGTTTTCAACTTCTCAAAAATCTCTTCAACCATCGTCACCTCTTAAGTTCTCTGAATCATCACCAATATAATACTCTGCTCGCTCAACAACAACTTCAGAAACCTAAGTCTCCGTCTTCTAAACTCATATAGAAATTCATCTATTTAAGTATCTAACTCATCTTTAATATTATTAAGGCCTAATTACTAATTAGCAATCTTAAACCATGGATAAAGAAGTTTGGAAAGCTAGAGAATCCTTGAAAAGTGAAGAAAAACCATTTTTCAACAAAACAGTGTGTATGCGTACGCATGCATTATGTATGCGTACGCATATATACATTTTGGCCCATTTTGCGTACACATACACATGTATGCATACGTATAGGTGTCAAACAGAATGGCACTCTCGCGTATGGGGTGTTCGCGTATGCATGCATTCCTAGGCTTAGAAAATTTTGCAAAGTTGCAGAAATCAGTTTTAAACACCAAACTTTAAATGTTCATATCTTCCTCTACAAAAATCCATTTTTATCAAACTTTATATCAATTTAAAAATATCTAAATGAATTTTAATTTAAGATAAATTTCAACCAATTTCAAAAAGTGAAGCTCAAATTATGATCCGTCAAAATTCACTAAAAACTGGTTTTTACAAAAAAAATTAACTAAGTTCTCAAACTTCCAAAATTCACAACCAAACCAAACCAAAACATACCCAAACATCATAAAACACTGCCACACACTACACCTTACCCTTTCCATTGTACTTCCATTAGTTCCACACCTAATTCATTCAACCTTTCCACCATAAATCAACACAATTCCATAATTCCCAACTTAAGATCTCAATCATCAACAATTTGCACAATTTAATCATCATAAACATCATTCATCACCTCTCATCATAAATTCTCATAATTATCATTATTCAATATCATCATTCACCAACATCATCACAATCCTCAAAATCATCATACATCACAATGATTAACAATTAATTTCAAACTTATCCTATAGTCTACTAGTCTAAGTGTCCAGAAACATTACATATTACATAGAGGAAACTGAAACCATACCTTGACTGATTCCCAAAATGCACCAAACACCAAAGTGAAGCCACCAAGCTCGATCCAAAGCCTCAAACCAACTCCAACAAACACCAAAACACAATCTAACACCACATAACATACAAACATCACACCTAGAGTTCACAAAAATAACTAAACACAAGGATTTAGTAAGACCTTACCTTACCCAATGAGATTAGGGATAAAATCCAATAATATTCTAATGCTAGATCACTCATAAACAAATAAAATCACAAAATCTATTCAAAAACCAAACCCCAAAAATGCAGAAATATTAGGGTAGGAATCTAGAGCATGAGATGCGAGTTATTACCAGCAAATCCTAGAGAGAAACGAAGAACTCGACAAGAGCTTCGCGTGGCCATAAACGGATTGTCAATTGGAGCTTTGTAGCTCATGTTATGACTCCCAAAAGGTGATGATGAATAGTGACAATGGGGTTTCACCCCACCATCACCTCTCTCTCTCTCTCTCTCTCTCTCTCTCTCTCTCTCTCTCTCTCTCTCTCTCTCTCTCTCTCTCGCTCTCTCTCTCTCTCTCTCTCTCTCTCTCTCTCTCTCTCTCTCTCTCTCTCTCTCTCTCTCTCTCATCAAAATGAGCTTAAAGCTCATCAATAAACACACACACACACACACACACACACACACACACATATGTTGGACGTTGGGCCCGGTCCAACACGTTAGCAGTTTTAGCCCATTTGGCCCACTTTGCGCCAAAACCTTTAAGATTAGTGCCTGATTTTCGATTCTAAATTATTTTTGTCCTTTCAAAATAATAAATTTAATTTTCCAAAATATGTGGTACCAGGAAAACTAGAGCCGGTGCTGTCGGCTTAACCTCCGGTACGTATTTTTACAAAAATTTTTTGCAAAAGATACGTTTTCCAACTCAAAAAAATTTATTGAAATCAACTTTCACCTTTATATTTTAAAAAGAACATTTTTATATTTTTGAACATATTTCGGGCAATCAAAAATTATTATTTTATTAAAGCAGTTAAGACGGTTCTTACAACATCGACTAGAGATTGCGAAACTCCTCAAAACATGGAAATTCCCGCGAAGACTGCCCTGAATGGAGACCCAAAGATGGTTTGGAGTTTTTTCTGTTGGGATGGAAATAGGGACAAAATTTTCCCAAAGCAGCTACGGGGACTCGAGTAGGGATCCCCGCGCCTGTCCCTACTAATCCCCTAATTATTAAATTTATTTAAATATCCTTAATAATTTATTTCTAATGTAGATTTTTTAGTCATTTCACATTTTATATATATACATATATATTGAAAAACATAACCCTAATTTAAAAAGTATATTTTTTCTCTCTATAACATTAACATTGTGCCGTCCCACTGTTCAGTTCCTTCTCTCCATGACTATGATATGTTATTTTATATTTTTGGACTTGTAATCTTAGATAATACTCTATTTGTATGATGTAATAATATTTGTAATAATTTTTTGTGATTCTTTTAATTTTTTATTAAAAATTTTATATAAATTATCAATATAAGGAGATGGAAAATGGGATTCCAGCGAAAAATGGAGTCCCACGGAGAATAGACATGAGGGAAAATATTATCCCATGGCAAACATCGGGGGCAGGGACAGAGAGCAAATCTGGCACGGGGACAGGGAGCAGAGAGGTATCCCCCACCCCTGCCTTGCCCGTTACAATCTCTAACGCCGACACACGAATTTTAAAATCTTATAAAATATGAGAATACACACATATATAAAATATAAAGTATTTTTTAGATAAATCGTAATGACATTTGATATTTTATTGATATTAAAATATAACTTAATTTTTTAATTATTTTTAATATTTTATTTTAAATATATAAAGTATTTAAAATATTGTTTGTTTTAATAAATAATAATATATATTATTTCTAAATTTATTTCAACAATATATGTTAAGAATAAGGCTGGACACGCTGACACATGATGTATTTAGGTGTGTCTGAAGAATTTTTTTATTTTTTATTAAGACAGGATTGGACACAACAAACACGTGTGTCGAAAGAATGTCGATGAATGTCATATGCAAAATATGTCTCATATGTGAACACAATAATTCAATAAAATGTCTGTACTTCATAGATTATTAATAACTTCTTTCTAAATAAAAAAACCTCTAATATAGTATAAGTATATAAGTGAAGGCAAGTTATATATTCTCGAGAGTTAATACCTAAATTTATTTTTGAAATTGTACTCGCACTTTAAATTAGTATATAAAGTTTTAATTTACTCAATTTAATCTCCAAAATTTACATTTGTGACTCAACTTAGTTCTTTAACTATTTTCTATCAATGGTGTGCTAACATGATATGCTGACATAGACTGTTAATACTATATGGAAGAATATTATTCATCCAAATATAATAAGACAATAGTGTGTCCATCAGTAATACGTGGCATGTCAACATGTACGATAGTGCCACATAATAAAATATAGTTTGGTACTATATGTCATAATATTAGTTATTGACATGTCAATGACTTGTCATCATTATAAACGACTCCATTTGATTCTTAAATTTTTCAAAGCACTTCAATTCATAGCTGTAAAATCGGACCGGACCGGCTGATTCGATCAAAAAACTGGTAAACTGGACCCTACACCGGTCCGGTCAGAGGTTAGAACCGTTCAAGGCAGAGAACCAAAATGAACCGGCTAAAACCGGCCAAATCTGGTGAAAACCAAACTGTTCACTCCTAATTGAAGGTGAAGCTACGATGCATCTGAGTTCTACAAATCCACCATGCTCTCCATAAGCTCCAGCGTGCCAAGTGTAAAAGCCAGGGTTGCAAGAAAGACCGTCTAACCACCAAACTACATTGTTTCTTACTAATATATATCCAAATTATAATACATATAGAAATTTTTTATTTACTTATATTCAATTAATTTTAATTTTAAAGTCACTAATTTTTAAATCAATTATATTTTATTTAACTATAAATTTTATTAATATATATATTAAAAAGATAAAAAAATTATTAATCATAATTTGTTTTTTTTTCATGATTATATGATATCTATTAATATTATTTTTTCAATAAATACTTGTAGTATATAATAATAAGTAAAGACTCACATGTAATTTTTTTCATATGAAGTTGATAGTTGAAAATCGTTAGATGATATTTAGTTAAACTTGTCAAATTATCTAACTATTTTTAAATATCAACTTCACATGAAAATTAACTGTATGTAAGTTTTTACTTATAATAATATAATAATACAATAAATATAAATTAATTAATAAAGTATTAAAATTTAAAAATGATAATTATTTTTATAATAATAAAATAAAAGTACTTATAATAAAAAAATAATTAAATTTTACATAATTATTTAAGAGTAAATTACCAATTACATCCCCGAATTTGTAAAACGCTGACAATAATAACCCTAATATTTGTTAACGACAATTATACCCTTAAAATTTTAAAAATGCTACAAATCTGCCCAACCGTGAAGAGAGCCCTTCTCCGTTAAACGGAGCTTGGTGATGTGTCAGACAGAATTTCAATGTGGCATCCTCTTAAGCCCTTCTGTCCCGTTTCTCCTTTATTTGGATATGAGAGATAACGTTTTCCCCAATTCACTACACACATAAACCCTAACTGCTATCATGCATGGTGGAAGCAGAGGCGTGTCCAATTACAATTGAAGGACACAGTCAGTGGAAAATAGTAACTCTAAAGGGCTCGAAGAACACGGGAGCAAGCCATATGACGGGACATGCTTCTGCCGTCTTTAGGCGGTGGCGTTAAAGTCGAAGACGAGGAGAAACCCAGGGAGATAGTTTTTCAGGTGTCCTCTATGGAAGGTATGTATGAATTTTCTGGTGAATCTGTCCCCATTCCCTATTGAGAATTGAGCTTGATGAATGGCTTTTGTGCTGGGCAGACGAAGAACACTGGGTGTCGTTATTTTCAGTGGATGGACGAAACTAACGACGAATCTGTTGGGCTAGAGGAAATGTCGAAGAATGGAATACTAGTATGCAATGAATGTGGAGTCTTGAAAGGGAGATTTACCAGTCTTGAGGTAGAGACCATACATAGAGATGGAAAGATTATGAGGGAGCACATGAAAAGAGTTGAATTGTTTCTATGCATCATTCTGTGTGGAATTGTACTGAGTTTGATTATGAGTGTGATTTGTTTGGTTAGATAGGAGAAGGGATGCATGCAGGACAGTTTATATTAATGGATGTTTTGTGGAATTTATGTTGACATTGTTGTAGCTATTTTTCTTCCTTGTTAATGAATTAGATCTGTGTCTTACACTCAATTGAATACTGACAAAAGCATGAATGCAGTGAAAACAAATAAGTAAAAAAGGGCAACTCGGATATGTTAACTAATTTGAGATGGGTTCAAGAAATCAAACACTGCCAAAGGAACACGAATAATACCAAAGTATTTGGTCTGCATAACATTTACCATTAACACATATTGTTCCAACCAAAATACTGAATACTCGCTAATAAGTCTTAATATTAGACACCAAAATACTTAAATTGTGCATCAAAGGCCTATAACCATCAATGCTAATATCAACATATAACTCAAAAAGTAGAAAAAATATTACAACTAAGCTTCAACTTATAACCCAAAAGAAGAACTAATCAGAGATCTAAGTCTCCTTCAACCAGACTGATTTGGCATGAACTTAGAGAACCTAGAAGTGGTTGCTTTACTAGCTCCATTCATGGTTTCCTTTGACACCACTGGAGTCCTTGTGGCATTTGCAAGTCCTAAACCAGGGACAGCAATTGAAGTAGGTCCAACGGGCCATATTTGTGGGAGCTTAAATAGTGGGTTGGGCCTTGGAGTGGCTGCTGGACTTGGAGCTAGTGGGGGTCTCATAATAGGCATCTTTACCCTGATTCTTTCCCTGCTAGTAGATGCAGCAGCAATATTGGAGGGAGTTTTAGGAGTTGATGTATCACCTTTACTAGATCTGGTAGCTCTCCTTGCAAGGTTGGTCCTAGGAGCTCTCCTTCCAGCACACTGACTTGTTGAATCGGATATGTTGAGATTGGCCTTAAAAAAAATAACTCTAAGATCCATATGTCAAGTTACTGTATTCAGTATTGATTGATATATGTACTACTTCTTCATCAGCTTCAGAGTGTGGGTGGCCCTGTGTGAGCTCCTCTTCAACTGCATCTATGGTCTCCTCCCAAAACCTCTCCTGCTCTGAGTCAGACATGTCCTCTAGGTCCATATGTGGCTGGACATATCCTTCATCTGGCTGACCTGCTTGAGGTACTTGCTGTGCGTTTGCATCTTTCTTAGTTGCCACATGAATCTTCTTATCAGGACAGGTTCTGGAGTTGTGCCCAACCTACAAAGACAACATCATTCCTACCATCAATATATGACAATACTCAACAGCAATAGTGATATCTAAAGTAAGAGTTTTTTTTTTTTTTTTTTACCTTTTTGCAATATTTACAACTTGTTTTGCCATAACTCTTCTTAAGTTTGTACTGACTATTTCTCTCATTCATGTCGAGCTCTCTTTTTTGTAGGCTTTCCTATTGGCCTCTTATAAGGTGGAGGGAGACATGACAGTCCCTCTATATTAGCCCAATACTCCTGGCAGTTCCTCAGACTGGTACTGATATTCAGTTGGCCGAGCATCAGGGTCGTTTTGGTTAAGAACAACCACCCTTGGAGCCTGATTCTCCTCCCTGGGTGGTAGGATCCTCTGACCTGATGGAAGGGGTCTTGGATGATACCTTCGACCTTGTGATGCATTCATATGATTAGGTAAGTGATTAACAAACAACTTTTGGCAATTAAAATAGAATCCCAACAGTAAGCAGTTTTTATCCTAGGCTCTACAATTCATTAACAATACAATTGTGAACAATTGCATGTTTTAAGCTACAAAAATATACAATACATATAATAACCTGGATGTTCGTCACCATTGTTCTGTGCATCAGGTTGTGCTTTACCAGACGGTTGGGGCCTTCCATATTTCTTCCTGCACTTTCTTCCCCGGCCATCAGCTTCTTGACGCTGAGATTGCCCCTCTTCACCTTCAACGCGTGTCTCATGGTTGTCTCCTAAATTGGGTTCCTCACCCTCAACAGTTGCAGCTTCAGTTTCAATGGGTACGTTGTCAGTAGCTATGTCATTTTTCTCCGATTGATCATTCCCCCCTTTACTCAACACTGATTCACCCTCCTGTTGTTGTTGCTCCTCGTACTGTGGAGGATCATCTATATGAGTTTCCTGATCTTCTGAAATAGATCCATCTACTACTATATCATCTAGTCCTCCATGTTCCTCATGTTGTAGGAGATCATGGTCATGATTTTGTTGGTCTTCTAAAGGAGGTCCCTCAACTTCATCAACTAACTTTGGATCGGCGTCAACAGGATGCTCAAAATACAAGTGGACCATGTTTTCATTATTCAGTGCAGCATCACACAACTTAACCACATCGGCATCCCTTCTCAGCACTTGTAGCCCATTAGCTAAATCCATCCCTGGCTCCAACCAATACACTTCATTATACCTAGTATAACCTAAATCCAGAAACAAACCCTCAACAAGGAACATATTACATGTATCAACATGCACCCTATCGATGACACTCACTAAACCATCGTTATACCTCACCACACCATCCGCATCCTTCTCTAACCAACCCCGATGGTGATATACAAATGTGATATGAGTTGCCATCTACCAAAAAATATCAAATAAGTAACAATCAGATAAATCAACACATCAAGACAACCATCAAGAAAATTTTTCAGTTCATCACCAACAATATGCAAACCCCAACAAACTGATAACAAGAAGAACAAAAACAATGAATGCTTACCAAAACTTTCGTTGTTCAATGGATATTTCTTCAACTACTATCAATGCCAAACGTGAGATTGCATGTGCTGTTAACAATTCCAAGACGCGAATGCAAAGACACACGAGACGAAGAGAAACATAGACCAACACTAAGAAACTCTTCAATTTCCCGCGTCCTAAATGGTCATAGTTAAATGGAGTGTTTCATTTAAGGTTAGCCTGGTCATTTACTAGGAATTAGGCAATTAGGGTTTCATGAATTAGGGATAAGGGAGAAACGGGACGGAAGGGCTTAAGAGGATGACACGTTGGAATTCCGTTTGACACATCACCAAGATCCGTTTAACGGAGAAGGGCTCTCTTCACGGTTGGGCATATTTGTAGCGTTTTAAAATTTTTATTTTTAAGGGTATAATTGTCGTTAACAAATATTAGGGTTATTATTATCAGCGTTTTACAAATTCGGGGGCATAATTGATAATTTACTCATTATTTAATTATACCGGGTTAACCGGTTCGACCAGTGACCCATCGGTTAAACCAATAACCCAGTGACCCAATAATCTCACCGGTTCGATTCTGACAACTATGCAAGTAGTCTCTAAAATTAGAAGACAAGAATTAAAATAGTCTCTAGACCAACTTTTTATTATAAATTTAAATTTTTTAATAATTTTACATATGTTAATCTTTTCTATTTTTTATATATTGTTTGAATACAATTTTTTTAAATATTTTTAATTTTAAATTTTAATCATACAAATTTTTGTTATAATAATTCAATATTAATAAATTTGGCAGTATATACTTATGTTATTTCAATAAAAAAAATTATATGATTGACTAAAATACATATTTTTATTTTATTCTAAAATTTGCATATTTTGTAAAAAATTAAAACTCAATAAAAATTTATTTAAAATTTATTTAACTTATTAAGGATTATTATCACTAATTAATTAATAAAAAGAACCGCGTATATGAAAATTATTAAAAACAAATTGTTTGAAAAATAGATAAAAAGAGAGATTAAATTTATTTTTTATATAAACATTAATTCCTTTTATTTTTTATTTTTTCTCTCTTTCAAATTCATCATCAAATTTAAACATTCACACATGTTTCATATAACCCCCTATATATCATTGGAATTTAAAAATGATAATTGACCTTATCCAGTAAAAAACAAATAAACGTAACAAATTAAAGAAATGTAAACTTCCATCGTATTACATATTTTAAAACTTAGTTTGATTTAATTGGTGATCATGTATTATATTAACTAAAATGATATCACTTTTAGAATGCGTATTCAATAATTTTATATTTGAGTAACGATAAAATTTATTCAATTCAACAGAAAAAGAGAATAGTATTTATACGAAGAGAACATTTTTTAATATATAAGTTATTATTATTGTTTCTATAAAATAAATTGTATCGAAAGTTCTTTAAAATGTTTTTTTATTGTGTGATGCGAATGTTATTTAAGTTACATGTAAAAATATAAAAAAGATTAGTATGTTTTAAAACAAAAATATGATTGATCTAAAAACCACTTTGATTTAAGACTTTTAATTTTAAGAACTAAATTGAATTATGTAATAAAATTCAGAGACTGAGTTATTTGTAATGATAACATGCTAATAATACATGAACAAATTATATTATGACACATACAAATTATTTTCAACCACATAACACCATTTATGTTGACATGTCACAAACTGCTATGTTAACACCTTATTGGAAGGTTATCAGGTGTACCGGGGACATCAGTATTCCAGTTATTTTAACCGTTGATCTGAATTATAAAAAATATATATAATATATATTAATAAAAATCAACGGTTAAAAAAATTGGAACACCAATGTTCTCGAGTACACCTGATAATTTTCCCACCTTATTACATGTAGTTAAATTATATTTTGACATGTGATACTGATAATCTACGTCAACATGCTATATTATCACATTATTAACAAAAAATAATTGAGAGACTGACTTGAGACACGAATATAAATTTCGAAAACTAAATTGGGCCCGTTAAAATTTTAGGACAAATTTAAAATATAAATACAATTTTATAGACTAATTTAAATATTAACTCGTATTTCTAAACATAACTTTTCTTCGTTAAGTTTTACCATGCAACATTTAGTACTGAATATATTTTTATAATAAACTAATTATAAAACAAAATCCAATAAAATTTCACAACACCAGAAATTAAAACAAAATCCAATGTACTTAGGGCTCATTATTACTCATTAATTAATTAAATAGATTAATAGTAAGAGTAATTCTTCGCATACAAGCGATTAAGACTTGTAAGTCTTACAAGTTCAATTAAAACTAACGCTCAAAACATGGTTCCAACTATTCTTCTTCTTCTTCGTCTTTTCCTTCTTCTTTTCTTTCGTTTCTTGCCTTCTCTTTCTCCTTCTTCTTCTTCTTCTTGCTGTACGTTCTTCTTCCTCTTACTCTTCTTCTTCTCCTTTTCTTTCGTTTCTGCACGTTCTTCTTCATCGTCTTCCTCTTCTTCTTCATTTACGTTCTTTTCTCTCTGTTTTATCTTTTTTTTTTTCGATTTTTCATGGTGAAATCGTTTTTGAAGAAGAAGAAGCAGTAGAAGATGAGGAGGAGAAAGAAAAAGAGTTCTGAATTATGCATAAGATGTATTTTAACGAATTTTGGGTGTATTTCTTTAAATCCTTTGGGTGTATTTTCTGTAATCCTTTGGGTGTATTTTCTATAATCATTTGGGTGAATTCCTGTAACCATTTGGGTGTATTTCTGTAATCCTTTGGGTGTATTTCTGTAATCATTAAATGATTACAGAAATACACCCAAAGGATTACGAAAAATACACCCAAAGTATTTAAGAAATACACCCAAAATTCGTTGCATAATTCAGAACTCTTTCTCTTTCTCCTCATCTTCTGCTGCTTCTTCTTCTTCAAAACGATTTTAAAATTTGATTTCAGAAACCATGAAAATCGAAAAAAAAAATGAAGAAGAAGAAGAAGAGGAAGAGGAAGAGAAAGAGGAAGAGGAAGAAGAAGAAGAAGAACCGTTCTGAGTGTAGCGCTTTAAAAACAGAAAACGTTGAATAACGCATTAAAAGGCCTAGTAACTTGTAAGACTTGTAAGTCAAAAAGACTTGTATGTGTAGTACTCCTCAGTAAGAGTAAATTAGTCTCTAAAAAATAAAATATTTTTAATTTGTTTTTAAAAATTTTTTTAATCAAATTGATCTATCAAAAATTAAAAATTAATCATATTTATCTTTCAGTCATTTTATTAACAATTTTCGTTAATGATTGATATATAAAACATTAATTAACAATATAAATAATATTTGACAGGTCTAATTGAACATCAAATCTATTTATAAAAATTAATTTAGTTCTTTGTCCCAATTACATAAATTTTATTTTCAATATGACCTAGTGATTAAATTAATAAATTTTTATATACATATTTGATCAACTAAATTAATAGATTTTTACATACGTATTTCATCAACGTCCAATTAAATATGTTAGATATCATATATGCTTTCAATTTTTAATGGAATAACAGAAAAATATGATTAATTAATAATATTTAAAAAATTAATTTGACTAATAAAATCTTTTATATTATATTTGTTTGAAGAGAAAATGAAAAAAAAAGAAGAAAAAAAAGAATGGAAATAAAAAGGAAAATAATTATTTTTTATTGTTTGGTTGAGAATAGAAATTAGAGAAGAAGGAAAGGGATGAAATAACTGATAGAATTCACCAATTTTTTTTCTCTCCAATGTTAGAAAGAAAAAAAAGAGATATTTTCTCTCTATACTTCCAATATTTTCCCTTCACTTTTTTCAATATATTTTATAATACAAGGATAAAATTATTTTTTTTATAACATTTCTTTCTTCTTTATTTTTTTTCCATCCAAACATATCTAAAAAAAATAAAAATCTACTTAATTTCTTTTCTTTCCTTTTTATTTTCTTTCTCTCTATTTCTTTCTTTTCAACTAAATATAATTTTAAAGATTAATTTAACTATTAAAACTATTTCTCTCTATTTCTTTCTTTCCAACCAAAAACTAATTTAACTATTTTTCTCTATTATCTTTTTATATAGTATATTTTTAATATTTTTAATACTCTTTTTTTAGTATACTATAATTTTTTACTATTATTATTATTTACAGTTAAATTTTTGTTTAATTTACTTTACCTAATAGAATCAATAAATCATATTATAAAAAGATAATAACAAACATAATACACAAAAATCACAGTTATAAAAATGTATAATATCAAACAAACAGTTGAAAAAAATAAAAAATAGAAAAATAGAACTCATATAATAGAAATAACAAGAATTCTATAAATAATATAATAACATACATGAAAGATAAAGTTGATAAAAAATAAATAAATTATTAGTATCCATGGCTAAAAACCCATTAAAAAAACGCAGAAATTAAAAATAGTTGCTTCTTATAAACGTTGGTTTAAGTCTAAACGTGTCTCTCCTCTTCCAACGAATTTTCCAAACACACCCTAAATCACTCCTCTTCCAACGAATTTTCCAAACACACCTAAATCACCGCTTTGAGAATGCTACAAGTCTTTAATCTCTTCGTTATCTACACACGCTAAAAAACGAGGCAATCATTTCATTATGCTATAGTAATAATAATAATAATAAAATCAATAATAATAATAAAATCAAGTAAATAAATAAAGTAGGCTGTTATTTTCTCTGGCAAGCACATGATAGAAACAAAACATAACTTCATATGATCTCCGGGTAGTCACCAAAAGTATAACCTACAGGTTGATAACATCAAATTTAGGGGTTGAAAGTTACATGCAGATGTAGGAAAGGAGAAAATCATGTGTCGCTAGTTCAGAAGTAGATAACATGAATGACATACATCATCTTTTTGTTTAGACTAACCAACAAAAACATTGTACTATGCAAATCACAATCCACGCCTCTAACAGAACAAGCATCTGATTTACTGATTATGATATTTTTCATTTCAGCTTCAAGGTGGTTTTAAGCAACGCCAAATGTTACAACTTATGTAAATGTAAATGTCTATAAACACATTCTTACAGAGAAAGACAAATGTAACATAATATTATTAGCCCTTCCAATTGTCTTTACGCTTGCGTATCTCTCTCAAAGCTTCAACAGGGGACTTGCAACCCACCTTCTCCTGCAAATAATTTAAGGTTTTATGTCTCACTTTCTTGAACAACAAGGAATATGCATTCTCTAAGTTAATCTATTTCATTCCGTGCTCTTGTATTATGCTATATGGTATATACCTGAAGTTCAGGTAAGTCAACCCTCATGAATGGGTTGGTCTCCATCTCTTCTTCAATGGTCGAGGGAATTGTAGGTTGGCCAGCTTGATTCTGCTTCTGAGCCCATGCTAACTTCTCTTGTATCCTTGAGTTGTTTGGCTCAATTGTCAGAGCAAATTGCAGATTCTTCACTGTGTACTGTGCACAAAACATAAGCCGACATAATTAGGAATCAAGTTTTATAGTTCAAAACTCGATAGTATACTTATTCGGGAATTGAACTGCATTCTTCGTATACATTTAAATCAAACCTTTTGGACTTGTTTCACTTTGCCAAATTCATGAAGAATTTTCCAGGCAGATGTAATTTTCCTAACTTCTCAAAATCCTATGAATAACCATTCCCTCTATCTCAACTGATTACCACTCTTACAGGGAGAAGTCGTGCATAAACTAATTGTTGAAACTGCTAGGTGGATCAATTTGTTCTCTTAATTTAGGAGAAGATGAGTGACATTTTTCTATAATAAATGATCTTTAGTAAAGCCGTAAAGGAAAGGAGGGGGGGGGGGTGATTTTAGTGTTATTTTACCTCATGGCCGCAGTAAACGAGGGTTGGCTTTGGCAATGAACCTAGTGTTACACAGAGTGACTCATACATCTGTTCTGCAGTTCCTTCAAAAAATCTCCCACAGCCTGCAATGAACTACAAAAAGCAACAACACAATAAATTAAGGTCTTCTTTTGGTTTTTTTTTTATTTTATTTTGAAAGAAAGAGTTCAACACAATAAAGTGGAGCTTATTACAAGAGCTAAAAATAAACCCAAGAAAGACAAAAGTCTAACAATAAACCACTTTATCATTCAAGAACGTAAATACAAGTGTTAATGTATCATGGAGATAAAGACAGCTAAAAAGATAAGCTACATAAACTGACCCCAAGAGGTTGAGTAAACTATACTTCCCAGGGAACAACTCTTTGGGACATGAAAGAACTCAAGATGAGAAAGATAAGATTGATCAGTGAGCTTACCAGTGTATCTCCCGTAAAAACAGCAGGGTTCTCGTTCTCTTTGCCAGTCACATAATAACTTATGTGACCTTTGGTGTGACTGAGCAATTCAGGAAATTAAAAATAAAATTTTATTATAGTTAACAAAAGAGAAATGCGTAGTCAGAAAGGAAGAAGGGTTCAATCACTAGAAAAATCAAGAAACAATAGCATGCATGATGCATCTAATAATAAGTAATAACAATTACACAAAGTTAAGCTTCCTTGGTGACTTTTGCTAAGTAAAAATATTATATTAGTGTTACAAACACATAAACAGAGCTAGGAAACTATAACCCTGTATTAAAAACCTTGAAATATTTACACAATTATTTTGTAGATGAGATCAGCTCTCAAATTAATACCATTTGAAATAACTTATACAATAAATTAAAGATTCCAGCAGACAGTAATAGAGGATCGAAAGCATTTTGAACAAGAAATTCACCTAGTATACATTTCCTCATCAGCACAAAACTTTCTAGTAAGATAACCACATTAAGAACATCAGTTTTCTTTCCCATTTTGCTAATTATTGACATCATGCTCACGATATTATTATATTTTTCAAATCTCTTACAGAATTGTACTATCAATACAATTTGGATATTGTCAATTCAATAGTCCTACAATAGAAGCAGTTGCAGGGAACTTCATATAAAACTCCCTACCGTTGTTAAGTTCAGGATGGGGGCACTAAAAATAAATGCTAGATGTATACTAAAATTAGTCACCAAATCAACCATCAGTAGAAAATATATATCAAAACACAAAATACATATTGAAAATGTTAAATAACATGTATTTATACACAAATACATAATGGTTGATTTTTGGTGTGCATATAGCATTTATGTAAAAAAATAAGCAAGTGACAAATTCAATAGACATACCAAGGTGTGTGAAGAGACAATATATTAGTATCAGCTCCTAGGGAAACCTTATCCCCATTTTCGACCTTATCGGTGCAACCCTTCACATTATCAATTGAACCACCATAGACCTTGATTCCAGGCACCAGTTGCCTTATCTGTTCATTTCCACCAGCATGGTCCCTGTCATTTACAAACTCTCATTGCCAATCAATATTCTATCATTGATAACTAAGTAAACCTATGAAAAACTGATAATCATAGTTAAACTAAATCTCTATAAAAAATTAGCCTTGGCTTGAGTGCCTTATAATATATAGATATCTTAACATCTGATAAACAGTTCATATGTAAATGATCAATCTTCAAAGCAGATAGAAGCTAATGCATACAGATTCTATAACAGTTCTAATCAACTTCAAATTCCAGTTAGGTTATACTTAAAGAAAGGTGAGGAAGTAGGAGCATGGTACCAGTGATGGTGGGTAGTGAGGACAAGCTTGAGATTGACGCCATGGGAATTGGCAGCTTCGAGAACCTTCTGAGGCTCAACAGGGTCCACCACTGCACCTTCTTTGGTGCTCTCGTCCACTATCCTGCATCAGTACAATAACCCAAAATTGAATGTCAACATATAAAAGCGGAAAAACAAGATAATATAATGAGATTAGTGATATTACAAGTAGGAATAATTGTCTTGGAGACAAGGAATGTGATAAATTTTCATGGTCGCACAATCCTTGACGATGATGCTACTACGTCCCAACACAACTGATGCTTCGGGCTATTTCCAATTTTCTATATAGTTTAAGGCTTTAAGCCTTCTCGTGGGGCGTGGCTTCGGTCTAACACTGCCACGCACCTATGACCTGTCAAATCTCCAAGAGGCATTTCGTTCGCCTGAATATACAATTTGTTTTTAAGTAGTTTTAGTTTTTCTAGGATCCATATCTTGGGCCTTAATTACCAAAAAGAGCATATCTTGGGCCTTTAAAAGGATCACACTTGGGTTCATGAGTCCGCTGAGTCCAGTTTGTGGAAATGAACTCTTTCTGGTGTTTACTGTTTAGTGAGTGGTTGTGTGTGGAAGAAACTTTTCAACGTGTTGTCTATGCCAACGAGCCTTAGCTCATCTGGCATATGCTCCTCTTTCTTATCAAGAAATCTTGGGTTCAAGTTTTATATAGTACAAATTTTATTAAAAAGAAGATATTATGTGTATGAGTGTGTAACTTAATATTAGAAGTTGTCCAATCCATCCACTAAAAAAAACGTGTTGTCTGTTGTGTGTCCTATCTCAAAAAAAAAAAACCCGTGTTCTCTATTTTGTGTAAGTTTATAATGCCTAAAGTTAAAGATCTATCTAAAAGGGGCCTGCTACACATACAAGTAAAAAGGCCGTACAAGTTTTACAAGTTATCAACCCAAACTTCATTAACACGCGCATTAACTCATTTTGAATGGAGCGTAACTACACGCGCCCCACTCAAACGGTTCCTCTTCGTCTTCTTCTTCTTCTTCTTCGCCTTCGTCTTCTTCCTCTTCTTCTTCTTCTTCTTCTTCTTCTTCTTCTTCTTCTTCTTCTTCGTTTTTTTTCGATTTTCATGGTTTCTGAAATTCTTCTTATTCTTCTTGCTGCACGTTCTTCTTCCTCTTACTCTTCTTCTTTTCCTTTTCTTTCGTTTCTGCACGTTCTTCTTCCTCGTTTTCCTCTTCTTCTTCTTCTTCTTCTTCTTCTTCTTCTTCTTCTTCATTTACGCCTTTTCTCTCTGTTTTCTCATTTTTTTCGATTTTTCATGGTAAAATCGTTTTTGAAGAAGAAGCAGCAGTAGAAGATGAGGAGGAGAAAGAGAAAGAGTTCTAAATTATGCATAAGATGTACTTCAACGAATTTTGGGTGTATTTTCTTAAATCCTTTGGGTGTATTTTCTGTAACCCTTTGGGTGTATTTGAGTGATATCTGACTGATATCTATGGGTGTATCTGACTCATATCTATGGGTGTATCTTACTGATATCTATGGGTGTATTTTTCATTTCAGAAAAAATGGCAAGCATTACAGAAATACACCTAAACGATTACATAAAATACACCCAAGAGATTACAGAAATACACCCAAACGATTACATAAAATACACCCAAGAGATTACAGAAATACACCCAAACGGTTACAGGAATTCACCCAAACGATTATAGAAATACACCCAAAAGATTACAGAAAATACACCCAAAGGATTTAAAGAAATACACCCAAAATCATGCATAACTCAGAACTCTTTCTCTTTCTCCTCCTCGTCTTCTGCTACTTCTTCTTCTTCAAAAACGATTTCAGAGCTTGATGTCAAAAAACAATAGAAATCGAGAATAACGAAGAAAGAAAACAGAGAGAAAAGCACGTAAATGAAGAAGGAGAAAGAGAAGGCAAGAAACAAAAGAAAAGAAGAAGAAGAAGAGGAAGAGGAAGAAGAACGTGCAGCAAGAAGAAGAAGAAGGTGCAATGAAAACGTGCCGTAACAGTATGTGGAGGAACTAACGTCAACGACGAAGAACAAACCAGTGAGAAAGGAGGAGAAAAGAACGATCGAAAAAGAAGGAGAAGAAGAAGGGATGTAGCGTGTCGTACGTGGAGCCGCGCGTAATTTGATTTTATTGTTTAATGAACTTGTAAAGCATACAAGCCATTATATGGCTTGTATGCAGAGCTTTTCCCTATCTAAAATTCTAAGCTAGTAAGCTTACACGTACGTTAGTTACTTGGACGGTGAAAATCGAGCATACCTATAGAGAGACAAATCAGGTGGCCCACGATCTGGTTAATCTAATTCTGAAAGGAGATGCTCATTATTTATGATTTGATAATCTCCCAAAAAAGTAGAGTTAATGTTATTTGGATAGTTATCAGAATTGAACTGACGATCAATCCGGTAAAGTTATTGGGTTATTGAGTTAGTAGTTTAACCGATGAGTTAGTAATCGAACCGTTTAATCCGATAATAATTAAATAAATATATAAAATTATAATACAATATTTATTAAAAAATAAAAATTAAGATTTAATATTTCATATTATTTAAATTTAAATAAATTATATATAAATTTTATTAGCTTATTACTTTAATATGATATATATAATTTATATAAATTATTAGCCTTCAATTTAATAGGTCTAAGCTAAAAAAAGTTATATATAAATAAAATTAATGTTAGATATTAGGGGTGGCAAAGCGGGCCGGTTCGTCCCAATTCGTCGCGTTGACCTGTCCGATTTTTAACGGATTTGACCACCGTTGACCGGATTAATTGCAGAAATAATCTGTATCGTAAACTGAATCGATCAGACCATTCCAATCGAACCGGCCAATCCAGTCCAATTTTGATAACTGTGGTTATTTGTTGATTGTTGTGGGATTCAATTTTTCCGTGATGGTTAATTGCGTTTTTTCTTTTCTTTCTTGGTTTTAGGATCTCTGATATACAAAAAAAAAATTTAAAAATTGTCTAATCCATCTAAAATTATTATTCAATCTATTCAATTTTATCGACAATAAAAAATTTAAAGTAAAATATTTCACTGACATAAAAAATAGCATATTTCTGACCAAAAAAAAGTAGAATATGAAAAATTTTAAATTTAAACTGGTATTTAATTTACTTTGTTAACAAAAAATAGTTTACAAACAAACCCCCAAATATATGAAGAATTAGTGAATGAATCCATGCTAAACATGGGAATTAAAAATTACATTATGTCTTTTTAACATCATGTGCATTATAATCCAAATAAATCATACATACATAATATAATATTTGTCATTAATCGAATTAATTAAAAATAAACAAATTTTTAGTGAGAATTAAAAAAATGAAATCATTTGTTGCATGTTAATTATTAATATTAAGAGACTTCTAAATATCATATTATATCACAAAAATAATTACTCATTTCACTATACATAAAATTAAAACACATGTTCATCACCAATCACAAAAATACATGGTTGAATATACGTAAACATCTCGAACTTGTAATTTGTAAGAAAAGCAAAATTCTTCCATCCAAAACTAAATTTATACTCATTTTTTCCTGTCAGAACTATTAAAAAATTGGAATAATAATAATAATAATAATAATAATAATAATAATAATAATAATAAAAGAAAGATTTAAAAAGTGTGTATGAAAACGAAAATAATAAAATAATAATTTTAAAACAATATAATTAAATTTCTAAAAAGTTATAAATAATAAATTTTATTAATAATTTGAAATTAGATAGTACATATGACAATGATAACCTCCTACCATAAAAAGGTTTTTTTATTAATTTTATATTATTTACATAATAATTTGTAATGTTATATAGAGACGGGATAAAATAAAAATTAAGTATGTTATATTTGCCTAATAGACAATAAAATTACTGATAAATAAATATTTTCTAATATATTTTAATCTTCATATATATTACATCATTCTAGTATTTTAATAACCTAAAGATTTGGTGTATTAATTTAGAGCATCTAAAAAATATATAATATTTTATAAATCTCAAATTAACCGATAGATTTTGGATAGAGTTGTGTTAAAATAACCTCATACATTATTAAATATCTCTCTATATACAATATTTAAAGTATATCTATTAGAGATTGAATCATTGTTCTTTATTAATACTCTCAGCCCATTTATTAATTTCACTTTTGATAATGTAACATATAATTGTCCATGTGTAAACACTGATTTTGACAGAAAAAGTCCAACCATGTTAAGTGTTTGACCCTGCGATTTGTTATTTGTCATAGCAAAGGACACAATCAAAGGAAATTGCCTCCGTTAAAACTTAAATGGAAGTGTCTCATTATTTAGAATCATGTTCATCCTAAGAATGAGAACAACTTGACCAGCTGTGTCACCTGTCAATATAATGCATTCAATAATATGATTACCTAACCGTCTTACTTGCAATCTAGTTCCAATGCAAAGACCCTTAGATTGATCAATGTTTCGTAATAGCATAACATGTACACCTACTTTGAGTTTCAACTGGTGGATAGGCAATCCAAAACAATTAATTGAGTTCAAAAGATCAGTGGTGATGGTATCCAATTCAGATTTCATGTTTCCTTCTTCAATGCATAATGAGTCGGAACAAATATAAATCTTTTCTTCTCCAGTAAGATAACTCATCATTGTATTATTTACATCATGCACAACCTCAAGTGTTGGAGCGAGAATTGTGAGCTCCTTGAAATATATAGAATTGTTGATATTAAGCAATAAGTCCGGATAAACAAAGCTTACCAGTTTTTCAAAACCACTGGTGTTATCATCAATGAGTATTTCTTCAGGAATAATGACCTTAGATTCACCATTAGTTGAATCACCAGCCAACCCATCTCCAATTTTGATTAGCCATTTTGCAAAACACCTTAATTTCTCATCTTCAGGTAAGCTACCTCCTTTTGTAAGTCTTATGTTTCTTGTTAGCCAAATAACTTCGCAAGATGGCCAGAGATATAATGAATTTATTAAAGCTTGTACAATGTCCTGGCGCGAGCCCATTGGTATTATAGGTAGAATTTGTCTGAAATCACCTCCTAATACAACAACTTTACCAACAAAGGGTAAACCAGGATTAAAATAAGATTCATTGCGCATAATATCTTTGAAACATTTGTCAAGAGCTTCAAAGCAATGCTTGTTTAACATAGGTGTCTCATCTCATATAATAAGCTTGGCCTTACAAACCAATCTAGTTAGTGAGGATCCATGTTTTATGTGGCATACAGAATCCTCGTTTATGCTTAGTGGAATCTTAAATCTAGAATGAGCAGTACGTCCATTTGGAAGAAGAAGAGCAGCAATACCACTGGAAGCAACATTGAGGACAATTTGACCACTGCTTCTAAAAGCAGCAGAAAGAGTTCTCCATAAAAAAGTCTTTTCAGTACCACCATAACCATACAGGAAGAAGAACCCACTAATTCCACTATTAATAGCATTTAAAATCTTATCAAATGCATTTTGTTGTTCATCTGTTATGGTTTGTAAGTATCTTTGAAGCTCGAGTTTAAGAGATATCCGATCAAAGTTTAACTCATCCATCATGATGTGGTCATCAAGACCATCAATGACTTCGTCAGATGGATATGGCATGTTATTAAACTCTTTAAGAGATCTTCCATTCGCTTGCATCTTCTCTTCAATCTTAGCAAGAGTTAAGTTCGCTATTTGTTCATCAGTTAACTGCATATCTAAAATACACATAATAAAGTAAGTTATTGATATTAATTGATATAAACAGCATAATAAATATATACAAAATTAAATATTGCCATGTATTTACCTGGAAATCGATGAAGTCAGCGTTGAGAAGACAAAATATCTTCAGAAAATTGATTGAAACATTTTTCCCATACTAATTCTGGGCATGAAATATTATTAGATATGAGTAAAACAACAAAGAGATCACGAAAATAATTAGCAGATAACCATGTGCTTGCTTCAATTATAGCATCAATAAACTCCTTGTCATCTTGTAGTAATCCAAGTGAATAACATGCCTCCTTGTATGTGCTATATAGAACACCTTCAACAGTACATAAATCATTAAAACTTCTGCATCCTTTTTGAATATTAATAGCAGACGCAAGTAGTAATCCTCAGGAATTCATACGTGGAACATGAGTTAACCTTCCAATAGAGAATCCTTATTTTCTAGGAGACCACATTGAAATATCATCCTTTCAAACAAATTTTGCAGGAACCTCAGTATATGTCAGTGAATTAGCATAAGGGTATTGCCTGTTTGCAATCATCCATGCTTGTAGTTTTGTGAACTTTCCATTCATGCGCCTAATTACATCCTCAATGTTCTCCGAGTCAGAAAGAACAATAGGATTCTCTTCAGGTAAGTGAAAGGGAAGTATATCTACAATCAGGTTCCTTAACAGCAGGTTCCTTAACTTGTATATCATAGCCAAATAATCTCCAAACTGCCTCACATGAAGATATATATCTACAATCATAATAGTTTTGAATCTCATCAACAATTGGGGCAGTATTACCATCCTTTGAAGTCTGGTAAAAAGAAGCAGTAACTTAGTCATTGCCCTTGTGAACATATTTGAAGAGGTATTTGATTCCAGATGTCTGGCAAGTATGCTCAACATTAATGTGACAACCATATTTTAATAAAAGTGATGGATTGTATGGAACAATGTAGGAATTATCAAGGATGACATTCTTCTTCCTTATTGTTCTACCATTATCAAGCCGCCTATACTTTGGAAAACCTGCTTCGTCAATTATGATTCTAGCTCTAAATGGTTTTGGAAAATATTTGGAACATATACCATTTAGCATGCATGGACTTTTGTTGTTATACTTACCACATGGGCCATGAACCATGAATTTCTCCACTCTTGCATATAACTTTGGTCTTCTTCTCTTGTCAGGTATCTCAGCAGATATCAACTTGTCAATATCATTCACAGATTTAGGTTTAGGAATAGGATGCATGAACAATAAAATATGTGCATGTGGAAGACCTCTCTTCTGAAATTCAAGAATGCAAACATCTGCCAAATATGATAAAAATAATCAAATAAGGTATAAGTTGCAAGTTAAGAAAAATACTTATTTATTAGATCATTTATTTTAACTTGCATGCAGATAATTTGCCAAAAATTAAACCATCTTTAAAGTCTCTAATTAACTGGTTGAGCTTTATCTTAAAGACTCGAGAGATAATGTCAGGCCGGTCTTCGGCGCGTAGACCAGTTCTTTTTAATAACTTCTTTATCTCATTACATTCAGGATTGCACTTCACAGTAACAAAAATACTCGGGAAACCAAAATACTTGCGAATTGCAAAGGCATCCTTGCAACTATTAAACATGTATCATGGACCACCAGTAAATGTACTTGGAAGTATAATTTGCTGTCCAGTTGCAATGGCATTAGCTTCACCTCTAACCAATGATTCATGTAATAACTTGTACTTCTCCACTCTTAGTTTCAGTTGGTTGAATCAAAAATAATTTAGGCGATCAGCCTCAACCATAGTATAAGCATCAACCAAAAATTGTTGAAAAAGCCTACACGAACTTAGCGAAATTGGGGATTCTTGATGCCACATTTGTAAATGAAAAGCGAAGAATTCTCTCATGCTAATTGTAGTTCGTTTCTTGGAACCATCAATGTTGTGTCGAGCTGCAGTTTCAATACCAATCCTATATCCATCTTCACCATAAGGAAAGATTAAAGGGTATTGCAGAGCAAGGTACAAAGGATGTGTTATGTAACATCCTAATATTCAAATCCTTATGCTCGAGTCATAAGTCAATGATATTATGGTGGTACGAATCTCAGGTGGATTTTTAATATATAAATATAGGTAATTTCGAAAGGAGTATTAATCAAGAAGCCTGAAAAAAGTAGAAATAAAATCGCGAAGACGTATCACTCATGTTTCGACAATGAAAAGTTAAACTGTGAAGCCGAAAGTGATATACGGACAAGGCATAAAGGAGATTAAGAGATAGATAACAGATAGATATATATAACATAAGTAATAGCCACTAGTCGCGACCCGCGAAGTTTAGGCCAGCTAGGGTACAGTATGAAAGTAGTTGACAACAGTATATCCTAATCTCTCCCAAAGGAAACATAAGAGCCTCTATAGGAAAGTTCCAAAAGAGTTCAATACATAATATAATCTTTTCAAAACAAAGTGGAGAGATTCTAAGCAAAACACAAAGTAGAGAAAATAAATATCTTCGCCATCTCTTAGACGAACCACAGCTCACTTCTGAGCACCTAGACTTGTATCTGAAAAACAAGAGATATATATACGGAATGAGAACCCCGGGCCCATGGGTTCCCAGTACGGTAAAAGTGCCAAATAAATACAATGCACTGCAATAAAAACTCACTAAGCATCCTAAACTTCTTCACCAAATATCCAGCCTAGATTCTCACTAATCCATGAATAGGCAACTGTCATAAGGGGATACTAAATCTAGTTCATGTTACACATGTTTCCCAACTCGCTGACTCTTCCACGAATCAGACTCAGAATCATAAGCAAAACCATCACCAGTTGTTCTACCTCAATAATTTTGTATCAATACATCATACCCTCACCTGGAGCTAGTGAAACCACATTATTGCGTCTCCCCAGGGAGCTCAAATTATCTCATTCAATGATCATCATCATCATGCAATCGTATCATCAAATCATCTCATCAAGAACAGCCCTCAACTTTCACCGACACCAGTATGAGGGGCCTCTCAGTTGTACAAACACAAGCAATACAGGCAAGTAATACACAAATAAGGTACAAGTAGAACAAGTAGCACATAATCAGGTAACATAGCATATATGATGTAGAAATCCAAAACAATTAGGCAAACCCAAACAATTCAAACATATGCAAATGATGTATGCCTACCCTATGGCTGATGATATCATCTGTCGGTTATATAGCCAACCCGACATGTCTTGGTAGCTAACCATTGGACAGAAACACCCCTTGCGGAGCAAGTAGGTTTGAGCTACAACTCCCTTGCTACTACCCGCTTAACCCAGAGCCAGTGGAATAACCACTACTGCGGCTACTACCCAAGCGGGTGTTTAAAAGCTCAACCTGGAGTGAGTGGATTCACCACTACTGCCGCTACTACCCAGGCGTCACAATCTCTGACCTGGAGCAAGTGGGACGAACCACAACCTTTGCTACTGCCCAGGATCTCAAAACATACATTCGTTCAGTTTAAAAGCAATCATCATTGTTATCAAATCTCAAACATTAACATGGAGCAAGTGGGACGAACCACAACCCTTACTACTACCCAGGTATCACAAATACATTCATTCAAAACTCCATAATTAAACTCATTTATCATAAACATCCTTTTCCGTCTCATACCTGGAGCAAGTGGACAACACCACTGCCTACTACCCGGGGTTACACATCACATTTCAACATCTTCCATTATTATCCATTTAACACATTCATTCATTAATCATATATGCATTTATACTCAGCCATAAACAATAATGGCTTTGCCATAACCCGGCAATAACTCAGCCATCCGGCTCATGGTTCAATCAAAAACCAGCCATTTATCAATAAATATAGCCCTTCGGCTCATGGCATACACGGTACTTCTACCGTCATCCTCCATATCTCATATAATCATCTTTGATCATCTTTGATCACAACTTCTCCCATTGCTTTATTCGCAAGTTACCACATCCCCTAGCTCCTTCCTCTTTGCTAGGCATATCATAATGATTTAATACATAAGGGGTGAGATCGGAGGCTTAGAAGTATGAGATTTAGTTTTTAAAACTCAAAAATCAACTTTGGGATGAAAACGGGGCCACGCGTACATGTACTCGACGCGCACGCGTGGATGGCCACAAAGCTCATTGACACGTATGCGTCATACACGCGGACGCGTGGATTGAAACACAGCCAGACGATGCGTACGTGTCAGCCACGCGTTCGCGTGGGTGCATTTGCGCCCCAAGCACAACTCTAATACAACTCTCGGGAAAATGGCTGGGCATTGGGTGCAGCGCATCGACGCACACGCGCACACCACGCACACGCGTGGATGGTGCCTTCTTGAAAAGCGACGCGTACGCGCCAAGTGCGCCTACCTGTGGAGGGTCATTCTGCTAAAAATTTTCTAAGTTAAAAGCTGCAGAATTCACAGATTCAACCCCCAATCTTCCGACGACCATAACTTTCCCATTTTAAATTGTTTTTCGCCCGTTCTTCGAACGGCATGGACATCCCGGATCCAATTTCACTTCTAAACAAGTTTGGCACAAAACGGGAATCCAGAGTCCAAGTTATGTCCCATCAAAGTATGCCAAAAACTATATTTTCATACAAAACCACAAGGTGCCCTTTTCAAAACAAGCCATTTTCAACCCTTTTCAAAATCAACCAAAACATGCTAGTTTCAACCCTTTTTGAAATCAATCAAAATATACCAAAATCAACATCAAGCCTCCTCAACTCATACATTAACACTTTACCACGATTCACAAAATCGCCATATAACCATTTTTACCCATTTAAAACAAATGGCTAAATTACAAACACATCAACATGTCATACATCCCTCCTCATCCCAATTTCCAACAATACTATTTCTAATCAACCATCATTATACATAATCAATGTCATACTCACTATCACGTGATTTCACCCACAAATCAACCTTAATCATTCCTCAAGCATATATCACAACATACATATCTCTCATGCATTATCATACCATCAAGACATCAATAATCATAATCACATATATGACCACATAATATTTCTCAACCAAAACCAAACATACCTCATCTACATAATTTCACCCAAAATTACCAAATTCCACACTTCAACTCCTCAAACCTTATTATTCAATAACCAACCCAATCATTCACATATTCATTATCTGAAATTCATCCAATCACTTGTGTCATCAGACAATATACACATCAACTTACCTTCCTTATGTCTTTCTGGCCTCCGGCCCAAAATTTACGGCCTCCGGCCCAATTTCACAATTTAAATGCATAAACCACAAATCAATACTCATTACCCAATACATCAAATTTTCAATACATCAAGCATACAATACCACACAATTCTCAACCCAATCATTAATTCACATTAAATACCAACTATGCATATTAGCACCAACCATTTACACAATCCAAACTTAATCCTAGGGGCATCTAGCCTAGGAATTCTCATCATACCACATGGTACTTAAATGAAACTTAAACCGTACCTCTTGTAGCCAAATCAATTGAGCCTCTTCTTTAGAAGTCTCCACCAACCTTAGCCCCAAGCCTCACCAAAGCTCCTCAAGCAACACCAATCTCCCAATTGTGCACCAAGATCATCAAATACACTAACATAACCAATATCACATACATACATCAACCTAGGACTCATAAAAAATGACAAATTACAAGGGTTTGAGCACTTCTTACCTCAGCCCATATGAAGTAGGGATGGAACCCACTTGGAATCCATGTTGGAGTATCCCTAAACACCCAAAATCACAAGATTTCAACACTAACTACCCAAAAATGTGTAACAGTAGAGAATTTCAGAAACTGGGTAGAGATGAATGGAATACTCACCACAAAACTTAGATAGAATTGTAGAGGATGAGAAGAGTGACGCGTGGCCGCAAACGGCTCATCAATCAGAGCTCCGTAGCTCATGTTATGGTGGTTTGAAGATCAAAGAGAGTTAGGTTTTCTCTCTTCTCTTCTCTCTTCTCAATTTCAGCGCCCCAACCCTTCCTTTTAGGGTAAAACAAGTGTATTAACCCGTGCCATGCACGTGATAAGATTAAAATTATAATTTTAAATTATTTTGTTAAGATTAATTTAAATTATAATAATTTGATTAATAAAAATATAACATGTTATGTATTATTTATTTTTTCTTAAGCTAGTGTTAAATATATTAACTCTAAAATAGTTATTAACTGATTTTGGTAATCTACTTTCTTCAATAAATCAAACATATATATTCAATGTGACCATAAATAACTTAATAATACTTAGACCCACAAACAAATTTTTATATGTTGTTTTAAATAATAAATAATAAATTATTAGAGAATTCTAATGCACAAAATTCTCTAATAAATAATAAATAATTTAAATCTACTAAAAAATAACTCAACACTTTTCTTTGATGCGTGCAAAACATATACCTAAAATAATATTATATCAATGTTAGTATACAGTTTTACAATCATCAATTGTATACATGACTCCTTCTTAAAAGTTATTCTATGCAGTCGAAAGATAAATTACTGGACTTTATTTTATTCTAAATTATTATAATTATGCATTATTCATCAAATGCTAATTGTAATATTGTAATATAATTATAATAAAGATATTTTTCTAAAATAAATTTAGAAGAGAGAATAGTACTTTCATTTTGGAGGAAAAATGAATTCATGAGGAATTGACACCTCACTTTTATTAGTTGATAATGTATTAAATATTGATTTTATATAATTATAATAAAAATATTTCTCTAAATTAGTATAATCATGCATTATTCATTAAATGTTGATTGTAATATAATTATAATAAATATATTTTTCTAAAATAAATTTAGAAAAGAAAATAGTGATTTCATTTTAGAGAAAAAATGAATTCATGAGAAATTAACACCTCACTTTTATTAGTTGGAGAAAATTTCCAATTTTAGTATATTTTGTCATTATTATACATTTTTTTTCTAATTATATATTCCCTGTTTTCTTTTCTTTGTTTCAACATTTTGAACTTGGGTTTAACTTCTCATAGTTCTCACTTCTCAGTCATTCTATTAGATGTAGTTGATAACTATTGAAATTCTTTGATTAATATAGGAGAAAAATATATTATTATATGATAGAATTAATATGAGTATATTTTATTATTAAATAAACAAAGTTAATATAAAATAAAATTATACATAAAAAAAGCAAAGAAAATAAAATTAAAATAGCAAAAGTGAAAAAAGACTTTTTTTTATAATTTTGTTTTGTCATTTTTATGTATAGAAGATTAAAAAATAGTAAATTTTTAACTAAATTAATTTATATTTGTTGTATTCAATTTAAATAAGTAATAAATTATCTTATTTTAATTTATTCCTTAAATTTATATATCATAAAAATTAAATCAAATAATTAATATACATAATTTTAAATTGTGTGATACTTAAATATCTATTCAAATCAATTAGTTGATATAATTAATTTATCGTAATAAATTAATTTTAATGAGTTAAACAAAATAAAACAAAAACATACTACATTGATTCTATCATTAAAAATAAAAATTTAATTTTTATATAATAAAATAGATAGAACATAATATCATTACACAATATATATAATTACCCGTGAAGAAATATTTGTAATACCTCACCTTCATATAAAGTAAAAACTGGGTATTATAATGAATTTTTTGTAAAGAAATACTAATTTTTAAATAAGATGAGGTGTCGATAAGATGTTATTACACTTGCTCAACATTTGGGTTTTCCCCCAAAATTGGGTATTTTAAAATTATAATTATAAGCGAGATTCGAGTTCTAAATATTTATTTAAGCAGACAAATAAAATGATCATTCAATTAATTAAAATAAATATTAATTATTTTTAAATTATAAAATATTTATAATAATAAATACTATATGTATTTTTTATTTAATTTTTTTATAAAATTTTTTTATATAATTTTATGTATTATCTTGGAGAACATATACTAAGTGTGTATTTAAATTTCTGGACTTGTGCGACAATAAGCTCTAAGGACTGTTATGTCCAATAGAAAAAAACGTTGAAATTGATCTGTGTATTAATTTTGTTGGGATTAAAATGTTCGATTTTAAAATTTTTAGAGACTAATCTAAGTAATTATTCTACCAGAGAATAAACTAGAAACTGATTTGTCTGATAGAATAAAATGTTAGAAATTAATCTATGTATTAATTTTCTGTAAAAACTAAAATATCTAATTTTAAAAATTTTTAAAAACCGATTTAAATAATTACTCTTTATATAAAGACTTCGAGAAAGATGACCATTTGAAGCCAGTTATTCGTTATCATTCGAATCTATTTAAGCATCTCGTTTTGCAAGGAATTCAATCATACCACTTACATTTCTTTTTATCAGATTAAATCGTACCGTATAAGATTGGTGAAGTTTTATGTTAGAATTCATTATAATCATATTTCTCTGCACGATCTATATATTAATTAAGGAAAGTGAGATAAAATTATAATACAATTCTAAAATAAAAATTTAAATTAAAACATAATATTATTACACAATACATATTAAAAATAATTTTACACTATAATATATCATAAACAGGTAAATGACTTAAATTTAAATACGAAATATTTTTTATTTATATATACATGATAATACCATGGTCTATAAATTTATAGATAACATATCTTATAGAGCTGGGAATGATGAGCACGAAAGTTGGAAAGTGTGGTAGTTTGTGTCAACGATAGTTGTCTTCTTGCAACGATGTCTCATAGAAAGAAAAAAATTGTTGTAAAAGCTATCAAATGAAAGAGTAATTGGTAAACAAATTAAATGATATTTTCTTCTAGCATACATGGTCTTTTATAGTGGTAAAATAAAAATAGAAATAATTAAATTTTATATTTTTATATTAGGAATAGAATTTGATATTTATCCTAATAAAATTATTATTATTATCAATATAAATGGGTTAACAACTTGCCACTAATAAAATAATTGGATAATGAATAAGAATTAGAAGGATATGAATATAATTAAAATATTTTCGATTGATAATATTTTAATGATGCATTAAATATTGATCTTATATAATTATAATAAAGATATTTTCCTAAATTAGTATAATTATGCATTATTCATTAAAATAATTAAAAATATTTCTGATTAATAATTGATAAGTAGTTTAATAATGCATTAAATATTGATTTTATATAATTAAAATAAAAATATTTTTCTAAATTAGTATAATTATGCATTATTCAATAAATGTGTTCATTTTGGAGGGAAAATAGGTTCACGAGAAGGTGACACCTCACTTTTATTAGTTGAGAGAAAACTCAGTTTTAATATATTAAGTAGATGAGCTGAAATGCTCATAACTAATGTTTATATATGTTGGGTCTTGGGCCCACTTAGGCCCGGTTCACTTATTTTTGTCCGTTGGCCCAATTTTGGACCAAAACCTTTAAGATTAGCGCTCTAAATCGCACTTCAAATATTTCTACCTTCCCTAATTATAATTCCTCATTTCTTAATCCTATTTACTCATAATCAATTTTCTCAGCTGCAGTACCAGACAGGTCTCAGCCGGTACTACCGGTTAAAATTCCACTGCGCGCTTTTACGCAGAAAACTATGTCTTCCGACTCGGAAAAATTCACTGAATCCAAATATCATATTTAAATAATCAAATTCCAATTGCCAAATCTTCCAATCATATTCGCTCCTACTTAACTTATTATTTAATTAATTTCGGTTAGACCGGGTATTACATGTTACATCTATCCTTTTCAAGTGATTTGGTCTCAATGATTATATCTCTCTCCATCAAGGACTCGTCTAGATCATCGACAACTAAAATTGCAACCTCTGATGCTGTTGGTAGGTTATATCTCTTGCCATCCCTATCCCTGCGTCTAATCAACTTTAACTTAATATCAACGAAATTAGACTCCTTGAATATATCCCTTGCAAAACAGAATGACATAGCTAGATGATTGTTGTTATCTAGCATATCTTTTAACATGTTTACAATCTCAAATTCAATTGGAGACAGTGACTCCATAGTCCTACATAAAACATGTAAAAAATTATTCCATACAAAAACAAATGATAAATTACGACATTGCCATTTATTTACTAATAGTATAGTTGAGTATTTAAGTAAACGTAAATATTTACCTGATAACATTGATCCTATTATTGATCTCATTATCTGTATCATATATATACAATTGGGCAAATTTTGGTTTCTCATGTTCCTAAGGAATTAAACTACCAATAGAGTGATAATTCTGGCCACTTAATACAAATGATGGTGGAGCAGTACCGTTGTTGATCTGATGGTTAATCTTACCAACCATAGATGTGAAAGAGAACATTGAATTAAACATTCTGGTGTGTTTTCGAAAGTGCCTTCCTCTTTCATCATCGTGAAAATGCAACTCAGTTAGTATTTGGGGTGGAGAATCAAGTAGAGGTAGTTGAACTTTATCACCCATACAACATAACCCAAAGTGTGGAGTAGTGTTATTGTTCGATTTAGAAAGTCTCTCACAGTCCCACATAAGAGCACCACAAAATACACATTCAATTGATGGATTTTCAGATTCCTAGGTGTCTACAACAAAATAATATATAAATAAATAAATGGTAAATAATACAAAAATGATATAGCAAACCTAAATGCTTAATTGCAAAGTGAAACATACCTTCCTCAACATATATATGTTCTATTTGATCAGTAAATATGACATCATCATTTAGCATTAATCAATGAAAACTTTAAATAGACATCAGTTAAATAAAATTATAAGGATATAAAAATTGAAGAAATTATTCTAAAGGACTGTTAAGGAGATTTTATTATTAAAAAAATTATTATAAAAAATTATTAAAAAAGATTAATTCATGTAATGTTCAAAGAGGACAATTTTTTTTAAAAAGAGACAAACATACCTTTAAATTTTTTTTTATTTTTTTGTAAATCCATTTTCTTTTTAATTGTCTATTATACGCAAATCTTTATTCATATACTTTCATTTATAACAAAATTTTATCCCATTATTATTTTACTTTATTTTAGTTGATATTCTCTTGAAAATAAGTTAATTAATTAATATACAGTGCATTGTAAGAAATAAAATTTGTACTCCATGCATGACGTTTTGAAAATTATCATGAACATTTTTTAAACAGGAAGAATTATATTTTGCTGTACTCAAATATTAAGAAGATCTATAGCTGTAAATTAAATAGTATATAATAGATTTGGATGTTGATACTAAGTAACCATCTTTTATGAATATTAGTTTTCAAGGAAATTATCATTGAATACTAATATTAGTTCCTCTTGCATTTATTAATATTGGTTCTCTTTTAATTCTTATTATTTTGTTGTTGTTGTACTCAACATGGAGTGTTAATGAAATAGTGAAGTTATTAAAGATACAAATTTAAAGTCTACATCAAAGTAAGATTTAGAAATTAAGTGACAGAAAAACAATGTTAGAAGAACAAATAAAGAAAACAAAAAGGAAATATAAAAGAAAAAAAACTTAATAGTAGAAGAATTTTAAATTATGGAGGTCATATGTTTTATCACAATAATAATTAAAAAATTACATTAAAATTAAAAAAGACTTATTTATAGAAAATTGATGATTAACAACAATAAATTTATGTTATAGATAAAAGTGCATTAATAATGGTGTCAGTATGATAAGAATTAAAAAAATATATACAAAAAAATGAATAAAAAAATAACATATGAGTATATTTGTTTCTCTGTAATAAAGATTTGGTCTTTCTTCTTAAACATTACAAAAATTAATTCTTCTTACTAATTTTTGTACTAAAATTCCTTTTTGATAATTAAATCTCCCTAATAGTCTTTTAGAGTAATTCTTTCTAAGAAACTTTATAAAAATATAACAATATAAAAATTACCACAATCATAATCTACAAATATATCTGGTGTGAGTTCAACATCAATATTTATGTCATCAAAATCATCCATAGCTACATTGACATGAGATTTATAATATTAATTGATCATAATATAAATTGTAATTTTCTACTACCAGTAAGTCTACCTTAAAACTATAAAAATAAGTGTATCTTCAAAATCATAAGATTCGACGGTATTGTCTCTCTCGTGAATTTGTTGGTATTGAGTTGAATAATCACAATTATTTAGCATTACATTATTAAAAAGTGATGAACCGTCTCTCCTTATAGATAGAATTGTTTCATTTGATTGTTGTATTAATGACTTATATTTTTGGTATTTCTCCTACAGGTAATAAATGTCAATAATTAAAATATTTACATAAGAAAAAGTACTCTTATACATAAAATTAATTAAAATTATAAGATTTCAAGGAGAAAAAATTGATTAATAACCTCTTCATGTAAGAAGAATCTCCTTCATGATGGTCTTTGTCTGTATTGGCATTGTTTGAAGAAAGAATAATATTTGAAGAAATATTTAATCTCCTGATTTTGATGAATTATTATCATTTATTATTGATGAATTTATCAGTGAACTTGATGAAACTGTGCTGAACTATTTGATGAGTTGCGTATGTTATGTAGAATTGTCCCAAAATTTTTTGAACTATATAAGAATAAACAAAAGAAGAGATCTGTATAATAAATTCATATATATTTCCTAAAATGAATAAAAAATAGCTAAACAAAATTTTTTGAACCGTATAAGAATTTAAGAAACAAAAGAAGAGATCAGTATAATAAATTCATATATGTTTCCTAAAATGAACAAAAACTAACTGAACAGGAACTAACCATTAAATATGTTGGAAAGTGGAGTCCTTATAACATTGGGATGAGAAACAGATGATGAATTATGTTTTGTAAAACTTGAAACATGTGGGTAACTATCTGCTATAACTACCTTCTTTCCCTTGAAAAGATCACTAATAGGTTCCTGGCCTCTATCACTACTATTTCTTAGTCGAAGCTGAGGAGTTTTGCTTGATCCAACAAATAAAACATTGTGAACTGCATGAACATATAAATAGACATGTAGTGTAGGCGATAGAATTAATTTAACAGTATATAAAATAGAATAACTGTGATGAAGAGGTTCTTAACTGTTGTTTATAATAATTTAATGGTATCCAAGTATAATGATTACACAAATTAAATTGACAGTTTTAAAAGCAACTATGCGTAAATTAATATATTTAGTGAAACGTGACCTGGAAATATACTACAAAGACATCATTCTTTTTACTCTGCAATTTTTATATAGGAACATGAAAATGGTCTTTTACAGTATATTAACGTACATTGTTGTCTCATCATTTGAGTAAACAAAAAATTCTAAAACACTTCCACTTTTAATGTCATTGTCCTCTCTAAACGCCCTCCATCGTGTGGTAATATTAACTTCTTAAAATAAACTGTCCTTTCTCCAGCGTAATTCCATCCTGTATCCATAACCAGCAGTGTGCACCATGCAAACTGCATCAACTTAGGGGTGAGCACAGGTAGCGGGTACCCGATTATCCTTCCAAACCCGAACTGAATCAACTAAATTGGTTCTGGAACTGACAGGTAATCGGGTCCAACCCGAACCAAACCGATGACTGGTTCGGGTATCGATTTTGGGAGCGCAGAACCCGAACCAACCCGTGAACCCGATCATAATTAATTAAATAATATATATATATATATATATGACTTTTTATGTATTTTTCAACTCATAACCATAATACTATCTCACTAACGGCGCAACCATGGAGTAAACTTAGAAAGTAGAAACCCTAGCAGAGGTAGAGCTTCCTCCTACCACGCAACCAGCTTCTCCAATCTTCATCGTCTTCTCCATTTGGGGTCAGGCACATCGTCTTCTCCACCTCGTCCGTGGGACCATCCGATGCATATTCTTCCTGGTAGCGGCAGCGAAGCAGCAACTAACTTTCTCTCAGTCATTGGCGTCTCAGTCGGTATCTCTATCAGCATCGTTGTTCACGGTTTTCTCTCCAGTAGCTAGCTTCGTCTTCAGTCAGCCGTTCCCTCTCTAGCAGCCAGCTTCCTCCAGGCTCTAGCTTCGTCTTCTCCGATCACTCAGTCAGGTTAGTCTATAATTTTTTGGGAACGTTATATGTTAAAATGCTAATTGTTTTATTTTCTGTTCAATTTTTGAAATTATACATTAATGGAAATGTTTTCAATGCAAATTCAATGAGTAATACCTGCACGTATTTTTTTATGGTTAGTTTTGTGCGGAGTACATGATGCTAATCAATAAAGTGAAAAATAAAATGTGTATTTACCAATGATGAAGAGCAAATATCTTGGCCGTTGATTCGACAAATAACTGATATCCGAGATGGAAAATTATTTGGGATAACATGTTTAAAATGAGATATGTTAGGAGAATTATATGAAAAGATAGATAGAGGTAGTGTGTTAATGTTTGAAATTTGGTGAAAGATAAATTTAGAAGGTAAACCATGAATAATTTTTTTAGAATGAATAGATTTAGAAGGTGAACCATGAATAATTTTCTTAGCATGAACATGATTGCATGGGATAAGTAATTTAATAGGTTGGGAAGCTAAGCTTTCATATTTAAGTAGATTGATGCTATCGCCTTCAGAAAACTCATCATCGATTGGAATAGCATTGAGATCAAGTGAATGCTTAGGTACTTTACTATGACCAGCGTAAATTTGATGGATATAATTATCTGCCAAATAATAAGTTGTAGATTAATGACTTGTTGCTATAATTTTGGGAGGGATAGAGAAGAACATGATGGAGACTCCTTATTGTATACTTGCTTCACTTTCTCATTCATAGAGATTATTTCAAACTCATCAACTTGCATTTTACTTTTGTAAAGTATGTTGTCATCCAGTAATAACTTAACTGAATGATAAATTGAGCACCTTTTATTCATATTATGGTTGAACACTCTGATGATGCGAAAGCAGTCTTTTGTGACGTAAAGCAACTTGATTGTGCCACCACGATTAATACCATAAAAGTTGATGAGGTTTTTTAACCTCTAGTAATATGAGCGGTACTATAACCTTTGAAAATTCTCAGCTCAACATGATTGTGATTATCATCTGTTATAATCATGGTGTTTCTAAGAAAATTCTTGAACTTACTATATAATATAGAAGGTAGTTGATTATGTTTCTGCATTAAAAAAAATAGAATTTGTGATACAAATGAATAACATAAAAAATTGTGCTTAGTATATGATAATACTTAAAGTATGAACGTGGTGTTAAGGGATAACTAAAAATGGAGTGTACTGAGGTGGGATCAATGTCCAAATAAAAAACTCGACAACCATTTAACTTCATCGATGAATGCTGTTTAGAATCCATGAAAACTAAAATATGAAAGAAGAAAAATAAAACAAAAGCAATGAATAATTCTATGCATTATAAAGTTTGTTGTAGTAATAAGAATATATTCAAATTACACTGGAAATAATTAGTTAACTAAGAAAGTAAGAAATAACAGTAAGAACGACCTAAGTGGATAAGAAATATAAGTTTAGTGATTTTCTTTTTGGTATGGCATCTCATTTGGATGATAGCTTGGGGTATAAATAAACTAATGAATGCATGAAGATTAGACGGTGTAGTGGAGAAGGCCATAAACCAAATAGACTTTTGGACTACCTCTAATTAAAAAAAAAAAGAGAAAGAAAAAGATATTAATAAAAATTAAAAAATATAATTCATAATATATATTGGAATAGACCTAATTATTGCAATGGTTATATAATGGAAAAAAAATAAAGGAGCAGAGTAGTAAATGTAGGATAGGTAATAGGATCGATTTCCTAAGTATATTAGATGAGAAGCTTCTGAATAAACAATTAGTTTACTCAAACTGGTTTTAGAGTTAGTTTTACTGATATATGCACCACAATATTAAATGATATACAACTCATGCAGAAGCTAAGTAAAGGGATTGGGAGAGGATTTTTGTATCAGAAAACTTCAGAGAATAAAAAGGCAAGGGACATATAATGCATTTGAAAATAAAAAGTCATAATATCATCCTAATGTGTACTTAGCAGTGTACGAATTCCATAAAAAATTTAATTAATATATATTAATATCAAAAAATCAGTGGCAATGTCTTAACTCATTTTAGCATAGCAAGCAAAGGAAACTAAACAGAAATGCGACGTGTTCGGATAACTGGTGGCAAGAAAAATTAAAATATATAGTAATTAAAGACTAATACCACAATGTGTGTTTCTTCTATCTTTCTTATAACTCATTATAATTAAATCGATGGGAGAACTACTACTACAATGTAAAAATGACAGCATAATTAATGGATGAGATTTATTTTTAAATTTGGTAATTGTTAAAATTGTTGAGACTAAACAGTTAATATACAACTTATAATGTTCTGTTCTATTAAACTAAACATGTTTAAGCTGAAAATGGTGTTGATCTAATAGGAAGTACGAATAGATAAATAAGCTTTTAATAGCAAGTAAGACTGCTTAAATAACTCTGCTTGCACAACTATAATATTTGAAATAATAATGAACTTAGATATTATGCTTTAACCATGAAAAGAATGCAAAAGCATAATGTAATTATAACTGTTATCTTAAAAGTTTACTTGTATTATTTTGATGGTATATATGTAATATAGAATATACTTTAGTTTATTGTAAAGAAGAAATCAAAATTTACTTATATAGGGTGCTCATCGAAATTCACTAATTGAATATTAACTTATATTTCTGCAAAAATTTGCATATGAAGTGTTAGCCATAGTTAGAAATGACTTTAAGTAAGGATGTATTACATACTAAGTTATTGATGGTGAACAAACTTAAAGAGTACAGAGTAACAAAAGTTCAGAAATACGATTCATAATACCAAAAATATTACATACTAAGTTAGGAGTGCAAAGTTATTGATGGTGAACAAACTTAAAGTTCTTACTGATGCAATTTCTTTAAAATAGAGGAGATTAATAGTGAAATTTAAAATTTTACAAACTTATAATCTTAAGGTACATCACACTTTCATCACCTAAAAAAATACCAAATTTAATAATGGTACCCTTCTTCAAATCATTAACCGTAGCGAATTATATCCAATCCCTTGTCAAGAATAGTTGGATCATTCTTGATATGTGCGAGCGGAGAGTCATTTGAAAACCAATATTGTTATGCATCTTGATCAGGATAGAATCAGGTCGGTTTGGAAATGCCTTTCTAGCAAACTTGGTGGGAATCATCTGATACATATTTAAAATAACAATTAATATCATTTCAAACTCTCTAATATATAACAAATAAATTTTGTTAAGAGGATAATTTGCTTACCACATAACTATTGGTAGATTGGTTGAGAGAAAGAACCTTATGGCATGTCATAAAACTAGTTGTAGAGATGTTTATGTCGTTTGTAAAAAACTCTAATATAATAGAATCTTTTTTACACCCAACTTGGTTCATAACAGGAGTTGAAAAACATGGTGTGTTAAAAACACTCACAGAACCTTTCAGTTTGTTATAGACTGGATCAGAACAAATAAAAGATATAGAACGACCGATATTGTAATGAGTAGTGTTGGATAAAGTTGAAGAAAATAAGTGTTGTTTTGAATAATGGTGATTTTGTGAACAATTAGCAAAATTAGTTGAGTTAACAGCGAATTCTTGCTTTTTATGGATTTGATACTTTGATCAAAACATATTTGTATTGAGTGATGAAGTGAAATAATTGTCTGAACTTGAACTATTGGGACATGGAAGGACATGATTCATATAAGAAGGATAAAAATTAATATAATGATGGGATTCAGTTTTAATACTGGATGGCCTAATATAAGAAGGACAGCTATTTGGATTATATATATATATATATATATATATATTGGTAATTTAGGTTGAAGAAACAGTTCTGTTGAATATTTTGAAAAATCAAAAGATCTCATTATAGGATCTTTCACCTTGAGGATAATAAAAATATCTTCTCCAACATATAGAACCTTCAACCAACCACCATCTGCGAGGCCATATAAATTAATCAAATTATCAAAATCTTTAAGTATATAACTACATGAGTGACCTCTGGTGATTGTTACTTGAACTTTATTTTGGTGGATATCCACAAAAAACATTATTTGACTTAGTAGATCTTTGTATTTTTTGTAGAAAATTGATGGATACTCATGATGTGCCTGCAAGAAATAAACAGGAACTTAAACACCATATTTAAATAAAAAAGACTAACAATAACTCATTGCATGATTAATGCTATTAAAAAATAATTAACCATTGAAGGATCGATCTGTAAGTAAAATAGTCGATCATGTTAAAAGTCCTCAGGCAAGTATAACTTATATTTGACAACTGAAAAAATAAACAACTATGTTAATAACAAACTAAGACGGGAAGAAACTTGTTGATCTATTAGAAAAAAAATCTTTACAAATTAAATGATGCATACCAGATTTCTTTGATACCACTTCCATGAAGTACTCCACGTTAAGAAATATAGGTTAGAGGAAGTAATGAGGACTTGAGGCATTTATAGAGAAGGACTATAGAAAATGACTATTAACATTTAACTAAAAGCTAATGTAACTAAGGTCCATTCTTAAAAGGTGAGAATGGTGAGCTTCAATTAAAAATTGGCAGCTGTGAAGAATACAAATAAAATATAAAGCTGTCATTTTATGTAAGAAAGAAAACATTTAAATTTTTTGAATTATGACAACAATATTGGGAAAATAATATTTTATTATTAACAAAGAGGATTTAAAGTTACATAGAAAATCCTTATAATTAAAATTTGTTATCCTTTTAAATTGTTATTGAATATACCAAATAGATAATTGATTTTGTTTAATGGAAAATAATGTATCAGCTAGTCTTATTAAGAGACCATTATAGAAGTGTTTAAACACACTTGTGTTTATATGAACTATATACTGAGATACACTAAATATAGCACTTACTAACTAAAAAAAAAATAAAGAATTGTATTGAAAATTAATATTACTTGTTGAACTAATTATTATAAATTCACCCCAAATATTAACTAATACGTTAAAAGGCCAAAAAAGAATTGACATGGCTAAAAAAAAATACTAATTTAATTGGTATAATTGATGTTAGATATTTTGTAGTAACTGATAATTGAGTTAGAATTAAATAAAACAAAATATGTGAACCATAGATGCAAATTAAATCATAGATGTAAATTAACTAATCCATTGAAACATAGCCGACATGATAAGCAAATAACATAATAATTTATCACCAATTGCTACATAATCATAGACATTAGGTAAGGAAACAAAAGTAACAACGATATGGCTATACACAGTATAACCATTACTTATTTAACGGAAAGATTATATTGTTTAAACATAACAGACACGAAAATAAGAGGAACATAAACAACAACAATAAGGCTGAACATAATTCAATCATTAATTATTGAAATTCAAGGACACTCATGCTTAAACATAACTGAATACAAAGTAGCACTTCGAATCTGTTGTGAAAATTAGAAAGCTCTAAATTGGATAACTAAACATCATCTTTTTTTCCGGATGCACAGTCCGAGAGCTCGAATATCTTGCGTGTTTTGGAACATGAACCTGTCCCAGAATCTGGACAAACATCTAGGAGCTTCTTAGACCAACTATTTGCTATGAGAGTCCTTTTAGGTGTGACATACAAAATCATCATTGCCATCAGAAGCAATAATTCCACATGATTGAGAGCTTATCTCCTGTATAATTCAAAATTTGTTGATAAATTAAATTAAAAAGAATTAATTATACATAATGGCAAGTATAATATGTAACATTATAAATAAAAATGGCAACTACCTTTGGAGTATTTGTAGATTCAATTTTGCAGATTTAAGATTTCAGAGTCATCGACTAGCATATTTTCCTATGAATTTATATAAATGTTAAAAAGATCAACTTATTGAAATATATATAACAATATAAGATTTATGAATAAGAACTTACATCATATATCTTGTACTTAGTTGCAAAGGAGGACATCATGATTTGTCCTCGGTCAATTTCAATATAATTATCTTGCAAGGTTGAAATGCATTAATATCATCTAGCTTCAGAGATACCTTAAACAAAAATTTTTTGCACTTAAATAAATTGATCTCAGCTGGAAACATGCTTTTGTTGACACCCTGGTCAAAATTAAAAGAAAGTTATATAGCATAAAATGAAATAAAGAATACTAAATTAACGTATGCATATAAATCATATTAAGTAAATTAATATCTGATAACTAAATATATATATATATATATATATATATATATATATATATATATGTAAAATTTTTTAAAAAGTAATTATTTAACATTCTACCCGTGAAACTTGTGAAAAGCAAAGATCAGATGCAGTAGTTCCTAGGAATTTAGAGGCTTCCTTATCATAAACAATGAATAAGGCATAATCTGTTTCATCAAATACTCTAAGATGGATACAAAACCTAAAAATTTAAATAAATGTGATGAGAATACGTTAAATATATAACAATAACATTAAAGTACATATAAAGTAAGTAAAATAATACCTAGGTACATGAGTGTTAGGATAGATATCACATGATGAACAATATAAGAACTTTCATCTTCTTTCAATGAAGAAAACACATTTTATAACCCTTGTACCACCATCCAAATTTGATTTCAATTGAAATTACAGTGCCAGTAGTAACATAAATATCACACTGTTCAACAAAATAAAATAAATTATATATCTAAATATAATTATCATATAATTAAGTAAAATTATATAAACAAATTATACCTCAGCAATATCCTTCAGCTCACATATAGGCCTATATTGCGTTAGACGCAGAAAATTCTCCTCCACAGAGTAAGAAGAATCGGATATAATTTGAGACAGTTGGTTTGAGAGATTTTCAATGTCCATTATAATACTACACTACAAGAAAAATGAGTTTTAGCGACAAACTTTTAGCGGCAATAACATAATGGCCACTATTTCTTTTATTTAAGTTATATTTTTATGGCTATTATATATTTGCCATTAATACTATATATTATAATGGCAATTATTATTATTGCCGCTAAAAGATACATGACAAAAGTTTTAAAAACAAATTTTAATGGCAATTATATATTTGACACTATTATTATATATTATAATGGCAATTATTATTATTTTATTTATTTTTACTTTTAGTTTTAATTTCTTAAATTACAAATCCACTCTTAAATTTCCTATTTTAAAATTTATTATAATATTTTATTATAATTAATTTTGCAAACCCATGGAAGGAAGAGAGAACCCTTTCTCTGATAACCCACTCCTTCAAAATCCACTTCATTTCAACTTTCTCCAATGAGAACCGCCCACCACCGCCGTCACAGTGCTTGGCACCATTGCCAACGATCACCACCTATTGTCCTACACGCACATCTATCTTCTTGTGTCCACACTTTGCCTCAGATCTAGGTCAAATCCGCGCTAGATCCACTCAAATCCGCGTTGCCGCTCTAGACACGAAACAGGTGTTGCCGTTGCCGTCGTAATCATTTTTTCCCTTGCCGTTGTAGTCGCCAACCTTTGTTGCTTTCGCTGTCAAATTTGCCCTTCATTGATTCTATTGACGCCACCACAGCAATTTGCTGTAGCAAGTAACTCTTATGCGCATTCTCTTTACTTTGATCCATCTTTTTTTGTTTTTATTTTACTTTTGCCTATGATTTGATTTGTGTTTCTACGTTTGTTTGAAGTGAAAATTCATGCTCTCTCTGTTCTCACTATTCAAATTGATAATGTAACTAATTGCTTCATTGGTTCAGTATAATTTCATAATTTTTCTTCATTTGTGTCTCTATGTTTGTTTAATTGCTTGAATATTGTGTTTTGATTAACAAAATTTGGAAGATAATAATAGCTTGATGATTGATATAGTTGTGTAAGTGGAATATATTACATGAATATTTGTCTGTACATAGTATTTGACATGAGTATTTGTGCAGAGTAAACATTGAGTAGCGATAATAGTTATTAACTTATTATATATGAGTATTTGTCTGTACATATTATTTAGGCTATTCTTTCTAAGCCAAAAATGGATTGATTTATATATTTCTAATTTTTCAAAATTGTGGTATTTGGAAGTTAATTGTTAATAATGGAATATGTGGAAGGCATATATATTAAAAAATTGTTAATAATGACTAATTTTTGTACCTGTAATGTAATTCATTGTAATTTAGCCTACTCGAAAAATTGGACATGTTTTGTTATAGTGGACCATCGTTGGTTTGCCTTATGAAATTTTCAGTCTTGCAACTTTTGTTTGCCTATTCATACTTTTCTGTTATGGTATTAAGATTGGGATTAGTATTTTGGACAGCCTCAGGTAAAGTAGTGTTGAAGTAGTAGTCCATGCTATTGCACTTTTATAAGTAAACTATAAGGATTAAGTTAAACTGTCACTGGAACTACAATGAAAAGGTATGGGACAAAATAAGTTGTTGGCTTAGTTTTAGTTTCTTGCTTCATTTAGTTTACAAGAAATCAAGTAAGCTTTGAAGACAATTTGTTTATTTATTTATATTTTGGTTTACAATTATGAAGTTTACCTGTCAAAGATTGTTAAAGCAACTGTGCCAAAAAAGATTTATCATTTCCAAACCGGTAAGCACAAACAAGCATGCTGTTAAAAGAGATTGTCTATTATAACGGCTGATGCCATTTTTGAAATTGTTTAACTAGTGCAGATTTTCTTTGTTTTTCCTACTAACAGTGATAGGCTTGGCTTTGATGCTGTTCAGTCAATTATCCATGGTAACTTTAATCTCTTTAAGTGCTCCTTTTTATTGTCCTTATTTGATGTCAAAATAATGAGACTAGTATTATTTCGGTAAGATAAGTACTAATCAAATGGAAAAGTCAAAAGGCACATAATTATTCATTTCAATTTTTCTAATGTACATCTAATACTAATACAAAATTTTGGAGTTCCCTGCCACCCCTCTTTATCTAGCTTTAACAGAAATAGTAATTGATGAAGCTGCCACATTAGATATTTAGATACTAGCAGATGTGTGCAACATGCATGTACATAGTCTCTCTAGCTTTTAGCTTTCCCCATGAAGCTGTCGTATTAAATATTTAGCTTTTAGCTTTTAACTGATTATACATGAGCGAAAATGTATTATTTAGGCTATTCTTTCTAAACCAAAAATTGATTGATTTATATATTTTTAATTTTTCAAAGAACCTGTTAATTATATTTGACAGTTAAACCCAACTATTGTCTCCTCAAAGAAAGGTACTTTATATCAATATGCAGATCACATGCAAATTTATGTATAATAATTGTGGTGGGTCTGTTTGTATGCATATTAATACAAAAGAAAGGGAGTGGTAGGTGAGGGTGGGGAAAATAAAGACAAGAAGTGGTGATGATGATTAGAATATTATATATATATATATATATATGTATATATATATATATAAGGTTTCAATTTGTAGCCATTTGTTAATTAAATTCGGTCCCTTAAAAAATCCATTGGACCAATTAAAATGGGTTTATTAAGTTTTCTCAAATCCCCTATTCTCCAAATCAAACTGGTGACAATTTTGAGTAAGATAATATTTTGAAAACTCTTACATTTTGCATTCTTATTTTTTGCATTTTGCTTATTTTTATTTATTAATTTTATATTTTTTTATTTAAAAAAGTGTACTAAGTGACTTGCATTTTTTTGCACATGCTTGAGGAAATGGCAGCTGGAGGTTCAACTGTTTCTGATGATTTTATGTTGCAGGAAGATGTGAAACTCATGGTGGAAATAGGCCTTGATGTCTACAGGTTATCCATTTCTTGGTCAAGATTGATTCCAAGTATATAATACTCCTAACTCAAACTTGTGTTTGTAATGAGAAACATTGAAATTTAATTTATGTTCTGTATTAGTTTCTATAGTAAAGCCGTTGACAAATGCTTTTTCCTTCTTTCTTTCTTCCCAGATGGTGAAGGACCTATCAATCCCAAGGGATTGCAATTCTATAACAACAGTAGGGGTGACTCCACAATTGAGCCTTACTTGGCAGTTCATCATATTTTCCTATCACATTTTTCAGTAGTGAGATTGTATAGAAGAAAGTATAAGGTATATAGTATTTACTTGCTGCAAAAGAAAAAAACTTTGACTTAGTTACTTATACTAACTCTTAATTGAAGTTCATAGTCTTTTTATATTGAATTTAGATTATTCTTCCACATATAGAAACCTTTGTTGGGGCAAAGAATGTTCATGATTCTATATATAGAGGTTAAGTTATATTGTAGGACAAGTAACATGGGTTTATTTGCATTGCTGTCTATTCATCCGGTTTAATTCATGCAAATGATACAGATGAAGACCGGGCAGCCACTCAAAGAGCCCGTGATTTTTTTATTGGTTGGTAAGTTAGAGACCTTCAACTGGTTGTTTTACTCTCATGTTCTCCTTATATTATTTGGTTTTGACAGTTGCATAAACCTTGTTTTCGAATGAAGAGGTAATTTGAAATTAAAACATACTGTAGTTATTCCCTCTACACTTATTGGTTCACTTATTTAGATTACTTAGTTGCATAACCACACGGCATTACCTTTGTTTAGTATCCTGTCACACCATGGACTTTACGCGAAGAGCTGAATATCATGAAGACCCTTTATGGCAGTATTCCCATATTTATTTATAAAAATGGTCTCTCTTTCTCTTTCATATATTATTTCAACAACAGGGGTGAATGAGAATCATTATAATGTATTGTGCCATTGGTAAAGTAGTGTGACAAATGGCTTATTTTGTTAGGTCAACGGACATAAAGGAATTCATTACTTCAAGATGTGACAAGGGTGGAATACTTGCATGGATATATTGGTGCTGTGCTTGATTCCATAAGGTAATGCAGTTGCTAGTTTTACCAACTTTATTGATGCTCGAAATGTATCTATAACTTCTGGTCCTACTGAATATATCAGTAGTCCAGATGGTTCACCCACCTTGGACTCCTTCTATTCAAAGTTTCACAATCTAAAGAGAGTTTTAGAAGATGACTCGTCAAGTGACAATTCATCGCTAATCAGCAGCAATTCCGACATAGGTTCTTGCAACATTGATGTAACATAGTTATAGACTTGTAGCATTTTTTGTTGTTTAGATTTGTAACATTATTTATTATTTTTCAAGATAAATTTATGTATCAATATTTTGTGTTTAATAAAAGATCTCATTTTGTAGTAATTAATTTTAGTATATTTATATTATGCATAACAATAATAATTGTTGGCAAAAATAATTGAGATTCTAAAAAAAAGATAGTTCGTTGCTTCTAAGAAAATGAATATAATATAACTAAAAAAAGTCTTAGGATTTTAGCGGCAATAGTAATGGACGGTAAAAGTGAATAACATTACAATTTTAGAATTATTTTTAGTGGCTATATAAATTGCCAGTAAAATAGATTTTGGCGGCAATAGTAATGGCCACTAAAAATGAATAATATTGCAATTTTAGAATTACTTTTGGTGGCCATATAAATTGCCAAGAAAATATCCGCTAAAAATTATATACTTTTTGCGGCCGTTAAAAAGGTCTTTACCGGCAAATGTTATAATTGTCGCTAAAACCTTTTAGCGACAATGCATAAGACGGCTAATGTCTAATTGCCGGTAAATGTATTAGCGGCTATTTTTATTGCCGCTAAAAATAAAATAAATGGCCGCTAAAAGTAATTTTTCTTGTAGTGCTAATTAATGGATATGTACTAGTTGTAAGAACTTTTAGAATTTAAAATATGAAAATATTAATACTAAAATTGAAGCTGAGATGACACCTTTGTCTAAAGTCCTTAACCTCTTGAAAATCAACATTGATGTGTAGAATAGTATTATAGTTGGTGTTCGAGATACCCATCAAACCTATATAAATGGAATCAATTGGTGAAATGAAAAATCTTAATTATATCTAAGGTGAAATAAATATTATATACACTATATAAATATTCTAAGGGACAAATTAAATTTATAATACCCTTAAAAAGATTAAACTTTGCAAATTGCACAATGAGCATGTATTCAGTTGTAGGATGATTTTGCATGTGTTGCACCAATTGATTTGCAAATTCTTCCCAAAGAGTGCATCAAATCTTTCCCTTACCCCTGTATAAATTTAACAAAACAAAGAAGTAAATTCAAAATTATTATAAGAAACTGTTGTAATAATATAAGTGATAATGATAATAAAAAAGTTTGTTCAATTAGATTAGTTACTAGATGTCATCAAGTTCGAGTACGATGTAAATTGATTTCTTTCCATTCTTTGTGAACTCAATCGTATCTCCCTTACTAGTTAACAAACCAATGATATCTACAATATATAATTTAAAAAAAAATGTCAGTAATAGTTAAAAGGTAAATACAACTTTAAAATATGAATAAAAAAATGTAATTACCAATTAAGTGTGACTGAAGATTGTCATGACCAAGGATAATTTCATTTGGAACAAAGTGAAATACATTATCAGAAAATTTATTGTCTTCTAAAGGACGGATTTGAATTTTCCTCTTAAAGTATATACAATGAGAATGGGTAGTTGGTTTGTATTTTTGATCATTCACAGCAAGTGAGAAATTTGATAAAGCAATTATTCTCCACTCTACAATGTCATTTTCAAATAACCTCCTCATGGGATTCTTAATGGAGCACTAGATGCGATCTCCCTAAATTTCATTAATGAACATGGTGAGTTAATTTATAATAATGAATAAAGTGTATGATAGGTTAATGGAGAAAAACAAATAATATACTATTACCAACATATCCATGACAATAAATTCCAGTATAGGCTTCTTGTATCTGTCTTCTGCAGTAGAAATTGACCACCTCTTGATAATACGGACCTTAATCCTCCATATTTGAGGTTCATTCGATAAATCGAGATCTTTAACCATAGTGAATGAAGAAGACATAGTAACAGATAAAAAGGAACAAAATAGTTATTATGATTTGTTTGGAATATGGTAGTGTTGAAAAGCAGGGTATCAGTTTATATAGAAAAATTGATTGACGAATTATGTGTCAACTATAGTTTAAAAAAAATTCATAAAGAGTGTAGTTAGCTAATGCCAAAGTGCATGGGGAAAGGAATTAAAAAATTGGAAAAGTTGTATAGTAATGATTAGATCAAAATAAAGAAAAAACCCTTGAAGACTACTTTACTTCTAACAGTGAGAGAATTCAATTGAATGGTCTTGGGTAAGAGTGAAGATAGTAATAGGCTACTGTATTGGTTTCTAAAAGGAAGTATATATAATTTAAAGTGTCAAGAACCTCAAAAAACAAAGAGGGACAAAGTGAGACTTGGTATACTTAGTTTGAAAACTAAAAAAATAACTAATAAATAAATGCAGCTATTTTTATAAATAAAAAGGTATATCTTTGAAATATAGAGTGGTATAAAGTACTAAACTCATGAGTAAATGTTACTGGTGTGCATAGTTAAGTGACATTGTTTCATGTTTTACGTTATTTTGAAAATAAAATCTTGGCAACAATTGATAATGAGAATAAAATAGCATGAGAGCAAAATAAGAATAAGTTGAAATGAGGCAGCATACAATACTTATAAGTTAAATAAGAGTGTGTTCTCACTGTATAACTCTATTAACTAATAATGTTCTTTCAACGAAATGAATTTATTAAAAAAATCAATCACAACTCACAATTAAACCAGTTTCTGCTAAAAGCATACTGATGAGCGGATAATTTATACGTTTTTTGGCATTGTTTTTAGGTAGTTTTTAGTAAGTTTAAGCTACTTTTAGGGATGTTTTCATTAGTTTTTATGTTAAATTCATATTTCTGGACTTTACTATGAGTTTGTGTGTTTTTCTGTGATTTCAGGTAATTTCGGTCTGAAATTGAGGGACTTGAGCAAAATTATGATAGGAGGCTAACAAAGGACTGCTGATGCTGTTGAAATCTGACCTCTCTGCACTCAAAATGGATTTTCTAGAGCTACAGAACTCCAATCGCACGCTCTCAATGGCGTTAGAAAGTAGACATCCAGATCTTTCCAGCAATATATAACAGTCCATACTTTACTCGGGAATTGTCGATGTAAAGTGGCGCTCAACGCCAAGTACATGCTGTTGTCTGGAGTTAAACGCCAGAAACACGTCACGACCCGGAGTTGAACGCCTAAAACACGTCATAACTTGGCGTTCAACTCCAATAAAAGTCTCAGCTCGTGGATAGACCAAGCTCAGCCCAAACATACACCAAGTGGGCCCCGGAAGTGAATTTATGCATCAATTACTTACCTATGTAAACCCTAGTAGCTAGTTTAGTATAAATAAGACTTTTTATTAGTGTATTAGTCGTCTTTTGACCACGTTTCATCTTTGGTCTAAGTTTTATTTTATTCTTCATCTTAGGAGGCTATTGATCATGTTTTAGGGGGCTGGCCATTCGGCCATGCCTGAACCTTTCACTTATGTATTTTCAACGGTGGAGTTTCTACACACCATAGATTAAGGGTGTGGAGCTCTGCTGTACCTCAAGTTTCAATACAATTACTATTATTTTCCATTCAATTCTCTTTTATTCTTATTTCAAGATATACGTTGCACAACAACTTGATGAATGTGATGATCCGTGACACTCATCATCATTCTCATCTATGAACGCACGTGACTGACAACCAATTCCGTTCTACTCTAGGCCGGGCGCATATCTCTTAGATTCCCCAACAGAATCTTCGTGGTATAAGCTAGATAGATGGCGGCATTCATGGGAATCCGGAAAGTCTAACCTTGTCTGTGGTATTCCGAGTAGGATTCCGGGAATCTGGAAAGTCTAACCTTGTCTGTGGTATTCCGAGTAAGATTCCGGTATTGAATGACTGTGACGAGCTTCAAACTCCTGAAGGCTGGGCGTTAGTGACAGACGCAAAAGAATCAATGGATTCTATTCCAACCTGATTGAGAACCGACAGATGATTAGCCGTGCTGTGACAGAGCATTTGGACCATTTTCACTGAGAGGATGGGATGTAGCCATTGTCAAGGGTGATGCCTCCAGACGATTAGCCATGTAGTGACAGCGCATAGGACCATTTTCCCGAGAGGATGAAAAGTAGCCATTGACGATGGTGATGCCCTACATACAGCTTGCCATGGAAAGGAGTAAGAAGGATTGGATGAAAGTAATAGGAAAACAGAGATTCAAGAGGATTCTAGCATCTCCACACGCCTATATGAAATCCCCACCATTAATTTACATAAGTATTTCTATCCTATTTTATTTTCTGTTTATTATTAATTTTCGAAATCCATAACCATTTAATCTGCCTAACTGAGATTTACAAGGTGACCATAGCTTGCTTCATACCAACAATCTCTGTGGGATCGACCCTTACTCACGTAAGGATTATTACTTGGACGACCCAGTACACTTGCTGGTTAGTTGAATGAGATTGTGGAAAGAAAGTGTTGAGTTAATGTTTTTATGCACATACCAAAGAGCCATTATTGTTGATCACAATTTCGTCCACCCAGTTTTTGGCGCCGTTGCCGGGGATTGTTCGAGTATGGACAACTGATGGTTCATCTTGTTGCTCAGATTAGGTAATTTTCTTTTCAAAAAGCTTTCTAAAATTTTTTCAAAAATTTTTCTTTATTTTCGTTTTCTTAAGAATATTTTCGAAAAAAAATAATAAAAATACAAAAAAATAATAAAATCATAAAATTCAAAAATATTTTGTGTTTCTTGTTTGAGTCTTGAGTCAATTTTTAAGTTTGGTGTCAATTGCATGTTTTAAAAATTTTACTTGCATTTTTCGAAAATTCCATGCAGTCATAGTGTTCTTCATGATCTTCAAGTTGTTCTTGACAAGTCTTCTTGTTTGATCTTGATGTTTTCTTGTTTTGTGTTGTTTGTTGTTTTTCATGTGCATTTTTTGTTTGTTAGAGTCCATGCATTAAAGATTTCTAAGTTTGGTGTCTTGCATGTTTTCTTTGCATCAAAAATTTTTCAAAATTATGTTCTTGATGTTCATCATGATCTTCAAAGTGTTCTTGGTGTTCATCTTAACATTCATAGTGTTCTTGCATGCATTCTTTGTTTTGATCCATAAAGAAAAGAGAAAAACACAAAAATGACGTTTTTAATTTTTCTCTCTCATCATTAAAAATTCAAAAAATTCAAAAAATATCTTTTCCTTATTTCCCTCCAAATTTTTGAAATTTTGGGTTGACTTAGTAAAAAATTTTTAAAAAATTAGTTGTTTCTTACAAGTAAAGTCAAATTTTCAATTTTAAAAATCTTATCTTTTCAAAATCTTTTTCAAAAATTATATCATTTTCATTTTTCTTTATTTTTTTCGAAAATTTCAAAAATCTTTTTCAAAATATTTTCAAAATCTTTTTCTTATCTTTATATCAAATTTTCGAAAATTAGCTAACAATTAATGTGATTGGTTCAAAAATTTGAAGTTTGTTACTTTCTTGTTAAGAAAGGTTCAATCTTTAAATTCTAGAATCTTATCTTGTAGTTTCTTGTTAGTTAAGTCATTTTAAAAATTAAATCTTTTTCAAAATGCCTTTTTCTTAAAAATCTTATCTTTTTATCTTATCTTTTTCAAAATTTGATTTCAAAAAAATCTTATCTAACTTCTTATCTTTTCATCTTTTCAAATTTAATTTTAATATCTTTTTTTTTTACTAACTATTTAACTTTTTGTTTGTTTCTTATCTTTTTCAAAACCAACTAACTACCTACCTCTCTCTTTTTCAAAAATTCTTTTTAATTAACTAATTGTTTTAAATTTTAATTTTAATTTTAATTCATCTTTAATTTTCGAAATTACTAACTCCTTTTCAAAAATATTTTCGAAAATCCCTCTCTCATCTTCTTCTATTTATTTATTTATTTACTAACACTTCTCTTCATCTCTTATCACCTCCCTTATCCTTACTCTTTATACAGACTATTCATCCCTCTTCTTCACCCTTCTCCCCCTTCTTTTTCTACTAACATAAAGGAATCTCTATACTGTGACATAGAGGATTCCTCTTTCTTTTCTTGTTTTCTTCTCTTTCATATGAGCAGGAACAAGGAAATAGGCACTCTTGTTGAAATTGATCCTGAACCTGAAAGGACTTTGAAGAGGAAACTAAGAGAAGCTAAATTACAACAATCCAGAAGTAAACTTTCAGAAAATTTCGAACAAGAGAAGGAGATGGCAGCTGAACCCAATAATGATAATGCAAGAAGGATGCTTGGTGACTTCACCAAGCCCACGTCCAAATTTGATGGAAGAAGCATCTCCATTCCTGCCATTGGAGCCAATAATTTTGAGCTTAAACCTCAATTAGTTGCCTTAATGCAACAAAACTGCAAGTTCTATGGACTTCCATCTGAAGATCCTTATCAGTTTTTAACTGAGTTCTTGCAGATTTGTGAGACTGTAAAGACGAATGGAGTAGATCCTGAAGTCTACAGACTCATGCTTTTCCCTTTTGCAGTAAGAGACAGAGCTAGAATATGGTTGGATTCACAACCTAAGGATAGCCTGGACTCATGGGATAAGCTGGTCACGGCTTTCTTGGATAAATTCTTTCCTCCTCAAAAGCTGAGCAAGCTTAGAGTGGATGTTCAGACCTTCAAACAAAAAGATGGTGAATCCCTCTATGAAGCTTGGGAAAGATACAAGCAGTAGACCAAAAGGTGTCCATCTGACATGTTTTCAGAATGGACCATATTAGATATATTCTATTATGGTCTATCTGAATTTTCAAAAATGTCATTGGACCATTCTGCAGGTGGATCCATTCACCTAAAGAAAACACCTGCAGAAGCTTAAGAGCTTATTGACATGGTTGCAAATAACAAATTCATGTACACTTCTGAGAGGAATTCCATTAATAATGGGACGCCTCAAAGGAAAGGAGTTCTTGAGATTGATGCTCTGAATGCCATATTGGCTCAAAACAAAGTGTTGACTCAGCAAGTCAACATGATCTCTCAAAGTCTGAATGGATGGCAAAATGCATCCAACAGTACTAAAGAGGCAGCTTCTGAAGAAGCTTATGATCCTGAGAACCCTGCAATAGCAGAGGTAAATTACATGGGTGAACCCTATGGAAACACCTATAATCCATCATGGAGAAATCATCCAAATTTCTTATGGAAGGATCAACAAAAACCTCAACAAGGCTTTAACAATGGTGGACGCAATAGGCTGAACAATAGCAAGCCTTTTCCATCATCTTCTCAGCAACAGACAGAGAATTCTGAACAAAACACTTCTAATTTATCCAACTTAGTCTCTGATCTGTCAAAGGCCACTTTCAGTTTCATGAGTGAAACAAGATCCTCCATCAGAAATCTGGAGGCACAAGTGGGCCAGCTGAGTAAGAAAGTCATTGAAACTCCTCCCAGTATTCTCCCAAGCAATACAGAAGAAAATCCAAAAGGAGAGTGCAAGGCCATTGATTTAATCAATATGGCCGAATGCACAAGGGAGGAGGAGGACGAAAATCCTAGTGAGGAGGACCTCCTGGGACGTCTCTCAAGCAAGAGGGAGTTTCCTATTAAGGATCCAAAGGAATCTGAGGCTCAAATAGAGACCATAGAGATTTCATTAAATCTCCTTCTGCCATTCATGAGCTCTGAAGACTATTCTTCCTCTGAAGAAGATGAAGATGTGACTGGAGAGCAAGTTGCTCAATATTTAGGAGCTATCATGAAGCTGAATGCCAAGTTGTTTGGTAATGAGACTTGGGAAAGTGAACTTCCCTTGCTCATTAGTGAACTAGATACATGGATTCAGCAAATTTTACCTCAAAAGAAATAAGATCCTGGCAAATTCTTAATACCTTGTACCATAGGCACATTGACCTTTGAAAAAGCTCTATGTGATATGGGGTCAGGGATAAATCTTATGCCACTCTCTGTAATGGAGAAGCTGGGAATCATTGAGGTACAACCTGCCTTGTTCTCATTATAATTTGCAGACAAGTCATTGAGACAAGCTTATGGAATAGTAGAGGACGTGTTAGTAAAGGTTGAAGGCCTTTACATCCCTGCTGATTTCATAATCTTAGACACTAGGAAGGAAGAGGATGAGTGTATCATCCTTGGAAGACCTTTCCTAGCTACAGCAGGAGCTGTGATAGATGTCAACAGAGGTGAATTAGTCCTTCGATTGAATGGGGACTACCTTGTGTTTAAGGCACATGGCCATCCCTCTGTGACAAAAGAGAGTAAGCATGAAGAGCTTCTCTCAGTTCAGAGTCAAGAAGAGCCCCCACAGTCAAACTCTAAGTTTGGTGTTGGGAGGCCACAACCAAACTCTAAGTTTGGTGTTAAGACCCCATATCCAAACTCTAAGTTTGGTGTTGGGACTATACAACATTGACCTGATCACCTTTGTGGCTCCATGAGAGCACAATGTCAAGCTATTGACATTAAAGAAGCGCTTGTTGGGAGGCAACCCAATTTTATTTTATTGTTATTTTGTGTTTTATTAGGTACATGATCATGAGGAGTCACGAAAAAAATACAAAAATTAAAAACAGAATAAAAAAAATAGCAGAAAAAAATTTGCACCCTGGAGGAAGGACTTACTGGCGTTCAACGCCAGTAAGGAGCATCTGGCTGGCGTTCAACGCCAGAACAGAGCATGAATCTGGCGCTGAACGCCAGAAACAAGCAACATCCTGGCATTTGAACGCCAGGAATGTGCCTTGAGGAAAGCTGGCGCTGAACGCCAGTAACAAGCATAGAACTGGCGTTCAACGCCAGAAACATGCTACATCTGGGCGCTGAACGCCAGTAACAAGCATAGAACTGGCGTTCAACGCCAGAAACATGCTGCATCTGGGCATTGAACGCCCAGAATATGCACCATCTCGGCGTCTAAACGCCAGAATGGTATACTAAGGCATTTTACATGCCTAATGGGTGCAGGGATGTAAATCCTTGACACCTCAGGATCTATGGACCCCACAGGATCATCTCAGGATCTGTGGACTCCACAGGATCATCTCAGGATCTGTGGACCCCATAGGATCCCCACCTAACATATTCCCACCTTACCTCCTAACTCTAGTACACACTTCCCAAAACCCTTCACCAATCACCTCAATCTCTCTTCCCAATTACCACCTTCACCACTCACATCCATCCATCCTTCCCACCCAAACCCACCCTACATGGCCGAACACACCTCTTCCACTCTCCTCCATATTTTCTCTTCTTCCTCTTCTTTTCTTTCTTCTCTTGCTCGAGGGCGAGCAATATTTTAAGTTTGGTGTGGTAAAAACATAAGCTTTTTGCTTTTCCATAATCATTGATGGCACCTAAGGCCAGAGAAACCTAAAAAAAAAAACAAAAAAAGAAGAAGAAGAAAAAGGGAAGAGAAAAGCTTCCACCTCTGAGTCATAGGAGATGGAGAGATTCATCTGAAGGGTCTATATCTCAGTGGTAGAATATTTGACTGCAAATCAAGAGATCCCTGAGATACCTCAGGGGATACATTTTCCTCCAATAATTATTGGGAGCAACTAAGGATAGGAGCACCAAAATCACTAGGGATCATGCAACAGAGGCAAGGAAAAGACATAGAGGAGCTCAAAAAGCACCATTGGTCCTTCAAAAGGCGCCACCCTCACTAAGGTGGACTCATTCCTTGTTCTTAAATTTTTCTGTTTTTTGATTTCTATGTTATATGTTTATCTATGTTTTGTGTCTCTGCTTCATGATCATTAGTATGTAGTAACTATGTCTTAAAGCTATGAATAAATTCCATTAATCCTTCACCTTTCTTGAAAAAAAAAATGTTTTAATTCAAAAGAACAAGAAGTACATGAATTTCGAATTTATCCTTGAATTTAGCTTAATTATATTGATGTGGTGACAATACTTTTTGTTTTCTGAATGAATGCTTGAACAATGCATAATTTTGATCTTGTTGTTTATGAATGTTAAAATTGTTGGCTCTTGAAAGAATGATGAACAAAGAAAAATGTTATTGATGATCTGAAAAATCATAAAATTGATTCTTGAAGCAAGAAAAAGCAAAGCCTTGCGAAAAAAAATTGGCAAAAAAAAAATAGAAAGAAAAAGAAAAAGCAAGCAGAAAAAGCCAATAACCCTTAAAACCAAAAGGCAAGGTAAAAAGGATCCAAGGCTTTGAGCATCAATGGATAGGAGGGCCCAAGGAAATAAAATCCGGGCCTAAGCGGCTAAATCAAGCTGTCCCTAACTATGTGCTTGTGTCATGAAGGTCCAAGTGAAAAGCTTGAGACTGAGTGGTTAAAGTCGTGATCCAAAGAAAAAGGAGTGTGCTTAAGAGCTCTGGACACCTCTAACTGGGGACTCTAGCAAAGCTGAGTCACAATCTGAAAAGGTTCACCCAGTCATGTGTCTGTGGCATTTATGTATCCGGTGGTAATACTGAAAAACAAAGTGCTTAGGGCCACAGCCAAGACTCATAAGTAGCTGTGTTCAAGAATCAACATACTTAACTAGGAGAATCAATAACACTATCTAAAATTCTAAGTTCCTAGAGAAGCCAATCATTCTAAACTTCAAAGGAAAAAGTGAGATGCCAAAACTGTTCAGAAGCAAAAAGCTACAAGTCCCGCTCATCTAATTATAATTAATATTCATTGATATTCTGGAATTTATAGTATATTCTCTTCTTTTTATCCTAATTGACTTTCAGTTGCTTGGGGACAAGCAACAATTTAAGTTTGGTGTTGTGATGAGCGGATAATTTATACGCTTTTTGGCATTGTTTTTAGGTAGTTTTTAGTAAGTTTAAGTTACATTTAGGGATGTTTTCATTAGTTTTTATGTTAAATTCACATTTCTGGACTTTACTATGAGTTTGTGTATTTTTCTGTGATTTCAGGTAATTTCTAGCTGAAATTGAGGGACTTGAGCAAAACTCTGATAGGAGGCTGACAAAGGACTGCTGATGCTGTTGGAATCTGACCTCCCTGCACTCAAAATGGATTTTTGAGAGCTACAGAATTCCAAATGGTGCGCTCTCAATGGCGTTGGAAAGTAGACATCTAGAGCTTTCCAGAAATATATAATAGTTCATACTTTACTCGGGAATTGTCGACGTAAAGTGGCGCTCAACGCCAAGTACATGCTGCTGTCTGGAGTTAAACGCCAGAAACACGTCACGACCCGGAGTTGAACGCCCAAAACACGTCATAACTTGGTGTTCAACTCCAATAAAAGCCTCAACTCGTGGATAGACTAAGCTCAGCCCAAAAATACACCAAATGGGCCCCGGAAGTGAATTTATGCATCAATTACTTACCTATGTAAACCCTAGTAGCTATTTTAGTATAAATAAGACTTTTTACTAGTGTATTAGTCATCTTTTGACCACGTTTCATCTTTGGTCTCAGTTTTATTTTATTCTTCATCTTAGGAGGCTATTGATCACGTTTTAGGGGACTGGCCATTCGGCCATGCCTGAACCTTTCACTTATGTATTTTCAACGGTGGAGTTTCTACACACCATAGATTAAGGGTGTGGAGCTCTGCTGTACCTCAAGTTTCAATACAATTACTATTATTTTCCATTCAATTCTCTTTTATTCTTATTCCAAGATATACGTTGCACAACAACTTGATGAATGTGATGATCCGTGACACTCATCATCATTCTCATCTATGAACGCACGTGACTGACAACCACTTCCGTTCTACTCTAGGCCGGGCGCATATCTCTTAGATTCCCCAACAGAATCTTCGTGGTATAAGCTAGATAGATGGTGGCATTCATGGGAATTCGGAAAGTATAACCTTGTCTGTGGTATTCCGAGTAGGATTCCGGGAATCTGGAAAGTCTAACCTTGTCTGTGGTATTCCGAGTAAGATTCCGGTATTGAATGACTGTGACGAGCTTCAAACTCCTGAAGGCTGGGCGTTAGTGACAGATGCAAAAGAATCAATGGATTCTATTCCAACCTAATTGAGAACTGACAGATGATTAGCCGTGCTGTGACAGAGCATTTGGACCATTTTCACTGAGAGGATGGGATGTAGCCATTGTCAAGGGTGATGCCTCCAGACGATTAGCCATGCAGTGACAGCGCATAGGACCATTTTCCCGAGAGGATGAAAAGTAGCCATTGACGATGGTGATGCCCTACATACAGCTTGCCATGGAAAGGAGTAAGAAGGATTAGATGAAAGCAATAGGAAAACAGAGATTCGAGAGGATTCTAGCATCTCCACATGCCTATTTGAAATCCCCACCATTAATTTACATAAGTATTTCTATCCTATTTTATTTTCTGTTTATTATTAATTTTCGAAATCCATAACCATTTAATCTGCCTAACTGAGATTTACAAGGTGACCATAGCTTGCTACATACCAACAATCTCTGTGGGATCGACCCTTACTCACGTAAGGATTATTACTTGGACGACCCAGTACACTTGCTGGTTAGTTGAATGAGATTGTGGAAAGAAAGTGCTGAGTTAATGTTTTTATGCACATGCCAAAGAGCCATTATTGTTGATCACAATTTCGTCCACCACATACGTAAGAAAAAATGAGAACAAACCAATAAAATACCAGTGGAATTTGAGCAAAAAAATGCAACCAAAGTATGATTAAGTAAAATTTTTTAAACATACTAAGTTCTAATTTTTTAAAATAGTTAGAAGCGACTTTAAGTAGGGATGTATTACATAAGAAGTTATTAATGAACAAACTTAAAAGAGTACAGAGTACAGAATATAGAGTAATAAAAGATCAGAATGCCAAAAATATTATATACTAAATTAGGAGTACAGTGTTATTGTTGGTGAACAAATTTAAAGTTATTGCTGATGTAATTTCTTTAAAATAGAGAAGATTAACAATGAAATTTAAAACTTTACAAACTCATAATCTTGAGGTACATCACAGTTTCGTTACTTAAAAATACACCAAATTTAATAATGGTACCCTTCTTAAAACCATTAACCTTATCAAATTTTATGGTGTTTGATTAAAAAGTGATGTGTTAAAAATTTAATTGATGCTTGAAACTAAAATTTAAAACTCTAAAATGATGGTTCGAAATAATGAGTTAATTGATCTATTGTGGATCCCTCATGTATTATAATAGATAAGTTAATATATTTAATAATTAGTTGAATTGTATTCTGCCCTCTTTTAATACTTAATTGATCTACTGTGGATCACTAATGTATTAGAAAAGCTTAGTTGATATATTTAATAATTAGTTGAATTGTATTCTGCCCTCTTTTAATACATATACGTAACGAAGAAAATGAGTTTATAACAATATCAAAGTAACATATAAACAATATATGTATATGTTTTAAGATATGGTAATCTCATTGCATTTTAAATATTGTTATAAACTATTTGTGCATTTAATGGTAATGGTGAAGTTATTTATATTCTGCTATTTATGATCAAATAAAATGTCTTTCTTAAATGTATATATAGTGGAAAAACTAATTGCTAAATAATATGAATTTATATAAAAATTATAAATAAATATGTTTAATTTAATTTTGTATCAAGCGAGGGCCAATGAGGATAACTGATGAGTGGATAATTTATACGTTTTTTGGCATTGTTTTTAGATAGTTTTTAGTAGGATATAGTTACTTTTAGGGATGTTTTCATTAGTTTTTATGCTAAATTCACATTTCTGGACTTTACTATGAGTTTGTATATTTTTCTATAATTTTAGGTATTTTCTGGCTGAAATTGAGGGACCTGAGCAAAACTCTGATAAGAAGGCTGACAAATGACTGCTGATGTTGTCGGATTCTGACCTCCCTGCACTCGAAATGGATTTTATGGAGCTAAAGAACTCCAAATGGCGCGCTCTCAATGGAGATGGAAAGTAGACATCCAGAGCTTTCCAGCAATATATAATAGTCCATACATTATTTGAGATTAAACAACGCAAACTGGCGCTCAACGCCAGTTCCATGTTGCATTCTAGAGTCAAACGCCAGAAACACATCACGAACCAGAGTTGAACGCCAAAAACATGTTACAACTTGGTTCAACTCCAAGAGAAGTCTCTGCACGTGTAAAGCTCAAGCTCAGCCCAAGCACACACCAAGTGGGCCTCGGAAGTGGATTTTTGCATCAATTACTTACTTTTGTAAACCCTAGTAGCTAGTCTCGTATAAATAGAACATTTTACTATTGTATTAGACATCTTTGGATTAATTTTGGATTACCTGATGATCCTTTGATCACGTTCATGGGGGCTGGCCATTCGGCCATGCCTAGACCATCACTTATGTATTTTCAACGGTGGAGTTTCTACACACCATAGATTAAGGGTGTGGAGCTCTGCTGTACCTCGAGTTTCAATGCAATTACTACTATTTTCTATTTAATTTAGTTTATTCCTCTTCTAAGATATTCGTTGCACTTCACCATGATGAATGTGATGATCCGTGACACTCATCATCATTCTCACCTATGAATGCGTGACTGACAATCACTTCCGTTCTACCTTAGACCGAACGCATATCTCTTAGATTCCTTAATCAGAATCTTTGTGGTATAAGCTAGAATTGATGGCGGCATTCATGAGAATCCAGAAAGTCTAAACCTTGTCTATAGTATTCCGAGTAGGATTCAGGGATTGAATGACTGTGATGAGCTTCAAACTTGCGATTGTTGGGCGTGATGACAAACGCAAAAGAATCAATGGATTCTATTCCGACATGATCGAGAACCGACAGATGATTAGCCGTGCTGTGACAGAAAATTTGGACCATTTTCACTGAGAAGATGGGATGTAGCCATTGATAACGGTGATGCCATACATACAGCTTGCCATGGAAAGGAGTAAGAAGGAAAGGATGAAGGCAGTAGGAAAGTAGAGATTCAGAAGGAGCACAGCATCTTCACACGCCTATCTGAAATTCCCACCAATGATCTACATAAGTATTTCTATCTTTATTTTCTACTTATTTATTATTATTATTCGAAAACTTGGTGGATGAAATTGTGATACAAGAGTTCCAGGCACTGTTAGAGAATCTCACAACTCCGTTCAACTTAACCAGCAAGTGTACTGGGTCATCCAAGTAATACCTTACGTGAGTAAGGGTCGATCCCACAGAGATTGTTAGTATGAAGCAAGCTATGGTCACCTTGTAAATCTCAGTTAGGCAGATTAAAATGGTTTATGGTGAATTCGAAAATTAATTAATAAATAGAAATTAAAAGGGATAGAAATACTTATGTAAATTAATAGTGGGAATTTCAGATAAGCGTGTGAAGATGCTGTGCTCCTCTCGTATCTCTATTTTCTTATTACATTCATCCAATCCTTCCTACTCCTTTCCATGGCAAGCTGTACGTAGGGCATCACCGTTGTCAATGGCTACATCCCATCCTCTCAGTGAAAACGTTCCTATGCTCTGTCACAGCACGGCTAATCATCTGTCGGTTCTCAATCAGGTTGTAATAGAATCCCTTAATTCTTTTGCGCTTGTCATCACACCCAGCCTTCAGGAGTTTGAAGCTCGTCACAGTCATTTAATCACAGAATCCTACTCGGAATACCATAGACAAGGTTTAGACTTTCCGGATCCTCATGAATGCCGCCATCTATCTAACTTATACCACGAAGATTCTGTTGGGGAATCTAAGAGATATGCGTCCGGTCTAAAGTAGAACGGAAGTGGTTGTCAGTCACGTACGTTCATAGGTGAGAATGATGAGGAGTGTCACGGATCATCACATTCATCAAAGTTAAGTGTAACGTATATCTTGGAATAAGGATAGAAGAGAATTGAATAGAAAGTAATAATAATTGTATTGAAACTTGAGGTACAGCAGAGCTCCACACCCTTAATCTATGGTGTGCAGAAACTCCACTGTTGAAAATACATAAGTAAAAGGTTCAGGCATGGCCGAATGGCCAGCCCCCTGAGTGATCAAGAGACCGAATAGTCAAAAGATTAAACTGTCAAAAGATGTCTAATACAATAGTAACTTATCCTATTTATACTAGACTAGCTACTAGGGTTTACATGAGTAAGTAATTTATGCATAAATCCACTTCCGGGGCCCACTTGGTGTATGCTTGGGCTGAGCTTGATCCATCCACGAGCTGAGGCTTTTCTTGGAGTTGAACTCCAAGTTATAACGTGTTTTGGGCGTTCAACTCCGGATCATGACGTTTTTCTGGCGTTTAACTCCAGACAGCAGCATGTACGTGGCGTTCAACGCCAAGTTACATCATCAATTTCCAAATAAAGTATGGACTATTATATATTGCTGGAAAGATCTGGATGTCTACTTTCCAACGCCGTTGAGAGCGCGCCAATTGGAGTTCTGTAGCTCCAGAAAATTCATTTCAAGTGCAGGGAGGTCAGATTCCAACAGCATCATCAGTCCTTTTGTCAGCCTTTTTTAGAGTTTTGCTCAAATCTCTCAATTTCAACCAGAAATTACCTGAAATCACAGAAAAACACACAAACTCATAATAAAGTCCAGAAATGTGAATTTAAGATAAAAACTAATGAAAACATCCCTAAAAGTAGCTTGAACTTACTAAAAACTACCTAAAAACAACCAAAAAGCGTATAAATTATCCGCTCATCACAACACCAAACTTAAATTGTTGCTTGTCCCCAAGCAACTAAAAATCAATTAGGATAAAAAGAAGAGAATATACTATAAATTCCAAAATATCAATGAATATTAATTATAATTAGATGAGCGGGACTTGTAGCTTTTTGCTTCTGAACAGTTTTGGCATCTCACTTTTTCCTTTGAAGTTTAGAATGATAGTGTTATTGACTTTCCTAGTTGAGCATGTTGATTCTTGAACACAGCTACTTATGAGTCTTGGCCGTGGCCCTAAGCACTTTGTTTTCCAGTATTACCACCGGATACATAAATGCCACAAACACATGACTGGGTGAATCTTTTCAGATTGTGACTCAGCTTTGCTAGAGTCCCCAGTTAGAGGTGTCCAGAGCTCTTAAGCACACTCTTTTTGCTTTGGATCACGACTTTAACCACTCAGTCTCAAGCTTTTCACTTGGACCTGCATGACACAAGCACATGGTTAGGGACAGCTTGGTTTAGCCGCTTAGGCCTGGATTTTATTTCCTTGGGCCCTTCTATCCATTGATGCTCAAAGCCTTGGATCCTTTTTACGCTTGCCTTTTGGTTTTAAGGGCTATTGGCTTTTTCTGCTTGCTTTTTCTTTTTCTTTCTATTTTTTCGCAACCTTTTTTTTCGCCACTTTTTTTTCGCAAGCTTTTGCTTTTTCACTGCTTTTTCTTTCTTCAAGAATCAATTTTATGATTTTTCAGATCATCAATAACATTTTTCTTTGTTCATCATTCTTTCAAGAGCCAACAGTTTTAACATTCATAAACAACAAGAAAAAAAATATGCACTGTTTAAGCATTCATTCAGAAAACAAAAAGTATTGTCACCACATCAATATAATTAAACTAAATTCAAGGATAAATTCGAAATTCATGTACTTCTTGTTCTTTTGAATTAAAACATTTTTCATTTAAGAGAGGTGAAGGATTAATGGAATTATTCATAACTTTAAGGCATAGTTATTACATACTAATGATCATGAAGTAGAGACACAAAACATAGATAAACACAACATTAAAAACCGAAAAACAGAAAGAAATAAGAACAAGGAATGAATCCACCTTTAGTGGCGTCTTCTTCTTGAAGGACCAACAATGTCTGTAAGCTCTTCTATGTCCCTTCCTTGCCTTTGTTGCTCCTCCCTCATTGCTCTTTGATCTTCTCTTATTTCATGGAGAATGATGGAGTGCTCATGATGTTCCACCCTTAATTGTTCCACATTGTGGCTCAAATCTTCTAAGGAAGTGTTGATTTGCTCCCAATAGTTATTGGGAGGAAAGTGCATCCCTTGAGGCATCTCAGGGATTTCTTGATGATGAGCTTCCTCATGCATCTCTTGAGAACCGTGAGGGATCTCTCTTGCTTGCTCCATCCTCTTCTTGGTGATGGGCTTATCCTCTTCAATGGGGATGTCTCCCTCTATGATAACTCCAGCTGAGTAACATAGATGGAAAATAAAGTGAGGGAAAGCTAGCCGTGCCATGGTAGAGGACTTGTCGACTATTTTGTAGATTTCATTAGAGATGACCTCATGAACTTTTACTTCCTCTCCAATCATGATGCTATGAATCATGATGGCCCGATCCACAATAACTTCAGATCGGTTGCTAGTAGGAATGATAGAGCGTTTGAATGAACTCCAACCATCCTCTAGCCACAGACTTGAGGTCCAGTCTTCTTAGTTGAACTGGCTTGCCTTTGGAGTCTATTCTCCATTGAGCTCCTTCCACACATATGTCCATTAGGACTTGGTCCAACCTTTGATTAAAGTTGACCCTTCTAGTGTAGGGGCATTCATCTCCTTGCATCATGGGCAAGTGAAACGCCAACCTCACATTTTCCGGACTAAAATCTAAGTATTTCCCCCGAACCATTGTGAGATAATTCTTTGGATTCGGGTTTATACTTTGATCATGGTTCCTAGTGATCCATGCATTGGCATAGAACTCTTGAACCATTAAGATTCTGACTTGTTGCATGGGGTTGGTTAGGACTTCCCAACCTCTTCTTCGGATCTCATGTCGGATCTCCGGATACTCATTTTTCTTGAGCTTGAAAGGGACCTCAGGGATCACCTTCTTCTTTGCCACAACATCATAGAAGTGGTCTTGATGGCTCTTGGAGATGAATCTTTCCATCTCCCATGACTCGGAGGTGGAAGCTTTTGTCTTCCCTTTTCCTTTTCCGGCCTTAGGTGCCATTGATGGTAGTGGAAAACAAAAAAGATTGTGCTTTGACCACACACCAAACTTAAAATATTGCTCGTCCTCGAGCAATAGAAGAAAGAAGAGAAGAAGAAGAAGAAGAAGAAGAAGAAAATATGGTAGAGGGGAAGAGATGTAGGTTCGGCCTAGGTGAAGAAGAAGGGGTTGTGTTGTGTGAAAATGAAGTAGAATGGAAGGGTATATATAGGGAGAGGGGGTAGTGTTTGTTCGGCCATTTAGGGTGGGAATAGGTGGGAAAATGTTTTTGAATTTTTGAAAGTAGGTGGGGTTTATGGGGAAGAGTGGATGGATTTGAGTGGTGAAGGAGGTGATTGGGAAGAGGAATTGAGGTAATTGGTGAAGAGTGTTGGGAAGTGTGACATGGAGAATAGTCATCACAAAAATAGGATTAGGAGGTAAGGTGGGGATCCTGTGGGGTCCACAGATCTTGAGGTGATCCTGTGGGGGTCCACAGATCCTGAGGTGTCAAGGAATTCTATCCCTGCACCAAATAGGCATGTAAAATGCCTTTGCACACCATTCTGGCGTTTAAACGCCCATTGGTGCACGTTCTGGGCATTCAACGCCCATGTAAAGCATGTTTCTGGCGTTGAACGCCAGTTTCATGCTTGTTACTGGCGTTCAGCGCCAGCTTTTCTTCTCTAGGCACATTCCTGGTGTTCAGCGCCAGAATGTTGCTTGTTTCTGGCGTTCAGTGCTAGGTTGATGCTCTGTTCTGGCATTGAACGCCAGCCAGATGCATCTTACTGGCGTTGAACGCCAGCCTGTGCTTCCTCCAGAGTGCGAATTTTTTTCTGCTGTTTTAGCTTTTGTTTTTAATTTTTATGATTTTTTTCGTGACTCCACATGATCATGTACCTAATAAAACACAAAATAACAATGAAATAAAAATTAGATAAATAAAATTGGGTTGCCTCCCAACAAGCGCTTCTTTAATGTCAATAGCTTGACAGTGGCTCTCATGGAGCCACAAAGGTGATCAGGTCAATGTTGTATAGTCCTAACACCAAACTTAGAGTTTGGATATGGGATCTTAACACCAAACTTAGAGTTTGGTTGAGGCCTCTCAACACCAAACTTAGAGTTTGACTGTGGGGGCTCTTCTTGACTCTGAACTGAGAGAAGCTCTTCATGCTTACTCTCTTTTGTCACAGAGGGATTGCCATGTGCTTTAAACACAAGGTAGTCCCCATTCAACTGAAGGACTAATTCACCTCTGTTGACATCTATCACAGCTTCTGCTGTGGCTAGGAAAGGCCTTCCAAGGATGATGCATTCATCCTCTTCCTTCCTAGTGTCTAAGATTATGAAATCAGCAGGGATGTAAAGGCCTTCAACCTTTACTAACACGTCCTCCACTATTCCATAAGCTTGTCTCAATGACTTGTCTGCCAATTGTAATGAGAACAAGGCAGGTTGTACCTCAATGATCCCCAGCTTCTCCATTATAGAGAGTGGCATAAGATTTATCCCTGACCCCAGATCACACAGAGCCTTTTCAAAGGTCATGGTGCCTATGGTACAAGGTATTTAGAACTTGCCAGGATCTTGTTTCTTTTGAGGTAGAGTTTTCTGAATCCAGGTATCTAGTTCACTAATGAGCAAGGGAGGTTCACTTTCCCAAGTCTCATTACCAAACAACTTGGCATTCAGCTTCATGATAGCTCCTAAGTATTGAGCAACTTGATCTCTAGTCACATCTTCATCCTCTTCAGAGGAAGAATAGTCTTCAGAGCTCATGAATGGCAGAAGGAGATTTAATGGAATCTCTATGGTCTCTATATGAGCCTCAGATTCCTTTGGATCCTTAATAGGAAACTCCGCCTTGCTTGAAGGACGTCCCAGGAGGTCTTCCTCACCAGGATTTTCGTCCTCCTCCTCCCTTGTGCATTCGGCCACATTGATCACATCAATGGCCTTGCACTCTCCTTTTGGATTCTCTTCTGTATTGCTTGGGAGAATACTGGGAGGAGTTTCAATAACTTTCTTACTCAGCTGGCCCACTTGTGCCTCCAGATTTCTGATGGAGGATCTTGTTTCATTCATGAAACTGAAAGTGGCCTTTGACAGGTCAGAGACTAGATTGGCTAAATTAGAAGTGTTTTGTTCAGGATTCTCTGTCTGTTGCTGAGAAGATGATGGATATGGCTTGCTATTGCTCAGCCTATTACGTCCACCATTGTTAAAGCCTTGTTGAGGCTTTTGTTGATCATTCCATGAGAAATTTGGATAATTTCTCCATGACGAGTTATAGGTGTTTCCATAAGGTTCACCCATGTAATTAACCTCTGCCATTGCAGGGTTCTCAGGATCATAAGCTTCTTCAGAAGCTGCCTCTTTAGTACTGTTGGATACATGTTGCCATCCATTCAGATTTTGAGAGATCATGTTGACCTGTTGAGTCAACACTTTGTTCTGTACCAATATGGCATTCAGAGCATCAATTTTAATAACTCCTTTCTTCTGAGGTATCCCATTATTCACGGAATTCCTCTCAGAAGTGTACATGAATTGGTTGTTTGCAACCCTGTCAATGAGTTCTTGAGCCTCTTCAGGCGTTTTCTTTAGGTGAATAGATCCACCTGCAGAATGGTCCAATGACATTTTCGAAAATTCAGAAAGACCATAATAGAATATATCTAATATGGTCCATTCTGAAAACATGTCAGATGGACATCTTTTGGTCAGCTTCTTGTATCTTTCCCATGCTTCATAGATGGATTCACCATCTTTTTGTTTGAAGGTTTGAACATCCATTCTCAGCTTGCTTAGCTTTTGAGGAGGAAAGAATTTATCCAAGAAGGCAGTGACCAGCTTATCCCAGGAGTCCAAGCTATCCTTGGATTGTGAATCCAACCATATTCTAGCTCTGTCTCTTACAGCAAAAGGGAAAAGCATGAGTCTGTAGACTTCAAGATCAACTCCATTCGTCTTTACAGTCTCACAGATCTGCAAGAACTCAGTTAAAAACTGATAAGGATCTTCAAATGGAAGTCCATAAAACTTGCAGTTTTGTTGCATTAAAGCAACTAGCTGAGGTTTCAGCTCAAAGTTATTGGCTCCAATGGCAAGATGGAGATGCTTCTTCCATCAAATTTGGACGTTGGCTTTGTGAAGTCACCAAGCATTCTCCTTGCATTATTATTATTTTCGGCTGCCATCTCCTTCTCTTGTTCTGATATTTTTGAAAGGTTACCTTTAGATTGTTGTAACTTAGCTTCTCTTAATTTTCTCTTCAGAGTCCTTTCAGGTTCTGGATCAATTTCAACAAGAGTGCCTTTATCCTTGTTCCTGCCATATGAAAGAGAAGAAAACAAGAAAAGGAAGAGGAATCCTCTATGTCATAGTATAGAGATTCCTTTATGTTAGTAGAAGAAGAAAGAGTGAAGAATGAAGAAGAGTGGGTTCGGATATTGAGGTGAAGAGAGGTGAAGAGAAGTGTTAGTAATTAAATAATTAAATAGAATAAAAGAGAAGAGATAGAAAATTCGAAAATAATTTAAAAAAAAATTAGTAATTTTCGAAAATTAGGAATAAGATAAGATTAAAATTAAAATTTAAAACAAAAAGAATTTTTTTGAAAAAGAGATGAGATATTTTCGAAAATTAGAGAGGGAAAAGTAGTTAGGTGTTTTTGAAAAAGATAAGAAACAAACAAAAAGTCAAAGAGTTAGTTGAAAAAGATATTAAAATCAAATTTGAAAAGATAAGAAGATAAGAGGTTAGATAAGATATTTTGAAATCAAATTTTGAAAAAAAATAAAATTTTTGAAAGAGATAAGATAAAAGATAAAAAGATTTAATTTTTAAATTTGAAATTACTTACTTCACTAACAAGAAACTACAAGATAAGATTCTAGAACTTAAAGATTGAACCTTTCTTAACAAGAAAGTAACAAACTTCAAATTTTTGAATCAATCACATTAATTATTAATGAATTTTCGAAAATATGATATAAAGATAAGAAAAATATTTTGAAAAATATTTTGGAAAAGATTTTTGAAATTTTCGAAAAATGGAAAAAATGAAAAAGATATAATTTTTGAAAAAGATTTTAAAAAGATAAGATTTTTAAAATTGAAAATTTGACTTGACTTGTAAAAAACAACTAATTTTGAAAATTTTTGACTAAGTCAACTCAAATTTTTGAAAATTTGGAGAAAAATAAGGAAAAGATATTTTTTTGATTTTTGAATTTTTAATGATGAGAGAGAAAAACAACAAAAATACTCAATGGATGAAATTTTTAGATCAAAACAATGAATGCATGCAAGAATGCTCTGAATGTCAAGATGAACACCAAGAACACTTTGAAGATCATGATGAACATCAAGAATATAATTTTGAAAAATTTTTTATGCAAAGAAAACATGCAAGACACCAAACTTAGAAATCTTTAATGCATGGACTCTAACAAACAAAAAATGCACATGAAAAACAACAAACAACACAAAATAAGAAAACATCAAGATCAAACAAGAAGACTTGTCAAGAACAACTTGAAGATCATGAAGAACACCATGAATGCATGAATTTTCAAAAAATGCAAGAAAAAAATTTTAAAAGCATGCAATTGACACCAAACTTAAAAATTGACTCAAGACTCAAACAAGAAACACAAAATATTTTTGATTTTTATGATTTTCTAATTTTTTTGTATTTTTATTTTATTTTTTCGAAAATATTCTTTTAGAAAAACGAAAATAAAAGAAAAATTCTGAAAACTTTTTGAAAAGAAAATAAAAAAAATTACCTAATCTGAGCAACAAGATGAACCGTCAGTTGTCCATACTCGAACAATCCCCGGCAACGACGCCAAAAACTTGGTGTTGTTGCCGGATCAACTTGGTGCTGTGGTTGCACGTAATTATAATTCAAACATTCCCCGGCAACGGCGCCAAAAACTTGGTGGACGAAATTGTGATACAAGAGTTCCAGGCACTGTTAGAGAATCTCACAACTCCGTTCAACTTAACCAGCACGTATACTGGGTCATCCAAGTAATACCTTACATGAGTAAGGGTCGATCCCACAGAGATTGTTGGTATGAAGCAAGCTATGGTCACCTTGTAAATCTCAGTTAGGCATATTAAAATGGTTTATAGTGAATTCAAAAATTAATTAATAAATAGAAATTAAAAGGGATAGAAATACTTATGTAAATTAATAGTGGAAATTTCAGATAAGCGTGTGAAGATGCGGTGCTCCTCTCGTATCTCTATTTTCTTATTACATTCATCCAATCCTTCCTACTCCTTTCCATGGCAAGCTATATGTAGGGCATCACCGTTGTCAATGGCTACATCCCATCCTCTCAGTGAAAACGTTCCTATGCTCTGTCACAGCACGGCTAATCATCTGTCGGTTCTCAATCAGGTTGGAATAGAATCCCTTGATTCTTTTGCGCTTGTCATCACACCCAGCCTTCAGGAGTTTGAAGCTCGTCACAGTCATTCAATCACAGAATCCTACTCGGAATACCATAGACAAGGTTTAGAATTTCCGGATCCTCATGAATGCCGCCATCTATCTAACTTATACCACGAAGATTCTGTTGGGGAATCTAAGAGATATGCGCCCGGTCTAAAGTAGAACGGAAGTGGTTGTTAGTCATGTACGTTCATAGGTGAGAATGATGATGAGTGTCACGGATCATCACATTCATCAAAGTTAAGTGTAACGTATATCTTGGAATAAGGATAGAAGAGAATTGAATAGAAAGTAATAATAATTGTATTGAAACTTGAGGTACAGCAGAGCTCCACACCCTTAATCTATGGTGTGCAGAAACTCCACTGTTGAAAATACATAAGTAAAAGGTTCAGGCATGGCCGAATGGCCAGCCCCCTGAGTGATCAAGAGACCGAATAGTCAAAAGATTAAACTGTCAAAAGATGTCTAATACAATAGTAACTTATCCTATTTATACTAGACTAGCTACTAGGGTTTACATGAGTAAGTAATTGATGCATAAATCCACTTCCGGGGCCCACTTGGTGTATGCTTGGGCTGAGCTTGATCCATCCACAAGCTGAGGCTTTTCTTGGAGTTGAACTCCAAGTTATAACGTGTTTTGGGCTTTCAACTCCGGATCATGACGTTTTTTTGGCGTTTAACTCCAGACAGCAGCATGTACTTGGCGTTCAACGCCAAGTTACGTCATCAATTTCCGAATAAAGTATAGACTATTATATATTTCTGGAAAGCTCTGGATGTCTACTTTCCAACGCCATTGAGAGCGCACCAATTGGAGTTCTGTAGCTCCAGAAAATCCATTTCGAGTGCAGGGAGGTCAGATTCCAACAGCATCATCAGTCCTTTTGTCAGCCTTTTTTAGAGTTTTGCTCAAATCCCTCAATTTCAGTCAGAAATTACCTGAAATCACAGAAAAACACACAAAATCATAGTAAAGTCCAGAAATGTGAATTTAACATAAAAACTAATGAAAACATCCCTAAAAGTAGCTTGAACTTACTAAAAACTACCTAAAAACAATGCCAAAAAGTATATAAATTATCCGCTCATCAAAACTCCATAACCATTTATTATCCACCTAACTGAGATTTACAAGATGACCATAGCTTGCTTCATACCAACAATCTCCGTGGGATCGACCCTTACTCACGTAAGGTTTATTACTTGGATGACCCAGTGCACTTGCTGGTTAGTTGTGCGAGGTTGTGAAGAAAGTGCTGAGTTATAAACGTGCATACCAAGTTGAATGCCATTATTAGAGATCACAATTTCGTGCACCAAATTTTTGGCGCCGTTGCCGGGGATCAATTTCGAACAACAATTTCACAATTGTTTCCAGACCACAATGGTGCCAAGTTTTTAATCCGGCAACAACACCAAGTTTTTGGCGCCGTTGTCGGGGATTGTTCGAGTTTGGACAATTGACAGTTCGTCTTGTTGCTCGGATTAGGTAATTTTCTTTTCAAAAATTTTTCAAAAAGTCTTTCAAAAAAATTTTCTTTATTTTCGTTTTTCTAAAGATTAATTTTCAAAAAATCCAAAAAAATAATAAAATCATAAAAATATATATATTTTGTGTTTCTTGTATGAGTCTAGAGTCAATTTTAAGTTTGATGTCAATTGCATATTTTAAAAACTTTTGCATTTTTCGAAAATTCATGCATGTGTTCTTCATGATCTTCAAGTTGTTCTTGGTAAGTCCTCTTGTTTGATCTTGATGTTTTCGTGTTTTGTGTCTTTTGTTATTTTTCATGTGCATTTTTTGCATTCATAGTGTCTAAGCATTAAAGATTTCTAAGTTTGGTGTCTTGCATGTTTTCTTTGCATAAAAAATTTTTCAAAAATATGTTCTTGATGTTCATCATGATCTTCAAAGTGTTCTTGGTGTTCATCTTGACATTCATAGTGTTCTTGCATACATCATTGGTTTTGATCCAAAAATTTTCATGTTTTGGGTCATTTTTATGTTTTTTCCTCTCATCATTCAAAATTTAAAAATAAAAAATATATATCTTTTCCTTTTTTCTCTCATAAATTTCGAAAATTTGAGTTGACTTAGTCAAAAAATTTTAAAACTTAGCTATTTCTCATAAGTCAAATTTAAAAATCTTATCTTTTCAAAACTTTTTCAAAAAATCAAATCTTTTTCATTTTTCTTACTATTTTTCGAAAATTTTTAATTTGAATTTTAAAATATTTTTCTTATCTTTATTTCAAAATTTCAAAAACTTTACTAACAATTAATGTGATTGATTCAAAAATTTGAAGTTTGTTACTTTTTTGTTAAGAAAGGTTCAATCTTTAAATTCTAGAATCATATCTTTTAGTTTCTTGTTAGTCATGTAATTAATTTTAATTTTAAAAATTAAATCTTTTCAACCATATCTTTTTAATCATATCTTTTTATCATATCTTTTTAAATCATATCTTTTTCAAAAATTTGATTTCAAAATATCTTCCAACTTCTTATCTTTTCAAAATTGATTTTCAAATCTTTCTCAACTAACCAATTAACTTTTGTTTATTTTTTTTATCTTTTTCAAAACCACATAACTAATTTTAGCTCTCTAATTTTCGAAAATTACCTCCCTCTTTTTCAAAATTCTTTTAATTAACTAATTGTTTTAAATTTTAATTTTAATTTTAATTCTTCCTTTAATTTTCAAAAATCACTAACTTATTTTTCAAAATTAATTTTCGAAAACTCTTCTCTTTCATCTTCTTCTATTTATTTATTTATTTACTAACACTTCTCTTCATCTCAAGAATCTGAACCTGTCTTCACCCTTGTGTTTGGATTCTTACCTTTTTCTTCTTTTATTCCTTTCTTCTTCTACTAACATAAAGGAATCTTTCTACTGTGGTAAAGAGGATCCCTATTATTATTTTCTGTTCCCTTCTTTTTCATATGAGCAGGAGCAAGAACAAGAACATTCTTGTTGAGGCAGATCCTGAACCTGAAAGGACTCTGAAGAGGAAACTAAGAGAAGCTAAATTACAACAATCCAGAGACAATCTTACAGAAATTTTCAAAAAAGAAAGAGGAGATGGTAGCCGAAAATAATAATACAAGGAGGATGCTTGGTGATTATACTACACCTACTTCCAAGTTTGATGGAAGAAGCATCTCAATCCCTGCTATTGGAGCAAATAACTTTGAGCTGAAACCTCAACTGGTTGCTCTACTGCAACAGAACTGCAAGTTTCATGGACTTCCATCAAAAGATCCCTACCAGTTTTTAACTGAGTTTTTGCAGATCTGTGAGACTGTTAAGACTAATGGAGTAGATCCTGAAGTCTTCAGGCTCATGCTTTTTCCCTTTGCTGTAAGAGACAGAGCTAGAATATGGTTGGATTCACAACCTAAAGATAGCCTGGACTCATGGGATAAGCTGGTCGCGGCCTTCTTGGCTAAGTTCTTTCCTCCTCAAAAGTTGAGCAAGCTTAGAGTGGATGTTCAGACCTTCAAACAAAAAGATGGTGAATTCCTCTATGAAGCTTGGGAAAGATACAAGCAGATGACCAAAAGGTGTCCTTCTGACATGCTTTCTGAATGGACCATTTTGGATATATTCTATTATGGCCTATCTGAATTCTCTAAGATGTTACTGGACCATTCTGCATGTGGATCCATTCACCTAAAGAAAACGCCTGCAGAACCTCAAGAACTCATTGACATGGTTGCAAATAACCAATTCATCTATACTTCTGAGAGGAATTCCGTGAGTAATGGGATGCCTCAAAGGAAGGGAGTTCTTGAAATTGATGCTCTGAATGCCATATTGGCTCAAAACAAAATGTTGACTCAACAAGTCAACATGATTTCTCAAAGTCTGAATGGATGGCAAAATGCATCCAACAGTACTAAAGAGGCATCTTCTGAAGAAAAAGCTTATGATCCTGAGAACCCTGCAATAGCAGAGGTAAATTACATAGGTGAACCTTATGGAAACACCTATAATTCATCATGGAGAAATGATCCAAATTTCTTATGGAAGGATCAACAAAAGCCTCAACAAGGCTTTAATAATGGTGGAAGAAATAGGCTCAGCAACTACAAGCCTTATCCATCATCTTCTCAGCAACAGACAGAGAATTCTGAGCAGAGCACTTCTAATTTAGCAAACTTAGTCTCTGATCTGTCTAAGGCCACTTTAAGTTTCATGAGTGAAACAAGGTCCTCCATTAGAAATTTGGAGGCACAAGTGGGCCAGCTGAGTAAGAAAGTCAGTGAAACTCCTCCTAGTACTCTCCCAAGTAATACTGAAGAGAATACAAAAAGAGAGTGCAAGGCCATTGATATAATCAAAATGGCCGAACCTAGAGAGGAAGGGGAGGACATGAATCTCAATGAGAAAGACCTCATGGGACGTCTCCCAGGCAAGAAGGAGTTCCTTATTGAGGACCTGAAGGAATCTGAGGCTCATATAGAGACCATAGAGATCCCATTAAATCTCCTTCTGCCATTTATGAGCTCTAAAGACTATTCTTCCTCTGAAGAGGATAAAGATGTAACTGGAGAGCAAGTTGCTCAATATCTAGGAGTCATCATGAAGCTGAATGCCAAGTTGTTTGGTAATGAGACTTGGGAAGGTGAACCTCTCTTGCTCATTAGTGAACTAGATACATGGGTTCAACAAACCTTACCTCAAAAGAGACAAGATCCTGGTAAATTCTTAATACCTTGTACTATAGGCACCATGACCTTTGAAAATGCTCTGTGTGACCTGGGGTCAGGCATAAATCTTATGCCACTCTCTGTAATGGAGAAGATGGGGATCATTGAGGTATAACCTGCCATATTCTCACTATAGATGGCAGACAAGTCAATAAGACAAGCTTATGGATTAGTAGAGGACGTGTTAGTAAAGGTTGAAGGCCTTTACATCCCTGCTAATTTCATAATCTTAGAAACTAGGAAGGAGGAGGATGAATGCATCATCCTTGGAAGACATTTCCTATCCACAACAGGAGCTGTGATAGATGTTAACAGAGGAGAATTAGTCCTTCAATTGAATGGGAACTACCTTGTGTTTAAAACCCAAGGGTGTTCCTCTGCAACCATGGAGAGGAAGCATGAAAAGCTTCTCTCAGTACAGAGTCAAACAAAGCCCCCACAATCAAACTCTAAGTTTGATGTTGGGAGGCCACAGCCAAACTCTAAGTTTGATGTTAGGAGGCCATAGCCAAACTCTAAGTTTGGTGTTGAATCCCCACATCTAAACTCTAAGTTTGGTGTTGGGAGTCTACAACATTGACCTAATCACCTGTGAGGCTCCATGAGAGCCCACTGTCAAGCTAGTGACATTAAAGAAGCGCTTATTGGGAGGCAATCCAATTTTTATTTATCTAATTTTATTTTTATTTTATTTTTCCTTTATGTTTTATTAGGTTCATGATCATGTGGAGTCACAAAATAAATACTAAAATTAAAAATAGAATCAAAAACAGCAGAAGAAACAGCACACCCTGGAGGAAGGGCTTACTGGCGTTTAAACACCAGTAAGAAGCATCTGGCTGGCGTTCAACGCCAGAACAGAGCATGGATCTGGTGTTGAATGTCAGAAATAAGCAACATCCTGGCGTTTAAATGCCAGGAATACACCCTGAGGAAAGCTGGCACTGAACGCCAGAAACAAGCATGAAACTGGCGTTCAACGCCAGAAACACGCTGCAAATGGGCGTTGAACGCCCAAAACAAGCATGGAACTGGCATTCAACGCCAGAAACAAGCATCAATCTGGCGTTGAATGCCAGGATTGCATGCAGAGGGCATTTTACACGCCTTATTGGTGCAGGGATGCTAATCCTTGACACCTTAGGATCTGTGGACCCCACAGGATCATCTCAGGATCTGTGGACCCCACAGGATCCCCACCTACCTCAACTCACCCTCTCTCTCTTTTTCCACACAATCCAATAAACACTCTTCCCCAAAACCCTTCACCAATCACCTCAATCTCTCTTCTCCATCACCTCTTCACCACTCACATCCATCCACTCTTCCCCACAAACTCCACCTACCTTCAAATTCAAATTCCTTTCCCACCCAAACCCACCCAATATGGCCGAACCTTAACCCCTCTCCCTCCACTATATAAACCCTCTATTCTTCTTCCTTTTCACACAACACAACCCTCTCTTCTCCTCCTTGGCCGAAACACTACCCTCTCTCCCTCTCCTCCATATCTTCCTCTTCTTCATCTATTATTTCTTCTCTTGCTCGAGGGTGAGCAATATTCTAAGTTTGGTATGGTAAAAGCATAGCTTTTTGTTTTTTCATAACCATTGATGGCACCTAAGGCTGGAGAAACCTCTAGAAAAGGGAAAGGAAAGATAAAAGTTTCCACCTCCGAGTCATGGGAGATGGAGAGATTCATCTCCAAAGCCCATCAAGACCACTTCTATGATGTTGTGGCCAAGAAAAAGGTGATCCCTGAGGTCCCTTTCAAGCTAAAAAAAAAATGAGTATCCGAAGATCCGACATGAGATCCAAAGAAGAGGTTGGGAAGTTCTGACCAACCCCATTCAACAAGTCGGAATCTTAAATGGTTCAAGAGTTCTATGCCAATGCATGGATCACTAGGAACCATGATCAAAGTGTGAACCCGAATCCAAAGAATTATCTTACAATGGTTCGGGGGAAATACTTAGATTTTAGTTCGGAAAATATGAGGTTAGCATTCAACTTGCCCATGATGCAAGGAGATGCACGCCCCTACACTAGAAGGGTCAACTTTGATCAAAGGTTGGACCAAGTCCTTATCGACATATGTGTGGAAGGAGATCAATGGAAAAGTGACTCCAAAGGCAAGCCGGTTCAATTAAGAAGATTGGACCTCAAGCCTGTGGCTAGAGGATGGTTGGAGTTCATCCAACGCTTCATCATCCCCACTAGCAACCGATATGAAGTTACTGTGGATCGGGCTATCATGATTCATAGCATCATGAATGGAGAGGAAGTAGAAGTTCATGAAGTCATCTCCCTTGAATTCTACAAAATAGTCGAAAAGTCCTCCACCATGGCAAGGCTAGCTTTTCCTCATCTTATTTGCCATCTATGTTACTCAGCTGGAGTTATCATAGAAGGAGACATCCCCATTGAGGAGGATAAGCCCATCACTAAGAAGAGGATAGAGCAAACAAGAGAGCCCACTCATGGATCCCAAAAGACGCATGAGGAAGCTCATTACCAAGAAATCCCCGAAATGCTTCAAGGGATGCACTTTTCTCCCAACAATTTTTGGGAACAACTCAACACTTCTCTAGAAGGCTTGAGTTACAATATGGATCAATTAAGAGTGGAACATCAAGAGCACTCTATCATTCTCCATGAAATTAGAGAAGATCAAAGAGTAATGAGGGAGGAGCAACAAAGGCAAGGAAGAGACATAGAAGAGCTCAACGACATCATTGGTTCTTCAAGAAGAAAGCGCCACCATCATTGAGGTGGACTCATTCCTTGTTCTTATTTCTCTGTTTTTCGATTTTTATGCTTAATGTTTATTTATGTTTGTGTCTTTCCTACATGATCATTAGTATTTAGTAACTATGTCTTAAGGCTATGAATAATTCCATAAATCCTTCATCTCTCTTAAATGAAAAATATTTTAATATAAAAAGAACAAGAAGTACATGAGTTTCAAATTTATCCTTGAATTTAGTTTAATTATATTGATGTGGTGACAATACTTTTTATTTTCTGAATGAATGCTTGAACAGTGCATATTTTTTATCTTGCTGTTTATGAATATTAAAATTGTTGGCTCTTGAAAGAATGATGAACAAAGAGAAATGTTACCGATAATCTGAAAAATCATAAATTTGATTCTTGAAGCAAGAAAAAGCAGTGAATAGCAAAAGCTTGCAAAAAAAGTGGCAAAAAAAATAGAAAGAAAAAGAAAAAGCAAGCAGAAAAAGCCGATAGCCTTTAAAACCAAAAGGCAAGGGTTAAAAAAGGATCCAAGGCTTTGAGCATCAATGGATAGGAGGGTCCAAGGAAATAAATCCAGGCCTAAGCGGCTAAATCAAGCTGTCCCTAACCATGTGCTTGTGGCATGCAGGTCCAAGTGAAAAGCTTGAGACTGAGTGGTTAAAGTCGTGATCCAAAGAAAAAAGAGTGTGCTTAAGAGCTCTGGACACCTCTAACTGGGGACTTTAGCAAAGCTGAGTCACAATCTGAAAAGGTTCACCCAGTCATATGTCTGTGGCATTTATGTATCCGGTGGTAATACTGGAAAACAAAGTTCTTAGGGCTACGGCCAAGACTCATAAAAGTAACTGTGTTTAAGAATCAACATACTTAACTAGGAGAATCAATAACACTATCTAAAATTCTGAATTCCTAGAGATGCCAATCATTCTAAACTTCAAAGGAAAAAGTGAGATGTCAAAACTATTCAGAAGCAAAAAGCTACAAGTCCCGCTCATCTAATTAGAACTAATATTCATTCATAATTTGGGATTTACAGTATATTCTCTTCTTTTTATCCTATTTGATTTTCAGTTGCTTGGGGACAAGCAACAATTTATGTTTGGTGTTGTGATGAGCGGATAATTTATACGCTTTTTGGCATTATTTTTAGATAGTTTTTTAGTAGGATATAGTTACTTTTAGGGATGTTTTCATTAGTTTTTATGCTAAATTCACATTTCTAGACTTTACTATGAGTTTGTGTATTTTTCTGTAATTTCAAGTATTTTCTGGCTGAAGTTGAGCAACCTGAGCAAAACTCTGATAAGAAGGCTGACAAAGGACTGCTGATGCTATTGGATTCTGACCTCCCTGCACTCGAAATGGATTTTCTGGAACTACAGAACTCTCAATGGCACGATCTCAATGGTGTTGGAAAGTAGACATCCAGAGCTTTCCAGAAATATATAATAGTCCATCTTTATTCGAGATTAGACGACACAAACTGGCGCTCAACGTCAGTTCCATGTTGCATTCTGGAGTCAAACGCCAGAAACACGTCCCGAACCAGAGTTGAACACCAAAAACACGTTACAACTTGGCGTTCAACTCCAAGAGAAGCCTTTGCACGTGTAAAGCTCAAGCTCAGCCCAAGCACACACCAAGTGGGCCCCGGAAGTGAATTTCTGCATCAATTACTTACTTCTGTAAACCCTAGTAGCTAGTCTCGTATAAATAGGACATTTTACTATTGTATTAGACATATTTGGATTAATTTTGGATTACTTGATGATCTTTTGATCACGTTCATGGGGGCTGGCCATTCGGCCATGCTTGGACCATCACTTATGTATATTCAACGGTGGAGTTTCTACACACCATAAATTAAGGGTGTGGAGCTCTGCTGTACCTCGAGTTTTAATGCAATTACTACTATTTTCTATTCAATTCAGTTTATTCCTTTTCTAAGATATTCGTTGCACTTCACCATGACGAATGTGATGATCCGTAACACTTATCATCATTCTCACCTATGAACGCGTGACTGACAACCACTTCCGTTCTACCTTAGACCGAACGCATATCTCTTAGATTCCTTAATCAGAATCTTCGTGGTATAAGTTGGAATTGATGGCGGCATTCATGAGAATCCGGAAAGTCTAAACCTTGTCTGTAGTATTTCGAGTAGGATTCAGGGATTGAATAACTGTGACGAGCTTCAAACTCGCGATTGTTGGGCGTGATGACAAACGCAAAAGAATCAATGGATTCTATTCCGACATGATCGAGAACCGACAGATGATTAGCTGTGCTATGACAGAGCATTTGGACCATTTTCACTGAGAGGATGGGATGTAGCCATTGACAACGGTGATGCCCTACATACAGCTTGCTATGGAAAGGAGTAAGAAGGAAAGGATGAAGGCAGTAGGAAAGCAGAGATTCAGAAGGAGCACAGCATCTTCACACGCCTATCTGAAATTCCCATCAATGATCTACATAAGTATTTTTATCTTTATGTTCTGTTTATTTATTATTATTATTCGAAAATTTCATAATCATTTATTATCCGCCTAACTGAGATTTATAAGATGACCATAGCTTGCTTCATACCAACAATCTCCGTGGGATCGACCCTTACTCACGTAAGGTTTATTACTTGGACGACCCAGTGCACTTGCTGGTTAGTTGTGCGAGGTTGTGAAGAAAGTGCTGAGTTATAAACGTGCATACCAAGTTGAATGCCATTATTAGAGATCACAATTTCGTGCACGAATAACCAACTCAGCATGCCGGATAAATGTTCTCAATATCGATGAAATACAAGATGGTTCCATTCTTGGAAGTTGAAGAAAGGTGTCAGAAGAGAGAAGTATGAATTTAAATAACCTTCAATGAAACACAGTAAAGAAGACCAAATGAATGGGGATGGAAAAAGAGTAGTGACTTGAACCTGTCGAACATGAAGATGGATGATTTTGGTTTTTGAAAAAAATGGTTAATTAGTAATCCGAATAATCTAAATGAATAATGCACCAATATTGGCATAAAAGGTTAGGTTAATTGAACATAGTGCCTTCAAACTGAATATATAAAATAAAAAGTATAAGAGTAAATGATATAAAATTCTCATTAATTACATGTATTGTATAATTTTTAGTATAATTAGTTAGTCACTACGAAACCAGAAATAAAATAGAACAAAACCATTTAAAACACTATAAACAAAAGAACTATTTAATAAGTTTGATTATATATTATATTTTTTCATTTTTTATTATCTAACATATTTTATTTTATAATTAATTTAATATGAAAATTTGTAAACAAAAAATAATGAGAAAACTATATAAAGATGAAGATAAATAAATTTGATAGAAAATATAAATATATTATGTCATTGTTTGAATATGAAAGAAAGTATTAACAAATGAGAAAATGGACAATGATCTAGAATTCTAATATAAGAATAAGATGGTAAGTTATAAGTTATATTGTGATATAAGATGTGATGTAAATATAAAAATAGCACAATGTTTTGGAATTTGGAAATGTAAAAAATTACTTATCATTATAAATGAGTGAACTGTATATATAATAAAAATTGTATCAATGACTTTATTTAAAAGTTACGTGAACATTCTAATATTGAATATGTAACCAATGTTAGCTTTAAACATTCACATGCTTATATTACAAAAGAGCCAGAAAACTATAATTGAAGTGCATTAGTTGAATAGATGTTCAACTCCATGGTAATATTGACTAATTGATTTATAGGGAAATAAATTGATGCATCAAAATCTGCTTCTCCAAGTGCATGTAATCATGTTTGTTGCTAGTTCAAAAGATTTTGCAATAACTTCCTACCTAAAAAGAGGAAAAGAGAAAACAAAAAGTTAGAACTACTAATGATATACACAGCTAAAGAAAAAACAAAACACAAACTTCATCAAGAAACCATATTTGCAAATTAAGAACACTAATTATAAATAAGAAAAGTCAATATAGAGGTGGTTACAGAACATATCTTTAAAGAAAAAGAAAAAGGTAGGAGAATGAAGTTGAAACAAACAAGCATGGAGTTGAATTTGGCAGCATAAAACACTTATGAGTTACATAAGAGCATGTTGTCACTATAGAAGCATTAAAATTGCAATAGAAGTGAAAAGGTTAAAAGAGATCAAATCAGATCAAATAGAGAAAATAGCAAATAGACAAATATATTATAAAAGAGCCAAAAAAACTATAATTGAAGTGCATTTGTTAAATAGGTGTTCAACTCTCGGGTAATATTATGTAACTCATTTGTAGGAAAATAAATTGATGTATCAAAATTTGCTTCTCACCCAAGTGCATGTATAAATGTTTGCTGCTAGCTGGATTGAAATCATCTTGAAACACTAGCATCTCCAGGGATAAGGATGATGGCTCAATAGATTCTGCAGTAACTTCCTAAAAAGAGGAAAAAAAAAAGGTTAGAACTACCAATTATATAGAAGGCTAAAGAAAAAAAAAACACAAACTTCATCAAGAACTCATATTTGCAAAGTAAGAACACTGATTATAAGCAACTAAAGTAAATATAGAGGTAGTTACAGAACATATCTTTATAGAAAAAGAAAAGGGTGGGGGCATGAACTTGAAACAAAGAAGCATGAAGTTGAATTTGGCAGCATAAAACGCTTATGAGTTCAATAAGAGCAAGTTCTCATTATAGAAGCATTAAAATTGCAAATTAGATAGGGAAGGAAACATTCAGCTTATCAAGAGGAGTATAAAAGAAGTGATTGCACTGAATGAAAGTGAAAATATTAGAAAATCAATAAAAAGTATATAAGATGGTTGGATGGAATGGAAAATTAAAGAGGTAACACTTCAGGGATTTCTAATTTTTTAAAATAGTTATAAAAAAAAACATATGTTGATATGGGAACATTTGAACATAGAAAGCTTAAAATAGTAATATGCTACATTGTTCTTGCGATTCTTTGCTTGGTATAGAGCTTTGTCCTGAAAGACGATAATAATAACGAATTAGATAATGCATCCTAAAACAAAGCAAGACAACATCAAAAGCGGATGTAATCGTTATCTGAAAAAATAATAACAAAATAGAAATAAAGATCAGGTTTGCTTTGCTCACATCATCGACCATGGAATTCCACCTGACACCACCAGCTTCCCGAACCTAATCGGATTAAAAGGAGACATTAGTCGATCATAATGGTAAATAGAACTTAAAATATTAATTATGATTCAAAGAATAAAAACGATAACAGGAACTAAAGAAGAGATCTCACCAATCTATTCTTGAGCACCGGTGCTGTGCTGTCTGATTTTCTAGTCTCGGTGCATGTCCTCTATGTGGCCGCTGCTCAATTCTTTACACCAATCTACTTTTTTTCAGTACTTTCTCCTCCGGACACCACCACCACCATCACAACTTAGTCACAGATGAAACCCATAGTCGCAGCCGCCTCGTCAATAACAGTAACCATACCATGGCAGCAGCAGCGGACACCACAGTAAGAAAGAACTCGTGCAATTGAGGAGTCCAGATGATGAGCGACACCTTCATCAACCAGGAGGAGGGATCATCGTTGGACATCAGAGCTTGAATAGAGGAAAGAATTAGAAAAATGAAATCATCTTTTGGAGTGGAGGCATTAAATTAGTTTTTAATTCAAAATTTAAAAATAGAAAGGAAGAGAAAAGGAATTTGAATAGTTACAAAAGAATTTATGGTACTGATAAGGCCATTAGGGGTAAAGAAAAGAATTGGGGAATGAAGGAGGTTGCATAGAGAATATGAAAGAATAGAAAGGAGGAGAATTAAATTATGAAATAAATAATGAAAAAAGAGATAAAAATATATGTGAAAGAGTGAAGAGATACCACAATATGAAAACCATATGAAAGAGAGAAGAGGTATAACACCCTACTACACAGAGTTTTACGCTTAAGTCGTAGAATAGAGGTAATGTGGTGTTACGAACCTCTAATAAGAAAATATTTACATATAATATTGGAAAGAGATAATATACTAGGAGCCTTGAAAAACGGAAAAAGCAAAATCGCAAAATAAAAAGCGCAACGCTCAGGAAATAAAATTACTTGCGTGCTAAGAAACCTAAAAGTTATGGATAGGAATAAGCATAAGAGTCACAAGAGTGCCAATAATACAGTGAAACTAGCTCCTGACTCAGCCTGCAAAGCCAAGACTGGATGGAGAATATTTACATATATATACATAAGTATCCCAAACACCCAAAATACAAAATAAAACCCTACCTCTCCCTCAACCTCTATGAGGAACAAAATAAACAAGTTTCTTGGAGAGCAAGCTAAGTACATAGGTACATATATATACAATCAGGAAACCCAAAATAACCAAGGGACTACTCCGCTTCAAAGATCTAGACGCCTAGTGAGGAGCCTCTCGACTTGCATCTGAAAACAACAACACAGTATGGGATGAGAACCAGAGGTTCTTAGCATGGTAAAGGTGTCACGCTGATGAGCGGATAATTTATACGCTTTTTGGCATTGTTTTTAGATAGTTTTTAGTAGGATCTAGCTACTTTTTAGTATATTTTTATTAGTTTTTAAGAAAAATTCACATTTCTAGACCTTACTATGAGTTTTTGTGTTTTTCTGTGATTTCAGGTATTTTCTGGCTGAAATTGAGGGACCTGAGCAAAAATCTGATTTAGAGGCTGAAAAAGGACTGCTGATGCTGTTGGATTCTGACATCCCTGCACTCGAAATAGATTTTTTGGAGCTATAGAAGTCCAAATGGCGCGCTCTCAATTGCGTTGGAAAGTAGACATCCAGGGCTTTCCAGCAATATATAATAGTTTATACTTTGCTCGCGTTTTGACGATGCAAATTGGCGTTCAAACGCCAACTCCCTGCCCTATTCTAGTGTTAAACGCCAGAAACAGGTTACAAGCTGGAGTTAAACGCCAAAAACAGGCTACAAACTGGCGTTTAACTCCAAGAGAAGTCTCTACACGTGAAAGCTTCAATGCTCAGCCCAAGCATACAACAAGTAGGCCCGAAAGTGGATTTCTGCATCATTTACTTATTTCCGTAAACCCTAGTAACTAGTCTAGTATAAGTAGGACTTTTTACTATTGTATTTTCATGCTGGGATCTGTGGATGTTTAGTCCTTAGACATTGGGGGCTGGCTATTCGGCCATTCCTGGACCATCATCACTTATGTATTTTCAACGGTGGAGTTTCTACACACTATAGATTAAGATGTAGAGCTCTGCTGTTCCTCGAGTATTAATGCAATTACTACTATTTTCTATTCAATTCATGCTTATTCCTATTCTAAGATATCCATTCGCACACAAGAACATGATGAATGTGATGATTATGTGAAGCTCATAATCATTCTCAACGTATGAACGCGTGCCTGACAAACACTTCCGTTCTACATGAAAACAAGCTTGAATGCATATCTCTTAGCCTTCTGGTTCACGATCAGAGTCTTTGTGGTATAAGCTAGAATCAATTGGCAGCATTCTTGAGATCCGGAAAGTCTAAACCTTATCTGTGGTATTTCGAGTAGGATCCAGGATGGGATGACTGTGACGAGTTTCAAACTCGCAAGTGTGGGCGTAGTGACAGACGCAAAAGGATCAATGGATTTTATTCCAACATGAGTGAGAACCAACAGATGATTAGCCATGTGGTGACAGTGCATTTGGACCATTTTCACTGAGAGGATGGACGATAGCCATTGACAACGGTAATCCCCCAACAAACAGCTTGCCATAGAAAGGAGTATGAAGGATTGGATGAAGGCAGTAGGAAAGCAGAGATTCAGAAGGAACAACGCATCTCCATACGCTTATCTAAAATTCCCACCAATGAATTACATAAGTATCTCTATCTTTATTTTTTGTTTATTTATCTTTTAATTATCAAAACTCCATAACCATTTGAATCCGCCTGACTGAGATTTACAAGATGACCATAGCTTGCTTCAAGCCGACAATCTCCGTAGTATCGACCTTTACTCACGTAAGGTTTATTACTTGGACGACCCAGTGCACTTGCTGGTTAGTTGTGCAAAGTTGTGAAAAAGAGTTGAGATTACAATTGTGCGTACCAAGTTGTTGGCGCCATTGAGATCACAATTTCGTGCACCAAGTTTTTGGCGCCGTTGCTGGGGATTGTTCGAGTTTGGACAACTGACGGTTCATCTTGTTGTTTAGATTAGGTAATTTTCTTCTTGTTTCAACCTTTATTTTATTTTCAAAAGATTTTCAAAAATCTTTCAAAATTTTTCTTCTTTTTCGTTTTTCTAAAAATAATTTTCAAAAAATCCAAAAAAATTTATAAAATCATAAAAAAAACCAAAAATATTTTGTATTTCTTGTTTGAGTTAGTGTCAATTTTTAAGTTTGGTGTCAATTGCATCTTTTTAATATTCTAAAAAATTTCGAAAAATTCATGCATGTGTTTTTCATAATCTTCAAGTTGTTCTTGAGGATTTTCTTTGTTTGATCTTTAATTTTTCTTGTTTTGTGTCTTTTCTTGTTTTTCATATGCATTTTTAGTTTGTTAGTGTCTAAGCATAAAAAATTTCTAAGTTTGGTGTCTTGCATGTGTTTCTTTTCTTGAAAATTTTCAAAAATAAGTTCTTGATGTTCATCATGTTCTTCAAAGTGTTCTTGGTCTTCATCTTGACATTCATAGTGTTCTTGCATGCATCATTTGTTTTAATCCAAAATTTTTATGTCTTGAGTCATTTTGTTGTTTTTCTCTCTCCTCATCAAAAATTCAAAAATAAAAAATATCTTTTCCTTATTTCACTCATAAATTTCGAAATCTTTGGGTTGACTTAGTCAAAAATTTTTAAAATAAGTTGTTTCTTGTTAGTCAAGTCAAGATTTCAATTTCAAAAATTTATCTTTTCAAAAACTTTTTCAAAAATCAAACCTTTTTCATCTTTTCTTTCATGTTTTTCGAAAATTTTAAAAATTGTTTTTCAAAATCTTTTTCTTAATTTCATTTCAAATTTTCAAAAACTTTACTAACAATTAATGTGATTGATTAAAAAAATTTCAAGTTTGTTACTTTCTTGCTAAGAAAGGTTCAACCTTTAAATTCTAGAATCATATCTTTTAGTTTCTTGTTAGTCAAGTCATTAACTTTAATTTTCAAAATCAAATCTTTCTAAATTTCTTTTTCATATCTTTTTCAAAATAAATTTCAATTATATCTTTTTTATCATATCTTTTCAATCATATCTTTTCAAACATATCTTTTTCAAATCATATCTTTTTCAAAATCAATTTCAAAATCTTTTCTAACTTCTTATCTTTCCAAAATTGATTTTCAAATCTTTTTCAATTAACTAATTGACTTTTTGTTTGTTTTACTATTTCTTATCTTTTTCAAAACCACCTAACTACTTTTCTCTCACTAATTTTCGAAAATCACCTTCCTCTTTTTCAAAATTCTTTTTATTTAACTAATTATTTTAACTTTTAATTTTATTCATTTTCTTAATTTTCGAACTCTAACAAAATTTTAAAATAAAAACAAAAATATTCTCCTTTTCTTTTTAATAATTTTTGAAATTCTCTCCCTCTAATCTCTTTCTATTTATTTTATTTATCTACTAACACTTCTCTTCTACTCATAATTTGAACCCCTCTCTTCCCTCTCTGTGTTCGAATTCTTCTTCTTCCTTCTTCATTCTTATTCTTCTTTTCTTCTACTTACATAAAGGAATCTCTATACTGTGACATAGAGGATTTCTCTTCCTTTTCTGTCCTCTTCTTTTTCATATGAGCTGGAGCAAGGACAAGGACATTCTTGTTGAAGCTAACCCTGAACATGAAAGGACTCTGAAGAAGAAGCTAAGAGAAGCTAAAGCACAACAATCTAGAGAAAACCTTATAGAGAATCTCGAAAAAGAAGGAGACATGGCCGAACTCAACAACAATGCAAAGAAGATGCTTGGTGACTTCACTGCACCAAATTCTAACTTCCATGGAAGAAGTATCTCAATCCCTGCCATTGGAGAAAACAATTTTGAGCTTAAGCCTCAATTAGTTTCTCTGATGCAACAGAATTGCAAGTTTTATGGACTTCCATCAGAAGATCCTTGTCAGTTCTTAACTGAATTCTTGTAGATCTGTGATACTGTTAAGACCAATGGAGTTGATCCCGAGGTCTACAAGCTTAAGCTATTCCCTTTTGCTGTAAGAGACAGAGCTAGAACATGGTTAGACTCTCAACCTAGAGATAGCCTGAACTCTTGGGTAAGCTGGTCACGGCTTTCTTAGCCAAGTTTTTTCCTCCTCAAAAGCTGAGCAAGCTTAGAGTAGATGTTCAAAACTTCAGACAGAAAGAAGGTGAATCCCTCTATGAAGCTTGGGAAAGATATAAGCAACTGACTAAAAAGTGTCCTTCTGACATGCTCTCAAAATGGACTATCCTGGATATATTATATGATGGTCTGTCTGAATTTTCTAAGATGTCATTGGACCATTCTGCAGGTGGATCTATTCACCTGAAAAAAATGCCTACAGAAGCTCAGGAACTCATTGAAATGGTTGCAAATAACCAGTTCATGTACACCTCTGAAAGGAATCCTATGAGTAATGGGATGCCTCAGAGGAAAGGAGTTCTTGAAATTGATGCTTTGAATGCCATATTGGCTCAGAACAAAATGTTGACTCAGCAAGTAAACATGATTTCTCAGAATCTGAATGGATTGCAAAATGCATCCAACAGTACTAAAGAAGCATCTTCTGAAGAAGAAGCTTATGATCCTGAGAATCCTGCAATGGCAGAAGTGAATTACATGGGTGAAGCCTATGGAAACACCTATAATCCCTCATGGAGAAATCATCCAAATTTCTCATGAAAGGATCAACAAAAGCCTCAACAAGGCTTTAATAATGGTGAAAGAAACAGGTTTAGCAATAGCAAGCCTTTTCCATCATCATCTCAGCAACAGACAAAGAATTCTAAGCAGAACCCCTCTAACTTAGCAAGCATAGTCTCTGATATTTCTAAGGCCACTCTAAGTTTCATGAATGAAACAAGGTCCTCCTTTAGAAATTTGGAGGTATAAGTGGGCTAGCTGAGTAAAAGAGTCACTGAAACTCCTCCTAGTACTCTCCCAAGCAATACAGAAGAGAATCCAAAAAGAGAATGCAAGGCCATAACCTTACTTGGTGTGGCCGAACCTAGAGAGGTGAAGGAGGACGTGAATCCCAGTGAGGAAGACCTCATGGGACGTCATCTGGACAAAAAGGAGTTCCCATTTGAGGAACCTAAGGAATCTGAGACTCATCTAGAGACCATAGAGATTCCATTGAACCTACTTCTGCCATTCATGAGCTCTGTTGACTATTCCTCCTCTGAAGAGGATGAAGATATTACTGAAAAGTAAGTTGCTAAATACCTTGGAGCAATCATGAAGCTGAATGCTAAGTTATTTGGTAAGGAAACTTGGGTGGATGAACCCCCCTTGCTCACCAATGAACTGAATGACTTGGCTAGGCAGACATTACCTCAAAAGACACGGGATCCTGGTAAATTCTTAATTCCCTGTACCATAGGCACCATGACTTTTGAGAAGGCTCTGTGTGACCTGGGGTCAGGAATAAACTTAATGCCACTCTCTGTAATGGAGAAACTGGGAATCTTTGAGGTACATGCTGCCAAATTCTCATTAGAGATGGTAGACAAATCCATGAAAAAGGCTTATGGACAGGTAGAAGACGTGCTAGTAAAGGTCAAAGGCCTTTGCATCCCTGCTGATTTTATAATCCTAGACACTGGAAAGGATGAGGATGAATCCATCATCCTTGGAAGACCCTTCCTAGCCACAGCAAAAGCTATGATTGATGTTGACAGAGGAGAGTTGGTCCTACAATTGAATGAGGACTACCTTGTATTCAAGACTCAAGGTTCTCCTTCTGTACAAATGGAGAGGAAGCATGAAAAGCTTCTCTCAATACAGAGTCAAACAAAGCCCCCACATTCAAACTCTATGTTTGGTGTTGGAAGGCCACAACCAAACTCTAAGTTTGGTGTTGAGAGGCCACAACCAAACTCTAAGTTTGGTGTTGAGAGGCCACAACCATGCTCTGATTATTTGTGAGGCTCCATGAGAGCCCACTGTCAAGTATTGACATTAAAGAAGCGCTTATTGGGAGGCAACCCACTTTTATTTATCTATGTTATTTTCTATTTTTAGGTTGATGATCATGTGGAGTCACAAAAACAACTGCAAAAATTAAAGAAAAATAAAAAACAGCATTAAACATAGCACACCCTGGTGGAGAAACTTACAGTAAGGGTAGCAGAATGGGCGTTTAACACCCAGTCTGGCACCATTCTGGGCGTTAAACGCCAGAAAGAAGCACCAGACTGACGTTAAATGCCTGAAAGAAGCAACAAACTGGCGTTAAACGCCAGAAATAGGTTACAGGTTGGCGTTTAACGCTAGGAAAGGAATAAAAGCTGGCATTTAACGCCAGAAATAAGCAGCAGTCTGGCGTTAAACACCAGGATTGCACAATAAGGGCATTTTGCACGCCTAAAAAGAGCAGGGATGAGAAATCCTTCACCCCTCAGGATCTGTGGACCCCATAGGATCCTCACGTACCCCACCTCTCTCTCTCTCTCCCCCTCACACATCTCTATAACACTCTACCCAAAACACCACTCACTTATCAAATCATATTCTCTTCCCTATATTCTCTTCACTAATCACCTCCATCCCTCTTCCCAAAAAAAAACCCCACCTACCTCACTTTCAAATTCAAACACTTTTCCCTCCAAAATCCAACCAAATCCATTCGGCCACTCTTCCTCTTTTTCCCTATAAATACCCCTCTTTACTCCTTCATTTTCATACATCACAAACACTCTCCTACCCCCTTGGCCGAACCTCTCTCCCCCTCTATCTCCTCCATTTTCTTCTTCTTCCCCTTCTTTATTTCTTCTTTTGCTCGAAGATGAGCAACCCTTTTAAGTTTGGTGTGGTAAAAGCATTGCTTTTTTGTTTTTCCATAACTATTTATGGCACCTAAGGCCGGAGAAACCTCTAGAAAGAGGAAAGGGAAGGCAAAAGCTTCCACCTCCGAGTCATGGGAGATGGAGAGTGATGTGTATTTTTGGAAAACTAATTCCAAACACACAACTCACCGGTAAGTGTACTGGGTCGCATCAAGTAGTAATAACTCACTTAGAGTGAGGTCGATCCCATAGGGATTGATGGATCAAGCAATTTTAGTGGGTGATTAGTTTAGTCAAGCTAACATTGAAGTGAAATTGGATGAAATGTAGCCAACAGAAAGTAAATTGACAAGAATTGTAAATAACAGAATGTAAATAGGCAAAAAACTTAAAGAGCAAGAAATTTAAATTGATAGAATCTTAAATGACAAGAAATATAAATTGCATCAAATGTAAAGGGGGTTGGGGTGCTGGAAATTAAAGAAAGCAATGAAGCAAGCAATCAAAGAGATCTTGAGGACAAGTGACAGGAAAATTAAAGTGCAGAGGAACACACGTGCAGAAAAGTAAATTGAGAGCAATAGGAGCAGAAAGTAAAAATTACAGAGAAGGAAATTATCACAGAAAAGTAAACCAGCAAGAAGGCTGAGATCCATTCTCAAATCTCAAAGAGCACTTGACAATTTCAATGAAACAGTAAAAGAAGAAGGAAAACCAAGAGCTCAATTGCTCACTTGATCAAGGCAGAAACAATATTTAACTCAATTGTGAAATCTAAAGAAACAAGTGAGGATTTCAGGGAATCAATGAGACTATAAAACAAGTCTAGATCTTAATTTCTTCCTTGATCCAACAGAGAAACAATTTGAAGAAGAAATAGAGATAGAAGCAGTAAAGAGAGCCTTGATTCAAATCATAATTCACTGAAATTATGCAGACAAGCAAAACAAAGAGAAATCTCAAAGGGAGAATGAAACATAATTCCTTCAATTATCCACCCAAGATTCAAAACAGAAATGAAAACTAAAAGAGTGAGCAAAATGAAAACTAAAGAGTGAAAAACTCCCTATTGGAGTCAGCCTCCTTACAAAAATGAAAATTATGCCTTTATATAGGCTTTACAAAGTGAAAATGAAAATGAAATTGAAAACAAATTAAAATTTAAATGCAAATCCTAATCTAACTGATCCTTGTGCCTTTGAGTGATGATAATGGGCTTTGCTTGCTTTGGATTTGAAGAAGAGTGGATTGATTTGGATTTGGCCTTTTCAAAATTGGTGAAGAATTGGCAAGCAATTGGTTTTTAATTGAAATTGAACCAGGGTCACCTCCCAGGGGAGCGTTCAGTTAACTAAGTTAACTGAGCGCTCAAAGCTTGTTTCCTTGGCCCGTTTGATGCGTGCCTTGCTGCAGGGTAGCGTTAAGTTAGAATTTTCTAACTGAGCACTGCATGTGCTTGTCCTTGGCCCAATTCCCTTGCGTGACAAAGCTTCCTTGGGCAGCCCTCATAGCGCTAAGTTAACTAAGTTAACTGAGCGCCCCTGCCTTGTAGAGAGAGAGCTCCAAGTTTACACCTTAGGTGAGTCAAATTGGTGCCATTTTCTTTGGCCAAGTGGAGCGCTTCAAGTCTTGCAAGAGAGGAGCTCCTTGGTTCGAATCCCAGCAGAGCCATTTGTGACTAATTTCTTCATGGAGCAATGCAAGTAGCGCTCCCTTTGTTCCCTCATGTGCTTGGTTCGAGCCTTGGAGCTTGCATTTTGGCAATTTCCTTTGGTGAAAAGTAGCGCCCATCATGCCTCATGTGCAAGGTTCGATCATTGGCTTCCCCATTTTGCTTGCTTTCACCTTGATTTCTTTCATAAAGGGGCACAAAAAAGGTGAAACAAGTTAACTAAGTGCTGATGCTTCTTCCATTCTCTTGGGCGATCAGTTAAATGTTTTAACTTAGCGCTAGTGCTTCCTTGGCCTTGTTTGGTTTGATGCTGGGCTATGGCCTTGCTTCCTTGGGTGCGCCACGCTTTTGGTTCCTTAGGTCATGCTTTCCAAAGCGTGGCCTAAGGTCTAAAGCGTGCTTTTACTTCAAAGCATGCCCAAAATTCCTCTTTTATTCTTTTTAGCTTATTTTGTGCTCTTTTTCTTCTTTTTCTTCTTATTTCCTAAAAAATTTATAAAATCAAAAGATCAAGGAAATATACCATTTAAGCATAAAAAAATGCAATATTTAAGCACTAATTATCAATTTCTTGTATGAAAAAGCATAGAAAAATATGACATGATGACATGTCATCACAACACCAAACTTAAACCTTGCTTGTCCCCAAGCAAGAAAAGAATCATGGAATAGAGATTGACAATCCAAGGTATGAAGAAAAGCAACTCAATGTTCATGGTTAGCTAGTTTTCTATGCATTCTTCAATCACAAAAGAAATGTAAATAATTGATGCTTCTATCTAGCTCAAATTATGAAATCTTTTCCTTATGTTTCTTCTTTGAAACAAGCTTTTGATTTTTTTTATTATCTTCTCCTTTTGGGTGCTTTGCCCCTTGAGTTAATAAAAAAGCTACGATTCTAAATGCTTTGTTTTCAAGTATTACCACTTGATACGTAAGCACCACAAGCATTTAATTAGAGGACTTCATTAAGCTCATTTGTTTCTTTTCTTGACTCTCTAATCATTGATGCTCAAAGCCTTGAGCTTTGAGGGAGTGCTTTTGCACTTTGAGCCTAACCTTGACTTTTAAGTGTTTTGTTTTCAAGCATTTGGCTTGATACATAATCACCACAAGTACTTAACAAGTGAATTGTCATTGGTACTTAGAGCCTTCAGCTTTCTCATTCTTCCCCTTTTACTTTTCTTAATTTAACTTGCATTTGCTTATTCAAGGTTTTCATGATTTTGAAAGATTTCACAAAATGTCCTAGATGAAAACTTCAATTAAATAAAATCTAATGCAATTGAGCAACAATCAATCATACTAGCTTTCCCATACTTGTATGCACATGCTAAGTTCTTCTTTAATTCCTTGTTTGTTTATGATCATGATACTTTATTGCTTTTGAATTCACAAAACTCAAGTTGGTAGTCATAATGTCATAGCAACATGTTACCATTTAGATATCAAACTATGCTTACTCATATACACATGCATACAGAGAAGATAAAGACAATCATGAAAATTATAGTGCTAGAAACAAATGAGAGTTAAAGGAACTTTACAACCTTGTAGTTCATCTTCTCTATTGTTGTCATTTTCCTTCCATTCTCCTCCTTCCCATACCAAACTCAGAATGCTTGCTCATCCTCAAGCAACTATTAAAACCGTGGCTATGGGGCTAAGATAGATCATGAGTGTCTTACACAATGAAGTGTTAGTGATACATGTGCTCTAAGCAAGCAAAATTGAGGATAATAATCAAGGCACAAGAGACAGAGACATTGTGATTGCAAACATAAGATGGTGTGCATGATACATTGCATAAAAAAATATAAGTGGCACACCAAATTTAATGTGACACTTTCACTTGGACTTGATGCAAGTATCTAGTAAACATTGGAACCAAATTTTGTTGCATAGCAACACCAAACTTAGAATGCAACCATATGTCACTTTATTTGAACTAAAACTAAACAAAAGAGACTGTTATATGTTAAATACAACCACCAAGCCAAGAATCTGTGATGAACGAGGATCTCTTGGTGATGTATTCACAAAAAAATAGTTAATAACAGAAAGTATTAAAACAAGGAAATGGCTAAAACAAAGAGAAGACTAATATTGTCCAACTAAAAAAGAAAAAATATCACTGCAAAAAGGGCATTATGATTATCCAGACAAGTGTTGCTGAATGAGTTGCATAGAAAAATAAGTGGCACACCAAACTTAGAATCTTAGTGTATCACTTCCATGTAAAATTGATGCAATCATTTAAAGGAATTGAAAACAAAGTGTTACATGGCAACACCAAACTTAGAATGTAATCATATGCCAATTTATTGAAATTTAAACAAAGCAAGGAGAAGAAATGTACCTACTGTCTACCTGTTCTTCACTTTCTTCCTCTTCTTCCAATTTGTTAAGAGGAATGACCTCAAGAGGAAGGAAGTTTCAGCTATTGTCCCCTTTCTTGGTTTCCTCTCAGCAAGCCTCCTTTTGTACATGGCTTGATTGAGCTTGCTTGCTAGTGGTCTAGGGGTTGAATTGCTTGTGGTTGACCTCCTCTTGAATATTGTCCTTGGTATCTTGGTCACAATCCTCTTCTCGGTGCTTTTGTTAATTGCCTTCACTTCCTTGAATTCAAGAATTGGTGGTTGTGTGATTGTTAGAATGATTTCTTCATCAAGAGCTTTTTGAATTGATGGTTCAGTGAGCTCTTCCTTCATGTAATTCTCTGCTTCACTTGAGTTTGGACTTCCTTGATTGTCCTTCTCATTTTCTTGTTCTTCCACTTCCTCTTTTGCACTCAACAATTGACTTAATAGCACTTTTATAGAGGAGGTTTGTTATTCTTCCCAAGATTTCTTCATCTCCTCTTCATACTTCTCAATCACAGATTCAAGTATTAAAGGTCTTTGGTTCAGGAAGGTTTGTGGAGGTTGTGAGTTTTCATGTTCTTTTATCTCAAGTGACTTCTGTGGATATGCAGCTTCAAGTTCAATTACCTCTATCACCTCCTTCTCCATTGAAATTTTACTTGACACAGAGGCTTCCTCATCTTGCCCTTCCTTTTTCTTCTTTGCACTCAACAATTGAGCTAACATTACTTCCATGTTTATGAGGGAATTCTCTCGTTCTTTCCAAGATCTCTGTGCTTCACTTTCATAGCTTTCAAGCATGGTTTCAAGCCTTGAGAGGCATTGATTCATGGAAGTTTGTGTGGATTGTGAGTTTTGGAAGAGATTTTGTGTCACGGGATAGTTAAGTGATGAAGAATTTTCAGATAAATAACTGGGAGGTGAAGTTTGACAGCTTTCCATGAATGAATTGAAGGTTTGCTCAAGTGATGATATCTCTTGATAAGTGGAGTATGAACTGTTGAATGCTGCTTGGTTTTGATCCTCCCACCCACAATTTGATTGATTATTGAATTCATCACAGTGTGGATTATTTTGTGGCATGGAGGAATAATCTTCCAAGTATGCTCTGGCAGCACAATCAAGTAATAATGTCCTTAAATAATTAGAATGTGAATCATTGCATTTCCCTTCCCAGCCATCATTTGTGTACGTGCCATCATAGTATGAGTCACTTTGTGGCTCTGGGAAATAGTTCATCTCACTTGATTGTTCATACTCCCTCATTCCTTGTTGATACTCCCATCCACCATGAGGATAATGATATAAATCATTTTGTGGTGGTGGTTGGTATCCCTCATGATTCTCTTGCTCATCTTGGGGTTCTGAAGCAAATCTTCATGGATTGGAGTGCTCAGAATTTGTATTTTCTTGGTAATATTCCCAACTAACATTAGAGATTGGTGATGGTGGGTAATATCCCATAAAAGTTGTTTGATCATAAGATGAGTTGAACTCCATTTGAGTTTTGTAAAACACAATACCAAAGAAAATTGAAATTCATGTCTCAGATGAGCTTTGCTTAGTGAGGCAATAACTTAAACACCTTGTTTTCAACTTAAATCAGAGAACAAAACAAAGAAAATGCTTGATCTAGACTTCTCACCCACTTGATCATTGTTGATCTAAATCAATCCCCGGTAACGGCTCCAAAAACTTGATGTGTATTATTGGAAAACTAATTCCAAACACACAACTCAGCAGCAAGTGTACCTGGTCGCATCAAGTAGTAATAACTCACTTAGAGTGAAGTCGATCCCACATGGATTGATGGATCAAGCAATTTTAGTGGGTGATTAGTTTAGTCAAGCTAACATTGAAGTGAAATTGGATGGAATGTAGCCAATAGAAAGTAAATTGACAATAATTGTAAATGACAAAATGTAAATAGGCAGAAAACTTAAAGAGCAAGAAATGTAAATTGATAGAATCTTAAATGACAAAAAATATAAATTGCATCAAATGTAAAGGGGGCTGGGGTGCTGGAAATTAAAGAAAGCAACGAAGCAAGCAATCAAAGATATCTTGAGGACAAGTGACAGGAAAATTAAAGTGCAGGAAAATTAAATTCATATCACAGTAACTCAAATGTAAAATGCAGAGGAACACACGTGCAGGAAATTAAATTGAGAGCAATAAGAGAAGAAAGTAAAAATTACAGAGAAGGAAATTATAGCAGAAAAGTAAACTAGCAAGAAGACTGAGATCAATTCTCAAATCTCAAAGAGCACTTGACAATTTCAATGAAACAGTAAAAGCAGAAGGAAGACCAAGAGCTTAATTGCTCACTTGATCAAGGCAGAAACAAGATTTAACTCAATTGTGAAATCTAAAGAAACAAGTGAGGATCTTAGGGAATCAATGAGACTAGAAAATAAGTCTAGATCTCAATTCCTTCCTTGATCCAACAGAGAAACAATTTGAAGAAGAAATAGAGATGGAAGCAGTAAAGAGAGCCTTGATTCAAATCACAATTCACTAAAATTATGCAGACAAGCAAAACAAAGAGAAATCTCAAAGGGAGAACGAAACATAATTCCTTCAATTCTCCATCCAAGATTCAAAACAGAAATGAAAACTAAAAGAGTGAGCAAAATGAAAACTAAAGAGTGCAAAACTCCCTATTGGAGCCAGCCTCCTTACAAAAATGAAAATGATGCCTTATATAGGCTTTACAAAGTGAAAATGAAAATGAAATTGCAAATAAATTAAAATTCAAATGCAAATCCTAATCTAACTGATCCTTGTGCCTTTGAGTGATGATAATGGGCTTTGCTTGCTTTGGATTTGAAGAAGAGTGGATTGATTTGGATTTGGCCTTTTCAAAATTGGTGAGGAATTGGCAAGCAATTGGTTTTTAATTGAAATTGAACCAAGGCCACCTCCCAGGGGAGCGTTCAGTTAACTAAGTTAACTGAGCGCTCAAAGCTTGTTTCCTTGGCCCGTTTGATGCGTGCCTTGCTCTAGGGTATTGTTAAGTTAGAATTTTCTAACTGAGCGCTACATGTGCTTGTCCTTAGCCCAATTCCCTTGCGTGACAAAGCTTCATTGGATAGCCCTCATAGCGCTAAGTTAACTAAGTTAACTGAGCGCCCCTGCCTTGTAGAGAGAGCTCCAAGTTCGAACCTTAGGTGAGTCAAATTGGTGCCATTTTCTTTGGCCAAGTGGAGTGCTCCAAGTCTTGCAAGAGAGGAGCTCCTTGGTTCGAATCCCAGCAGAGCCATTTGTGACTAATTTCTTCATGGAGCAATGCAAGTAGCGCTCCCTTTGTTCCCTCATGTGCTTGGTTCGAGCCTTGGAGCTTGCATTTTGGCAATTTCCATTGGTGAAGAGTAGCGCCCCTCATGTCTCATGTGCAAGGTTCGATCGTTGGCTCCCCCATTTTGCTTGCTTGCACCTTGATTTCTTTCATAAAGGGGCACGAAAAAGGTGAAACAAGTTAACTGAGCGCTGATGCTTCTTCCATTCTCTTGGGCGCTCAGTTAAATGTTTTAACTTAGCGCTAGTGCTTCCTTGGCCTTGTTTGGTTTGATGCTGGGCTATGGCCTTGCTTCCTTGGGTGCGCCACACTTTTGGCTCCTTAGGTCACGCTTTCCAAAGCGTGGCCTAAGGTTTAAAGCGTGCTTTTACTTTAAAGCGTGCCCAAAATTCCTCTTTTCTTCTTTTTAGCTTATTTTGTGCTCTTTTGCTTCTTTTTCTTCTTATTTCCTACAAAATTTATAAAATCAAAAGATCACAGAAATATACCATTTAAGCATAAAGGAATGCAATATTTAAGAACTAATTATCAATTTCTTGTATGAAAAAACATAGAAAAACATGACATGATGACAGATGATTAGCCGTGCGGTGACAGCGCATTTGGACCATTTTTACTGAGAGGACGGATGGTAGCCATTGACAACGGTGATCTCCCATCATACAGCTTGCCATAGAAAGGAGTGTGAAGGGTTGGATGAAGGCAGTAAAAAAGTAGAGATTCAGAAGGAACAACGCATATCCATACGCTTATCTAAAATTCCCACCAATGAATTACATAAGTATCTCTATCTTTATTTTATGTTTATTTATCTTTTAATTATCAAAACTCCATAACCATTTGAATCTGCCTGACTGAGATTTACAAGATGACCATAGCTTGCTTCAAGCCGACAATCTCCGTGGGATCGACCCTTACTCACGTAAGGTTTATTACTTGGACGACCCAGTGCACTTGCTGGTTAGTTGTGTGAAGTTGTGAAAAAGAGTTGAGATTACAGTTGTGCGTACCAAGTTGTTGGCACAATTGAGATCACAATTTCGTGCACCACACGCGTATAATAAATAAGGTCCTAGGAATGCCAGAGGCAATCCTAGAACTTCGTCATACAATTGGGTAGCGTTTGGTGGAGAGATAGAGACAAAAAGACTGAGACTGAGAGATAGAGATTGAAATAAATCTCAGTATTTTGTTTGGTGTAAAATGAGAGACAGAAATTGAAACAAGAATGAAATTCTAATTTAATTTGTACAAAGGGTAAAATTGGAATTAATTAATTGAAATGAAGGTATTTTAGGTATAAAATATTATTAAAGTTTCAGTTTCCATCTCTAAAAATTTTAGTCCCCTATGTCCTTACTTTTTGGAAGTACTGAAATACTGAAATTTTAGGGACATAGACAAAAATTTTAGTACCAGTCTCTGAACCAACAAACATGATACTGAGTGTCAGTCTCCAAGTCTCTGTCTCAGTACCTCAAAACAAACGCTACCTTGTAGAACTTAATTTTCTAAGAAAAAGCCATAAATAGGGATAGGTAATCTAGACATTCCTAAACTTACTAACTTTCAAACCTAACATAAACACCAAACCATTTCACCCTTCCTCCGTTCCCCTGTCATCCATAATTTAGCAGAGACAAGCAACCAAACAAGTTCATGTACAAGTAAGAAGCAGATAGTGCAAGTAGCAAGTATAACAGGTAGCAGGATGTACATATTCAGTTAGGCAATCCCATGTAATGCATAGCAATCAAAACAAACAAATGCACATGATGTATGCCTGTCCTATGGCTGATGAGGCTCAACTGTCGGTTATCCAACCAACCCGACAAGTCTGAAAACCTTAGATTGTCCCCCGTCGCGCAACCCCATGAGTCTATGCATAGATTTCACATTCATTCATCATTTAATCACTCAATAGGGGATATTTATACCCGAAAATTTATACGTGCCCGGTCACCCTTACGACGTAGGGTCAATAGAGTATCGAGATTCAACTTGGAACACGTGGTGGCAAGCCACAGTTCTATTATCCAGGGAAACTCGTATCTCAGATAACATCATTTATAAGCCATTTCATGTTCATAATCATAATATAATCATTCACCAAAGCCATGGCATCATAACTACATTTAATATCCATATATTTTTCCTATAAATCCTCATATTTTCCCTTTTCTTCATTCCCAAGTTACCTTATTTTCCTAGCTTCAACTAGCTACTGGACTTAGTACTATACCTTATATTTAAAAGGAAGAAAATGTAGGTTTAGAAGTGAAAATCTGGTTTAAAACACCAAAATTCCAATTTTGCAGCAAGTAGAGGCCACGCGTGCGCGTGGTAGTGTGAAAACGTAGCACGTGCGCGCATTCCCTTACCATGCGTATGCGTAGGTGAGAACAGCATGTCACGCGTACGCGTGGTCATGCATGTTGGCTCATCACGCGCATGCATGGGCTACTCGCGCATGCATCACGCCATGCGTACGCATGGGCCACGCGTGCGTGTGGATGTACGTTTTGCCAAAAAAATAGCAGATAGTCTAGAAAGCTGCAAAACCAGATTTTGACAACCTGCATACACATTTTTCTCACTAAACTTCCGTCGTCCATAACTTTCTCTATAAAATTCTGTTTTTCACAAAATTTATATCGTTCAAAAGTTTGTAAAACCATCTTTCGTTTGAAACAAACCACATTTCCATCCAAAATTTGAGGAACAAGCTATGGACTTCCAAAATTCGTCAAAACCCACTTTTTACCAAATTACACCAAACCTCATTTTTTTTTACCAAAACCACATTTTTTCCTTTCAAAGCTCATTTCCATTCAACTCAACTTACCACAACCATCAATCTAACTAGCCTTTTAATCATAGCACAACAATTCTTACAACTTAGCTTAATAACACCACATTTCACCCAACTTTACAAGTTTAGCCACAAACCATATTACTATACATATCCATATTATCATCATCATGAAATTCTTCAACCCTCATTACAACATTATTCGTCAAGTCAATACCAACAAGTCCAAATAAATACCACTCAATCACAACCATGTCTTTACATTGCCATATTTATAAATCCTTCATCCTTCATCATATATATATATATATATATATATATATATATATATATATATATATATATATATATATATATATATATGTACACATTCAATAATAACCAAATCTCAAGAAACATCATAAACTAACCATATTCCTCAACACAAACTCAACATCCACTTATCCATCAACATCACAAAACTAATCATTTAAAGCATGTAACCATTTCAACTTATCCTATAGTGCTCTAGCCTAAGTTTTCATAAAACCTTACATGTTAAACGTGTGAAACCTAAATCATACCTTGGCTGATCACTTTATTCAGTCCAAGGCAGCCACACTAACTACAACGCAGCCCCTCAAGATTTGAGAAACCAACCAAAATCTCAGCTCCAATCACCACCAAGCTTCCAAATGCCCATAATTCAACTCCAATGCATATATATCTACTCAATTTACACCTAATATACATGTACACTTCAATTTCAGATTTCACATAATAATTTCAAGATTTGTCTAGGGTTTAGGTTGTCCTTACCATACTTACACGCATAGCAACTCAAGCCCAATAAGCTTCGCAAGCTAAATCGAACCTAAAACACCAAATTGGGTAAGATTTCATCACAAGAGTTCAATTTTATAATTAGAAAGGGGGTACAGATTTTGAAATAAAATTGGGGCTTAACGGTGAAATTAATCCAACAGAAATGTAGAGCTCGATGCGCTGGACGCGTGGCCGCGAACGGTGCGATAATCGGAGTTCAAACGGGGAAGTTATGGTGGTTGGAAGGTTTGATGAGGGTTAGGGAAGCTCTACTCTCCCCCAATCTGTTCATCATTCTAATGGCTGAATGGGGAAGGAGAAGCCCCTGTTCATTATAAGTTATGGGTCCAGTTGGACTCACGGACCCGGTTTTGGCCCCGGTTTAACCAGTTCGGCTCATCCGATCCAATTTTAGGCTGAATTTCTTGAAATTGGTGTCAAAATTCTCGTTTTGAAGAGCTCTATCCTATTTTGATATTATTTTTGCATTTTTAATTTTCCTAATTAAAATTCAATTTATTGACTAATCATTTACTGATTTTAGAGGGGTTTACGTCCTACCCACATAATTAGGAATTTTGTCCTCAAAATTTAGAGCGAGTTACCTGAAAAGAGGTGTGGGTAGTCCTTCCTCATCTCTGACTCAAGCTCCCAGGTATGTTCTTCAATACCATTCCTACTCCAAGCTACTTTCACCAAAGAAATCTCTTTCCCGCGTAAACGCTTGATGCTAGTGTCATCAATCCTAACTGAAGCTACCGGAAGCATCAAATCTTCTCTCACTTGAACTTATTCCGGTTCTAAGATATGACTAGGATCAAAAGTGTATTTACAAAGCTGGAATACGTGAAACACGTCATACAGGTTTGAAAGATGTGGTGGTAAAGCGATCCTACATGCCATTGGTCCAATTCTCTTCAAGATTTCAAACGGCCCAATGTAACAGGGAGTTAACTTCTTAGTTTTGATGGACCTTACTATTCCGGTGGTTGGAGTAACCTTCAGGAAGACGTGTTCTCCTTCCTCAAACTCTAAAGGCTTTCACTTTTGGTCAGCATAGCTTTTCTGATGGCTTTGAGCCATAAGCATTCGACTACGGATTTTCTTTATTTGCTCAGTGGTTTCACTTATAATTTCAGGCCCTATCAACCTCTTTTCTCCTGCTTCATACCAACATAATGGAGATTGACATTTTCTTCCATATAAATCTTCATACGGAGCCATTCCAATGCTCGCATGATAACTGTTGTTGTAAGCAAACTCTACCAAAGGCATATATCGATCCCAGCTCGCCGGCTGGTTTAAAACACAAGCCCTTAGCATATCTTCTAAGGTTTGAATTATCCTTTCTTAATGGCCATCCGCCTGAGGATGATATACAGTATTTAGACTTAATTGAGTGCCAAAAGCTCACTGGAAAGCTCCCCAGAACCGCGAGGTGAAGCGAGGATCTCTATCGGATATGATGGTGGAAGGTACGTGATGAGCGAATAATTTATACGCTTTTTGGCATTGTTTTTATATAATATGTAGTAAGTTTTATTCACTTTTTAGTATTTTTTATTAGTTTTTAAGCAAAATTCACATTTTTGGACTTTACTATGAGTTTGTGTGTTTTTCTGTAATTTCAGGTATTTTCTAGTTGAAATTGAGGGACTTGAGCAAAAATCTGATTCAGAGGCTGAAGAAGGACTACTGATGCTGTTGGATTCTGACCTCCCTGCACTCAAAATAGAATTTTTGGAGCTACAGAAATCCAAATGGCGCGTACTCACTTGCGTTGGAAAGTAGACATCTAGGGCTTTCCAGAAATATATAATAGTCTATATTTTTCCCGAGTTTAGATGATGCAAACTGGCGTTCGACACCAGCTTTCTGCCCTATTCTGGCGTTAAACGCCAAAAACAAGTTACAAGGCAGAGTCAAATGCCAGAAACAAGTTACAAACTGGCGTTTAACTCCAAAGAAGGCATCTACACGTGAAAGCTTCAATACTCAGCCCAAGCACACACCAAGTGGGCCCCGGAAGTGGATTTCTGCAGTATTTACTTATTTTTGTAAACCCTAGTAACTAGTTTAGTATAAATAAAACTTTTTACTATTGTACTAAGGAGCTTTTGGAACATCTTTGAACCATTGTTCACGTTTTGGGAGGCTGGCCATTCGGCCATGCCTACCCTATTTTCACTTATGTATTTTCAACGATGGAGTTTCTATACATCATAGATTAAGGTGTGGAGCTCTGCTGTTCCTCGAGTATTAATGTAAAGTACTATTGTTCTTCTATTCAATTCATGCTTATTCTTATTCTAAGATATCCATTCACACAAAAGAACATGATGAATGTGATGATTATGTGACACTCATCACCATTCTCACTTATGAACGCGTGATTGACAACCACTTCCGTTCTACATGAAAACAAGCTTGAAGGTATATCTCTTGGGTTTCTAATCAACAATTCACATCAACTCCCCTATGACAATGGGGTATCTAAATCCGAGATTAGAATCTTTGTGGTATAGGCTAGAATTCATTGGCAGCATTCTTGAGATCCGGAAAGTCTAAACCTTGTCTGTGGTATTCCAAATAGGATCTAGGATGGGATGACTGTGACGAGCTTCAAACTCGTGATTGTAGGGCGTGGTGACAGACGCAAAAGGATAGTAAATCCTATTCCTACACGATCGAGAACTAACTGCTAATTAGGCATACGATATCTATGCATGGTATTTTTCATCCGAGACGAGAAATCCGACAGTTGATTAGCCGTACAGAAACCGTAAAGGACCATTTTCACTGAGAGGACGGGAAGTAGCCATTGACAACGGTGACGCCCAGCATATAGCTTGCCATAGAAAGGAGTATGAAGGATTGGATGAAGGCAGTAGGAAAGCAGAGATTCAGAAGGAACAACGCATCTCCATACGCTTATCTGAAATTCCTACCAATGACTTACATAAGTATCTCTATCTTTATTTTATGTTTAGTTATCTTTTAATTATCAAAACTCCATAACCATTTGAATCCGCCTGACTGAGATCTACAAGGTGACGATAGCTTACTTCAAGCTGACAATCTCCGTGGGATCGACCCTTACTCACGTAAGGTTTATTACTTGGATGACCCAATGCACTTGCTGGTTAGTTGTGCGAAGTTGTGAATAAGAGTTGAGATTACAATTGTGCGTACCAAGTTGTTGGCGCCATTAAGATCACAATTTCGTGCCCCAAGTTTTTGGCGCCGTTGCCGGGGATTGTTCGAGTTTGGACAACTGACGGTTCATCTTGTTGCTCAGATAAGGTAATTTTATTTTATTTTTAAGCTTTTTATTCATATTTTCAAAAAATACAAAAAAATTTTTTTCTTCTTTTTTGTTTTTCCAAAATAATTTTCAAAAAATACAAAAAAAATTATAAAATCATAAAATCAAAAATATTTTGTGTTTCTTGTTTGAGTCTAAAGTCAAGTTTTGAGTTTGGTTTCTTGTATGTTTTTCTTTTCTTGAAAATTTTTCAAAAATAAGTTCTTAATGTTCATCGTGATATTCAAAGTGTTCTTGGTGTTCATCTTGACATTCAAATTGTTCTTGCATACATCATTGGTTTTGATCCAAAATTTTCATGTTTTGAGTTATTTTGTGGTTTTCTCTCTCCTCATTAAAAATTTAAAAAATAAAAAATATCTTTTCCTTATTTTACTCATAAATTTCGAAATCTTTGGGTTGACTTAGTTAAAAATTTTAAAAATAATTAGTTGTTTCTTGTTAGTCAAGTCAAGATTTCAATTTCAAAAATTTATCTTTTCAAAATCTTTTTCAAAATCAAATCTTTTTCATTTTTCTTTTATATTTTTGAAAATTTTTTTAAAATTTGATTTTTAAAATTTTTTTCTTAATTTTATTTCATAATTTTTAAAAACTTTACTAACAATTAATGTGATTGATTCAAAAATTTGAAGTTTGTTAATTTCTTATTAAGAAATTTTCAATCTTTAAATTCTAGAATCATATCTTTTAGTTTCTTGTTAGTCAAGTAATCAATTTTAATTTTAAAAATCAAATCTTTTTAATTTCCTTTTCAAATCTTTTTCAAATCATATCTTCTTCAAAATCAATTTCAAAAATCTTTTCTAACTTCTTATCTATTCAAAATTGATTTTCAAATCTTTTTCAACTAACTAATTGACGTTTTGTTTGTTTTACTATTTCTTATCTTTTTCAAAACCACCTAACTACTTTTTTTCTCTCTAATTTTCAAAAATCACCTTCCTCTTTTTCAAAATTCTTTTAATTAACTAATTGTTTCAAATTTTAATTTTAATTTTATTTCTTCTCCTAATTTTCGAATTCTAACTAAATTTTTAAAATAAAAACAAAAAATATTTTCCTTTTCTTCTTAATTATTTTCGAAAACTCCTCTCTCTCATCTCCTTCTATTTATTTATTTATCTACTAACAATTCTCTTCTACTCATAATTCGAATCCTCTTCTCTTCTCTCTATGTTTGAATTTTTCCTCTTATTTTCTTCTTCTCTTCTACTACATAAAGGAATCTATATACTGTGACATAGATGATTCCTCTTCTTTTTTGTTTTCTTCTTTTTCATATGAGCAGGAGCAAGGACAAGGATATTCTTGTTGTAGCAGATCCTGAATCTGAAAGGACTCTGAAGAAGAAGCTAAGAGAAGCTAAAGCACAACAATCCAAAGAAAACCTTACAGAGAATCTTGAAAAAGAAGACATGGCCGAACCCAATAACAATGGTGGAGGTGCAAGGAAGATGCTTGGTGACTTTACTGTACCAAATTCCAATTTCCATAGAAGAAGCATCTCAATCCCTGCCATTGGAGAAAATAACTTTGAGCTAAAACCTCAATTAGTTTCTCTGATGCAACATAATTGCAAGTTTTATGGACTTCCATCAGAAGATCTTTTTCAGTTCTTAACTGAATTCCTGCAGATCTGTGATACTGTTAAGACCAATGGAGTTGATCCCGAGGTCTACAAGCTTATGCTTTTCCCTTTTGCTGTAAGAGACAAAGCCAGAACATGGTTGGACTCTCAACCTAAAGATAGCCTGAACTCTTGTGATAAGCTGGTCACGACTTTCTTAGCAAAATTCTTTCCTCCTCAAAAGCTGAGCAAGCTTAGAGTGGATGTTCAAACCTTCAGACAGAAAGAAGGTGAATCCCTCTATGAAGCTTGGGAAAGATACAAGCAACTGACCAAAAAGTATCCTTCTAACATGCTCTCAGAATGGACTATCCTGGATATATTCTATGATGGTCTGTTTGAATTGTCTAAGATGTCATTGGACCATTCTACAGGTGGATCTATTCACCTGAAGAAAATGTCTGCAGAAGCTCAAGAACTCATTGAAATGGTTGCAAATAACCAGTTCATGTGCACTTCTGAAAGGAATCCTGTGAATAATGGGACGCCTCAGAGGAAGGGAGTTCTTGAAATTGATGCTCTGAATGCCATATTGGCTTAGAACAAAATGTTGACTCAGCAAGTCAATATGATTTCTCAGAGTTTGAATGGATTGCAAAATGCATCCAACAGTACTAAAGAGGCATCTTCTGAAGAAGAAGCCTATGATCCTGAGAACCCTGCAATGGCAGAGGTGAATTACATGGGTGAAGCCTATGGAAACACCTATAATCCCTTATGGAGAAATCATCCAAATTTCTCATGGAAGGATCAACAAAAACCTCAACAAGGCTTTATGGTGGACGAAATTGTGATTTATACTTTCACACAAATCGAATAATTACACTCCTTGTGCTCGTATGGAATTCAGAAATTGGCACGAGTGGTCACAACTCCGTTCAACTAACCAGCAAGTGTACTGGGTCGTCCAAGTAATAAACCTTACGTGAGTAAGGGTCGATCCCACAGAGATTGTTGGTATGAAGCAAGCTATGGTCACCTTGCAAATCTCAGTCAGGCAGATTAAATTGGTTTATGGGTTTCGAAAATAGAAATAAGAGAATAGATTATAAAAAGGATAGAAGACTTATGCAGATTCATTGGTGGGAATTTCAGATAAGCGAATGGAGATGCTGCATGGCTTAAGGACGCCTGCTCTCCTACTGCTTCTACTCAATCCTTCTTACTCCTTTCCATGGCAAGCTTTGTATAGGGGTTCACCATCAGCGGTGGCTACTTTCAATCCTCTCGGGAAAATGATCCTATGCGGCTGTCACTCGCACGGCTAATCGTCTGGAGCATCACCCATGGTTGATGGCTACATCTCATCCTCGTAGTGAAAACTAATGCTCACGCACTCTGTCACAGTACGGCTAATCACTGGTTGGTTCCCGCTCCTACTGGAATAGAATCCCTTGATTCTTTTGCGTCTGTCACTAACGCCCAGCACTTGCAAGTTTGAAGCACGTCACAGTCATTCATTACCGGAATCCTACTCGGAATACCACAGACAAGGTTAGACTTTCCGGATTCCCAGGATCCTACTCGGAATACCACAGACAAGGTGAGACTTTCCGGATCCTCATAAATGCCGCCATCTATCTAGCTTATACCACGAAGATTCTGTTGGGGAATCTAAGAGATACACATTCAAGCTCGGTTGCATGTAGAACGGAAGTGGTTGTCAATCACGCACGTTCATAAGTGAGAATGATAATGAGGGTTACTTATCATCACATTCATCATGTTCTTGGGTACGAATGAATATCTTGGAACAAGAATAAGAGAGATTTGAATAAAAGATAATAGACTTTCATTAATACTTGAGGTACAGCAGAGCTCCACACCCTTAATCTATGGTGTGCAGAAACTCCACCGTTGAAAATACATAAGTAAAAGAGGTTCAGGCATGGCCGAATGGCCAGCCCCCTGAAACGTGATCAATGATCTCCTAAGATGAAGAATAAAACAAAACTGAGACCAAAGATGTCTAATACAATAGATAAATGTCCTATATATACTAGACTAGCTACTAGGGTTTACATGAGTAAGTAATTGATGCATAAATTCACTTCCGGGGTCCACTTGGTGTATGCTTGGGCTGAGCTTGATTAATCCACGAGCTGAGGCATCTCTTGGAGTTGAACTCTGAGTTATGACGTGTTTTGGGCGTTCAACTCCGGATCATGACGTTTTTCTGGCGTTTAACTCTAGACAGCAGCGTGTACTTGGCGTTCAACGCCAAGTTACGTCGTCAATATTCGAATAAAGTATGGACTATTATATATTGCTGGAAAGCCCTGGATGTCTACTTTCCAACGCCGTTGAGAGCGCGCCAATTGGAGTTCTGTAGCTCCAGAAAATCCATTTCGAGTGCAGGGAGGTCAGATTCCAACAACATCAGCAGTCCTTTTGTCAACCTTCTTCAGAGTTTTGCTCAAATCCCTCAATTTCAGCCAGAATTTACCTGAAATCACAGAAAAACACACAAACTCATAGTAAAGTCCAGAAATGTGAATTTAACATCAAAACTAATGAAAACATCCCTAAAAGTAGCTCAAACTTACTAAAAACTATCTAAAAACAATGCCAAAAAGCGTATAAATTATCCGCTCATCACAACACCAAACTTAAATTGTTGCTTGTCCCCAAGCAACTAAAAATCAAATAGGATAAAAGAAGAGAATATACTATAAATTCCAGAATATCAATGAATATTAATTTAATTAGATGAGCGGGACTTGTAGCTTTTTGCTTCTGAACAGTTTTGGCATCTCACTTTTTCCTTTGAAGTTTAGAATGATTGGCTTCTCTAGGAACTTAGAATTTCGGATAGTGTTAGTGACTTTCCTAGTTAAGCATGTTGATTCTTGAACACAGCTACTTATGAGTCTTGGCTGTGGCCCTAAGCACTTTGTTTTCCAGTATTACCACCGGATACATCAATGCCACAGACACATAACTGGGTGAACCTTTTCAGATTGTGACTCAGCTTTGCTAGAGTCCCCAGTTAGTGGTGTCCAGAGCTCTTAAGCACACTCTTTTGCCTTGGATCACGACTTTAACCACTTAGTCTCAAGCTTTTCACTTGGACCTTCATGACACAAGCACATGGTTAGGGACAGCTTGATTTAGCCGCTTAGGCCTGGATTTTATTTCCTTGGGCCCTCCTATCCATTGATGCTCAAAGCCTTGGATCCTTTTTACCCTTGCCTTTTGGTTTTAAGGGCTATTGGCTTTTTCTACTGCTCATTCTTTTTCTTTCTATATATATATATATATATATTTTTTTTTTCGCAAGCTTCCTTTTTCACTGCTTTTTCTTGCTTCAAGAATCAATTTCATGATTTTTCAGATCATCAATAACATTTCTCTTTGTTCATCATTCTTTCAAGAGCCAACAATTTTAACACTCATAAACAACAAGATCAAAAATATGCACTGTTCAAGCATTCATTCAGAAAACAAAAAGTATTGCCACCACATCAATATAATTAAATTAAATTCAAGGATAAATTCGAAATTCATGTACTTCTTGTTCTTTTGAATTAAAACATTTTTCGTTTAAGAGAGGTGAAGGATTAATGGGTTTTATTCATAGCTTTAAGGCATGGTTACATACTAATGATCATGAAGTAGAGACACAAAACATAGATAAACACAATATTAAAAACCGAAAACAGGAAGAAATAAAGAACAAGGAATGGATCCACCTGAGTGAGGGTGGCGCCTTCTTGAAGGTCCAATGGTGCTTTTTGAGCTCCTCTATGTCTCTTCCTTGCTTCTGTTGAATGATTCCTAGTAATTTTGGTGTTTCTACCCTTAGTTCCAATATTGTGTGGAGGATAACTTATTCCCTGAGGTATCTCAGGGATCTCTTGATTTGCAGCCACATATTCTACCACTGAGCTATGACGGCTTATATTCTTTCCATCTCCCAAGACTCAGAGGTGGAAGCTTTTGTCTTCCCTTTGAGGTTTCTCTGGCCTTAGGTGCCATTAATGGTAATGGAAAAGCAAAAAAAGCTATGCTTTTACCACACCAAACTTAAAATATTGCTCGCCCTCGAGCAAGAGAAGAAATAAGAGAGGAAGAAGAAGAAGAAGAAAATGGAGGTGAGTGAGGGGAGATGGATTCGGCTATATGGGTGGGATTGGGTGGGAAAGAGGAGTTGAATTGTAAAGGTAGGTGGGGTGTATGGGGAAGAGTGGATAGATGTAGGTGGTGAATGAAAAATAGAAGGAATGACTATGAATGGAAAGAGAGAGGGCGAGGTAGGTGGGGATCCTGTGAGGTCCACAGATCCTGAGGTGAAAAGAAATACCATTCCTTCACCATATAGGCATGTAAAATGCCTTCGTGCATCATTCTGGCGTTTAAACGCCCATTGGTGCACGTTCTGGGCGTTCAACGCCCATGTAATGCATTTTTCTGGCGTTGAACGCCAGTTTCATGCTTGTTACTGGCGTTCAGCGCCAGTTTGTCCTCTTTGGGCACATTCCTGGCGTTCAGCGCCAGGATGTTGCTTGTTTCTGGCGTTCAGCGCCAGAATGGTGCTCTGTTCTGGCGTTGAACGCCGGCCAGATGCACCTTACTGGCGTTGAACGCCAGCCCGTGCGTCCTCCAGGGTGAAAAATTTTTTTCTTCTGTTTTTGACTCTGTTTTTAATTTTTTTTGATTTTTTTCGTGACTCCTCATGATCATGTACCTAATAAAACACAAAATAACAATAAAATAAAAATTAGATAAATAAAATTGGGTTGCCTCCCAACAAGCGCTTCTTTAATGTCAATAGCTTGACAGTGGCTCTCATGGAGCCACAAGGTGATCAGGTCAATGTTAGTGTAGTCCCAACACCAAACTTAGAGTTTGGATATGGGGTCTTAACACCAAACTTAGAGTTTGGTTGTGGCCTCACAACACCAAACTTAGAGTTTGACTGTGTGGGCTCTTCTTGACTCTGAACTGAGAGAAGCTCTTCCTGCTTACTCTCTTCTGTCACAGAGGGATGGCCATGTGCCTCAAACACAAGGTAGTCCCCATTCAATTGAAGGACTAACTCACCTCTATTGATATCTATCACAGCTCCTGCTGTGGCTAGGAAAGGTCTTCCTAGGATGATGCATTCATCATCTTCCTTCCTAGTGTCTAGGATTATGAAATCAGCAGGGATGTAAAGGCCTTCAACCTTTACTAGTACGTCCCCTACTATTCCATAGGCTTGTCTCAATGACTTATCTGCCAATTGCAATGAGAACAAGGCAGGTTGTACCTCAATGATTCCCAGCTTCTCCATTACAGAGAGTGGCATAAGATTTATCCCTGACCCCAGATCACATAGAGCTTTTTCAAAGCTCATGGTGCCAATGGTACAAGGTATTAAGAACTTGCCAGGATCTTGTTTCTTTTGAGGTAGAGTTTTCTGAATCCAAGTATCTAGTTCACTAATGAGCAAGGGGGGTTCACTTTCCCAAGTCTCATTACCAAACAGCTTGGCATTCAGCTTCATGATAGCTCCTAAATATTGAGCAACTTGCTCTCCAGTCACATCTTCATCCTCTTCAGAGGAAGAATAGTCTTCAGAGCTCATGAATGGCAGAAGGAGATTTAATGGAATCTCTATGGTCTCTAGATGAGCCTCAGATTCCTCTAGATCCTTAATAGGAAACTCCTTCTTGCTTGAAGGACGTCCCAGGAGGTCTTCCTCACTAGGATTTTCGTCCTCCTCCTCCCTAGTGCATTCGGCCACTTTGATCAAATCAATGGCCTTGCACTCTCCTTTTGGATTCTCTTCTGTATTGCTTGGGAGAATACTGGGAGGAGTTTCAATAACTTTCTTACTTAGCTGGCCCACTTGTGCCTCCAAATTTCTAATGGAGGATCTTGTTTCATTCATGAAACTGAAAGTGGCCTTTGACAGATCAGAGACAATATTGGTTAAATTAGAAGTGTTTTGTTCTGAATTCTCTGTTTGTTGCTGAGAAGATGATGGATATGGCTTACTATTGCTCAGCCTATTGCGTCCACCATTGTTAAAGCCTTGTTGAGGCCTTTGTTGATCCTTCCAGGAGAAATTTGGATGATTTCTCCATGATGGGTTATAGGTGTTTCCATAAGGTTCACCCATGTAATTAACCTCTGCCATGGCAGGGTTCTCAGGATCATAAGCTTCTTCAGAAGCTGCCTCTCTAGTGCTGTTGGATGCATGTTACAATCCATTCAGATTTTGAGAGATGATGTTGACCTGTTGAGTCAACATTTTGTTCTGAGCCAATATGGCATTCAGAGCATCAATTTCAAGAACTCCTTTCTTCTGAGGTATCCCATTATTCACAGAATTCCTCTCAGAGGTGTACATGAATTGGTTGTTTGCAACCATGTCAATGAGTTCTTGAGCCTCTTCAGGCGTTTTCTTCAGGTGAATAGATCCACCTGCAGAGTGGTCCAGTGACATTTTCGAAAATTCAGAGAGACCATAATAGAATATATCTAATAGGGTCCATTCTGAAAACATGTCAGATGGACATCTTTTGGTCAACTGCTTGTATCTTTCCCAAGCTTCATAGAGGGATTCACCATCTTTTTGTTTGAAGGTTTGAACATCCACTCTCAGCTTGCTCAGCTTTTGAGGAGGAAAGAATTTATCCAAGAAGGCAGTGACTAGCTTATCCCAGGAGTCCAGGCTATCCTTAGGTTGTGAATCCAACCATATTCTAGCTCTGTCTCTTACTGCAAAAGGGAAAAGCATGAGTCTGTAGACTTCAGGATCAACTCCATTCGTCTTTACAGTCTCACAGATCTGCAAGAACTCAGTTAAAAACTGATAAGGATCTTCAGATGGAAGTCCATAAAACTTGCAGTTTTGTTGCATTAATGCAACTAGTTGAGGCTTAAACTCAAAGTTATTGGCTCCAATGGCAGGAATGGAGATGCTTCTTCCATCAAACTTGGATGTTGGCTTTGTGAAGTCACCAAGCATTCGCCTTGCATTATTATTATTATTATTTTCGGCTGCCATCTCCTTCTCTTGTTCAAAAATTTCTGAAAGGTTGTTTCTGGATTGTTGTAATTTAGCTTCTCTTAATTTTCTCTTCAGAGTCCTTTCAGGTTCTGGATCAACTTCAACAAGAGTGCCTTTTTCCCTGTTCCTGCTCATATGAAAGAGAAGAAAACAAGAAAAGAAAGAGGAATCCTCTATGTCATAGTATAGAGATTCCTTTATGTTAGTAGAAGAAGAAAGGGGTAGAAGAATGGAGATGGGGATTCGGATTTTTGGATGAAGAGAGGTGAAGAGAAGTGTTAGTAATTAAATAATTAAATAGAAGAAGAAAAAAGAAGGAAGATTTCGAAAATAATTTTTGAAAGAGAGGTTAGTAATTTTTGAAAATCAAAGACAAAATATAATTAAAATAAAAATTTAAAACCAAAAAGAATTTTTGAAAAAGAGGGGGAGAATTTTCGAAAATTAGAGAGGGAAAAGTAGTTAGGTGGTTTTGAAAAAAGATAAGAAACAAACAAAAAGTTAGTTAGTGATTGAAAAAGATTTGAAATCAAATTTTGAAAAAGATAAGAGGATAAGAAGTTAGATAAGATATTTTGAAATCAAATTTTGAAAAAGATAAAATTTTTTTGAAAAAGATAAGATAAAAGATAAAAAGATAAGATAAAAATTTTAATAAAAAGATATTTTGAAAAAGATTTAATTTTTAAAAAGACTCAACTAACAAGAAACTACAAGATAAGATTCTAGAACTTAAAGATTGAACCTTTCTTAACAAGAAAGTAACAAACTTCAAATTTTTGAACCAATCACATTAATTGTTAGCTAATTTTCGAAAATTTGATATAAAGATAAGAAAAAGATTTTGAAAATATTTTGAAAAAGATTTTTGAAATTTTTGAAATTTATATAAAAAAAATGAAAAAGATATGATTTTTGAAAAAGATTTTGAAAAGATAAGATTTTTAAAATTGAAAATTTGAATTGACTTGTAAGAAACAACTAATTTTGAAAATTTTTGACCAAGTCAACCCAAAATTTTCGAAATTTTGGAGGGAAATAAGGAAAAGATATTTTTTTTGTTTTTTTGAATTTTTAATTATGAAAGAGAAAAACAACAAAAATATTCAATGCATGAAATTTTTAGATCAAAACAATGAATGCATGCAAGAATGCTATGAATGTCAAGATGAACACCAAGAACACTTTGAAGATCATGATGAACATCAAGAACATAATTTTGAAAAATTTTTAATGCAAAGAAAACATGCAAGACACCAAACTTAGAAATCTTTAATGCATGGAAAATATGAATGCAAAAATGCACATGAAAAACAACAAACAACACAAAACAAGAAATCATCAAGATCAAACAAGAAGACTCGTCAAGAACAACTTGAAGATCATGAAGAACACTATGAATGCATGGGAATTTCGAAAAATGCAAGAAAAAATTTTTAAAGCGTGCAATTGACACCAAACTTTAGAATTAACACAAGACTCAAACAAGAAACACAAAATATTTTTGACTTTTATGATTTTCTAATTTTTTTTTGTATTTTTATTGATTTTTTTTCGAAAAACATTTTTGGAAAAACAAAAAATAAAAGAAAAAATTTTTGAAAAAGATTTTTGAAAAGAAAATTACCTAATCTGAGCAACAAGATGAACCGTCAGTTGTTCATACTCGAACAATCCCCGGCAACGGCGCCAAAAACTTGGTGGACGAAATTGTGATTTATACTTTCACACAAATCGAATAATTACACTCCTTGTGCTCGTATGGAATTCAAAAATTGGCACGAGTGGTCACAACTCCGTTCAACTAACCAGCAAGTGTACTGGGTCGTCCAAGTAATAAACCTTACGTGCGTAAGGGTCGATCCCACAGAGATTGTTGGTATGAAGCAAGCTATGGTCACCTTGCAAATCTCAGTCAGGCAGATTAAATTGGTTTATGGGTTTCGAAAATAGAAATAAGAGAATAGATTATAAAAAGGATAGAAGACTTATGCAGATTCATTGGTGGGAATTTCAGATAAGCGAATGGAGATGCTGCATGGCTTAAGGACGCCTGCTCTCCTACTGCTTCTACTCAATCCTTCTTACTCCTTTCCATGGCAAGCTTTGTATAGGGGTTCACCATCAGCGGTGGCTACTTTCAATCCTCTCGGGAAAATGATCCTATGCGGCTGTCACTCGCACGGCTAATCGTCTGGAGCATCACCCATGGTTGATGGCTACATCTCATCCTCGTAGTGAAAACTAATGCTCACGCACTCTGTCACAGTACGGCTAATCACTGGTTGGTTCCCGCTCCTACTGGAATAGAATCCCTTGATTCTTTTGCGTCTGTCACTAACGCCCAGCACTTGCAAGTTTGAAGCACGTCACAGTCATTCATTACCGGAATCCTACTCGGAATACCACAGACAAGGTTAGACTTTCCGGATTCCCAGGATCCTACTCGGAATACCACAGACAAGGTGAGACTTTCTGGATCCTCATAAATGCCGCTATCTATCTAGCTTATACCACGAAGATTCTGTTGGGGAATCTAAGAGATACACATTCAAGCTCGGTTGCATGTAGAACGGAAGTGGTTGTCAATCACGCACGTTCATAAGTGAGAATGATAATGAGGGTTACTTATCATCACATTCATCATGTTCTTGGGTACGAATGAATATCTTGGAACAAGAATAAGAGAGATTTGAATAAAAGATAATAGACTTTCATTAATACTTGAGGTACAGCAGAGCTCCACACCCTTAATCTATGGTGTGCAGAAACTCCACCGTTGAAAATACATAAGTAAAAGAGGTTCAGGCATGGCCGAATGGCCAGCCCCCTGAAACGTGATCAATGATCTCCTAAGATGAAGAATAAAACAAAACTGAGACCAAAGATGTCTAATACAATAGATAAATGTCCTATATATACTAGACTAGCTACTAGGGTTTACATGAGTAAGTAATTGATGCATAAATTCACTTCCGGGGTCCACTTGGTGTATGCTTGGGCTGAGCTTGATTAATCCACGAGCTGAGGCATCTCTTGGAGTTGAACTCTGAGTTATGACGTGTTTTGGGCGTTCAACTCCGGATCATGACGTTTTTCTGGCGTTTAACTCCAGACAGCAGCGTGTACTTGGCGTTCAACGCCAAGTTACGTCGTCAATCTTCGAATAAAGTATGGACTATTATATATTGCTGGAAAGCCCTGGATGTCTACTTTCCAACGCCGTTGAGAGCGCGCCAATTGGAGTTCTGTAGCTCCAGAAAATCCATTTCGAGTGCAGGGAGGTCAGATTCCAACAACATCAGCAGTCCTTTTGTCAACCTTCTTCAGAGTTTTGCTCAAATCCCTCAATTTCAGCCAGAATTTACCTGAAATCACAGAAAAACACACAAACTCATAGTAAAGTCCAGAAATGTGAATTTAACATCAAAACTAATGAAAACATCCCTAAAAGTAGCTCAAACTTACTAAAAACTATCTAAAAACAATGCCAAAAAGCGTATAAATTATCCGCTCATCACAACACCAAACTTAAATTGTTGCTTGTCCCCAAGCAACTAAAAATCAAATAGGATAAAAGAAGAGAATATACTATAAATTCCAGAATATCAATGAATATTAATTTAATTAGATGAGCGGGACTTGTAGCTTTTTGCTTCTGAACAGTTTTGGCATCTCACTTTTTCCTTTGAAGTTTAGAATGATTGGCTTCTCTAGGAACTTAGAATTTCGGATAGTGTTAGTGACTTTCCTAGTTAAGCATGTTGATTCTTGAACACAGCTACTTATGAGTCTTGGCTGTGGCCCTAAGCACTTTGTTTTCCAGTATTACCACCGGATACATCAATGCCACAGACACATAACTGGGTGAACCTTTTCAGATTATGACTCAGCTTTGCTAGAGTCCCCAGTTAGTGGTGTCCAGAGCTCTTAAGCACACTCTTTTGCCTTGGATCACGACTTTAACCACTTAGTCTCAAGCTTTTCACTTGGACCTTCATGACACAAGCACATGGTTAGGGACAGCTTGATTTAGCCGCTTAGGCCTGGATTTTATTTCCTTGGGCCCTCCTATCCATTGATGCTCAAAGCCTTGGATCCTTTTTACCCTTGCCTTTTGGTTTTAAGGGCTATTGGCTTTTTCTACTGCTCCTTCTTTTTCTTTCTATATATATATATATATATATATATATATATTTTCGCAAGCTTCCTTTTTCACTGCTTTTTCTTGCTTCAAGAATCAATTTCATGATTTTTCAGATCATCAATAACATTTCTCTTTGTTCATCATTCTTTCAAGAGCCAACAATTTTAACACTCATAAACAACAAGATCAAAAATATGCACTGTTCAAGCATTCATTCAGAAAACAAAAAGTATTGCCACCACATCAATATAATTAAATTAAATTCAAGGATAAATTCGAAATTCATGTACTTCTTGTTCTTTTGAATTAAAACATTTTTCGTTTAAGAGAGGTGAAGGATTAATGGGTTTTATTCATAGCTTTAAGGCATGGTTACATACTAATGATCATGAAGTAGAGACACAAAACATAGATAAACACAATATTAAAAACCGAAAACAGGAAGAAATAAAGAACAAGGAATGGATCCACCTGAGTGAGGGTGGCGCCTTCTTGAAGGTCCAATGGTGCTTTTTGAGCTCCTCTATGTCTCTTCCTTGCTTCTGTTGAATGATTCCTAGTAATTTTGGTGTTTCTACCCTTAGTTCCAATATTGTGTGGAGGATAACTTATTCCCTGAGGTATCTCAGGGATCTCTTGATTTGCAGCCACATATTCTACCACTGAGCTATGACGGCTTATATTCTTTCCATCTCCCAAGACTCAGAGGTGGAAGCTTTTGTCTTCCCTTTGAGGTTTCTCTGGCCTTAGGTGCCATTAATGGTAATGGAAAAGCAAAAAAAGCTATGCTTTTACCACACCAAACTTAAAATATTGCTCGCCCTCGAGCAAGAGAAGAAATAAGAGAGGAAGAAGAAGAAGAAGAAAATGGAGGTGAGTGAGGGGAGATGGATTCGGCTATATGGGTGGGATTGGGTGGGAAAGAGGAGTTGAATTGTAAAGGTAGGTGGGGTGTATGGGGAAGAGTGGATAGATGTAGGTGGTGAATGAAAAATAGAAGGAATGACTATGAATGGAAAGAGAGAGGGCGAGGTAGGTGGGGATCCTGTGAGGTCCACAGATCCTGAGGTGAAAAGAAATACCATTCCTTCACCATATAGGCATGTAAAATGCCTTCGTGCATCATTCTGGCGTTTAAACGCCCATTGGTGCACGTTCTGGGCGTTCAACGCCCATGTAATGCATTTTTCTGGCGTTGAACGCCAGTTTCATGCTTGTTACTGGCGTTCAGCGCCAGTTTGTCCTCTTTGGGCACATTCCTGGCGTTCAGCGCCAGGATGTTGCTTGTTTCTGGCGTTCAGCGCCAGAATGGTGCTCTGTTCTGGCGTTGAACGCCGGCCAGATGCACCTTACTGGCGTTGAACGCCAGCCCGTGCGTCCTCCAGGGTGAAAAATTTTTTTCTTCTGTTTTTGACTCTGTTTTTAATTTTTTTTGATTTTTTTCGTGACTCCTCATGATCATGTACCTAATAAAACACAAAATAACAATAAAATAAAAATTAGATAAATAAAATTGGGTTGCCTCCCAACAAGCGCTTCTTTAATGTCAATAGCTTGACAGTGGCTCTCATGGAGCCACAAGGTGATCAGGTCAATGTTAGTGTAGTCCCAACACCAAACTTAGAGTTTGGATATGGGGTCTTAACACCAAACTTAGAGTTTGGTTGTGGCCTCACAACACCAAACTTAGAGTTTGACTGTGTGGGCTCTTCTTGACTCTGAACTGAGAGAAGCTCTTCCTGCTTACTCTCTTCTGTCACAGAGGGATGGCCATGTGCCTCAAACACAAGGTAGTCCCCATTCAATTGAAGGACTAACTCACCTCTATTGATATTTATCACAGCTCCTGCTGTGGCTAGGAAAGGTCTTCCTAGGATGATGCATTCATCATCTTCCTTCCTAGTGTCTAGGATTATGAAATCAACAGGGATGTAAAGGCCTTCAACCTTTACTAGTACGTCCCCTACTATTCCATAGGCTTGTCTCAATGACTTATCTGCCAATTGCAATGAGAACAAGGCAGGTTGTACCTCAATGATTCCCAGCTTCTCCATTACAGAGAGTGGCATAAGATTTATCCCTGACCCCAGATCACATAGAGCTTTTTCAAAGCTCATGGTGCCAATGGTACAAGGTATTAAGAACTTGCCAGGATCTTGTTTCTTTTGAGGTAGAGTTTTCTGAATCCAAGTATCTAGTTCACTAATGAGCAAGGGGGGTTCACTTTCCCAAGTCTCATTACCAAACAGCTTGGCATTCAGCTTCATGATAGCTCCTAAATATTGAGCAACTTGCTCTCCAGTCACATCTTCATCCTCTTCAGAGGAAGAATAGTCTTCAGAGCTCATGAATGGCAGAAGGAGATTTAATGGAATCTCTATGGTCTCTAGATGAGCCTCAGATTCCTCTGGATCCTTAATAGGAAACTCCTTCTTGCTTGAAGGACGTCCCAGGAGGTCTTCCTCACTAGGATTTTCGTCCTCCTCCTCCCTAGTGCATTCGGCCACTTTGATCAAATCAATGGCTTTGCACTCTCCTTTTGGATTCTCTTCTGTATTGCTTGGGAGAATACTGGGAGGAGTTTCAATAACTTTCTTACTTAGCTGGCCCACTTGTGCCTCCAAATTTCTAATGGAGGATCTTGTTTCATTCATGAAACTGAAAGTGGCCTTTGACAGATCAGAGACAATATTGGTTAAATTAGAAGTGTTTTGTTCTGAATTCTCTGTTTGTTGCTGAGAAGATGATGGATATGGCTTACTATTGCTCAGCCTATTGCGTCCACCATTGTTAAAGCCTTGTTGAGGCTTTTGTTGATCCTTCCAGGAGAAATTTGGATGATTTCTCCATGATGGGTTATAGGTGTTTCCATAAGGTTCACCCATGTAATTAACCTCTACCATGGCAGGGTTCTCAGGATCATAAGCTTCTTCAGAAGCTGCCTCTCTAGTGCTGTTGGATGCATGTTACAATCCATTCAGATTTTGAGAGATGATGTTGACCTGTTGAGTCAACATTTTGTTCTGAGCCAATATGGCATTCAGAGCATCAATTTCAAGAACTCCTTTCTTCTGAGGTATCCCATTATTCACAGAATTCCTCTCAGAGGTGTACATGAATTGGTTGTTTGCAACCATGTCAATGAGTTCTTGAGCCTCTTCAGGCGTTTTCTTCAGGTGAATAGATCCACCTGCAGAGTGGTCCAGTGACATTTTCGAAAATTCAGAGAGACCATAATAGAATATATCTAATAGGGTCCATTCTGAAAACATGTCAGATGGACATCTTTTGGTCAACTGCTTGTATCTTTCCCAAGCTTCATAGAGGGATTCACCATCTTTTTGTTTAAAGGTTTGAACATCCACTCTCAGCTTGCTCAGCTTTTGAGGAGGAAAGAATTTATCCAAGAAGGCAGTGACTAGCTTATCCCAGGAGTCCAGGCTATCCTTAGGTTGTGAATCCAACCATATTCTAGCTCTGTCTCTTACTGCAAAAGGGAAAAGCATGAGTCTGTAGACTTCAGGATCAACTCCATTCGTCTTTACAGTCTCACAGATCTGCAAGAACTCAGTTAAAAACTGATAAGGATCTTCAGATGGAAGTCCATAAAACTTGCAGTTTTGTTGCATTAATGCAACTAGTTGAGGCTTAAGCTCAACGTTATTGGCTCCAATGGCAGGAATGGAGATGCTTCTTCCATCAAACTTGGATGTTGGCTTTGTGAAGTCACCAAGCATTCTCCTTGCATTATTATTATTATTATTTTCGGCTGCCATCTCCTTCTCTTGTTCAAAAATTTCTGAAAGGTTGTTTCTGGATTGTTGTAATTTAGCTTCTCTTAATTTTCTCTTCAGAGTCCTTTCAGGTTCTGGATCAACTTCAACAAGAGTGCCTTTTTCCCTGTTCCTGCTCATATGAAAGAGAAGAAAACAAGAAAAGAAAGAGGAATCCTCTATGTCATAGTATAGAGATTCCTTTATGTTAGTAGAAGAAGAAAGGGGTAGAAGAATGGAGATGGGGATTCGGATTTTTGGATGAAGAGAGGTGAAGAGAAGTGTTAGTAATTAAATAATTAAATAGAAGAAGAAAAAAGAAGGAAGATTTCGAAAATAATTTTTGAAAGAGAGGTTAGTAATTTTTGAAAATCAAAGACAAAATATAATTAAAATAAAAATTTAAAACCAAAAAGAATTTTTGAAAAAGAGGGGGAGAATTTTCGAAAATTAGAGAGGGAAAAGTAGTTAGGTGGTTTTGAAAAAAGATAAGAAACAAACAAAAAGTTAGTTAGTGATTGAAAAAGATTTGAAATCAAATTTTGAAAACGATAAGAGGATAAGAAGTTAGATAAGATATTTTGAAATCAAATTTTGAAAAAGATAAATTTTTTTTGAAAATGATAAGATAAAAGATAAAAAGATAAGATAAAAATTTTAATAAAAAGATATTTTGAAAAAGATTTAATTTTTAAAAAGACTCAACTAACAAGAAACTACAAGATAAGATTCTAGAACTTAAAGATTGAACCTTTCTTAACAAGAAAGTAACAAACTTCAAATTTTTGAACCAATCACATTAATTGTTAGCTAATTTTCGAAAATTTGATATAAAGATAAGAAAATGATTTTGAAAATATTTTGAAAAAGATTTTTGAAATTTTTGAAATTTATATAAAAAAAATGAAAAAGATATGATTTTTGAAAAAGATTTTGAAAAGATAAGATTTTTAAAATTGAAAATTTGAATTGACTTGTAAGAAACAACTAATTTTGAAAATTTTTGACCAAGTCAACCCAAAATTTTCGAAATTTTGGAGGGAAATAAGGAAAAGATATTTTTTTGTTTTTTTGAATTTTTAATTATGAAAGAGAAAAACAACAAAAATATTCAATGCATGAAATTTTTAGATCAAAACAATGAATGCATGCAAGAATGCTATGAATGTCAAGATGAACACCAAGAACACTTTGAAGATCATGATGAACATCAAGAACATAATTTTGAAAAATTTTTAATGCAAAGAAAACATGCAAGACACCAAACTTAGAAATCTTTAATGCATGGAAAATATGAATGCAAAAATGCACATGAAAAACAACAAACAACACAAAACAAGAAATCATCAAGATCAAACAAGAAGACTCGTCAAGAACAACTTGAAGATCATGAAGAACACTATGAATGCATGGGAATTTCGAAAAATGCAAGAAAAAATTTTTAAAGCGTGCAATTGACACCAAACTTTAGAATTAACACAAGACTCAAACAAGAAACACAAAATATTTTTGACTTTTATGATTTTCTAATTTTTTTTTGTATTTTTATTGATTTTTTTTCGAAAAACATTTTTGGAAAAACAAAAAATAAAAGAAAAAATTTTTGAAAAAGATTTTTGAAAAGAAAATTACCTAATCTGAGCAACAAGATGAACCGTCAGTTGTTCATACTCGAACAATCCCCGGCAACGGCGCCAAAAACTTGGTGGACGAAATTGTGATTTATACTTTCACACAAATCGAATAATTACACTCCTTGTGCTCGTATGGAATTCAGAAATTGGCACGAGTGGTCACAACTCCGTTCAACTAACCAGCAAGTGTACTGGGTCGTCCAAGTAATAAACCTTACGTGAGTAAGGGTCGATCCCACAGAGATTGTTGGTATGAAGCAAGCTATGGTCACCTTGCAAATCTCAGTCAGGCAGATTAAATTGGTTTATGGGTTTCGAAAATAGAAATAATAGAATAGATTATAAAAAGGATAGAAGACTTATGCAGATTCATTGGTGGGAATTTCAGATAAGCGAATGGAGATGCTGCATGGCTCAAGGACGCCTGCTCTCCTACTGCTTCTACTCAATCCTTCTTACTCCTTTCCATGGCAAGCTTTGTATAGGGGTTCACCATCAGCGGTGGCTACTTTCAATCCTCTCGGGAAAATGATCCTATGCGGCTGTCACTCGCACGACTAATCGTCTGGAGGCATCACCCATGGTTGATGGCTACATCCCATCCTCGCAGTGAAAACTAATGCTCACGCACTCTGTCACAGTACGGCTAATCACTGGTTGGTTCCCGCTCCTACTGGAATAGAATCCCTTGATTCTTTTGCGTCTGTCACTAACGCCCAGCACTTGCAAGTTTGAAGCACGTCACAGTCATTCATTACCGGAATCCTACTCGGAATACCACAGACAAGGTTAGACTTTTCGGATTCCCAGGATCCTACTCGGAATACCACAGACAAGGTGAGACTTTCCGGATCCTCATAAATGCCGCCATCTATCTAGCTTATACCACGAAGATTCTGTTGGGGAATCTAAGAGATACACATTCAAGCTCGGTTGCATGTAGAACGGAAGTGGTTGTCAATCACGCACGTTCATAAGTGAGAATGATAATGAGGGTTACTTATCATCACATTCATCATGTTCTTGGGTACGAATGAATATCTTAGAACAAGAATAAGAGAGATTTGAATAAAAGATAATAGACTTTCATTAATACTTGAGGTACAGCAGAGCTCCACACCCTTAATCTATGGTGTGCAGAAACTCCACCGTTGAAAATACATAAGTAAAAGAGGTTCAGGCATGGCCGAATGGCCAGCCCCCTGAAACGTGATCAATGATCTCCTAAGATGAAGAATAAAACAAAACTGAGACCAAAGATGTCTAATACAATAGATAAATGTCCTATATATACTAGACTAGCTACTAGGGTTTACATGAGTAAGTAATTGATGCATAAATTCACTTCCGGGGCCCACTTGGTGTATGCTTGGGCTGAGCTTGATTAATCCACGAGCTGAGGCATCTCTTGGAGTTGAACTCTGAGTTATGACGTGTTTTGGGCGTTCAACTCCGGATCATGACGTTTTTCTGGCGTTTAACTCCAGACAGCAGCGTGTACTTGGCGTTCAACGCCAAGTTACGTCGTCAATCTTCGAATAAAGTATGGACTATTATATATTGCTGGAAAGCCCTGGATGTCTACTTTCCAACGCCGTTGAGAGCGCGCCAATTGGAGTTCTGTAGCTCCAGAAAATCCATTTCGAGTGCAGGGAGGTCAGATTCCAACAACATCAGCAGTCCTTTTGTCAACCTTCTTCAGAGTTTTGCTCAAATCCCTCAATTTCAGCCAGAATTTACCTGAAATCACAGAAAAACACACAAACTCATAGTAAAGTCCAGAAATGTGAATTTAATATCAAAACTAATGAAAACATCCCTAAAAGTAGCTCAAACTTACTAAAAACTATCTAAAAACAATGCCAAAAAGCGTATAAATTATCCGCTCATCACTTTAATAATGGTGGAAGAAACGGGTTTAGCAATAGCAAGCCTTTTCCATCATCATCTCAGCAACAGACAGAGAATTCTGAGCAGAATCCATCTAGCTTAACAAATATAGTCTCTGATCTATCTAAGGCCACTCTCAGTTTCATGAATGAAACAAGGTCCTCCATTAGAAATTTGGAGGCACAAGTGGGCCAGCTGAGTAAAAGAGTCACTGAAACTCCTCCTAGTACTTTCCCAAGCAATACAGAAGAAAATCCAAAAAGAGAGTGCAAGGCCATAACCTTACTTGGTGTGGCCAAACCTGGAGAGGAGGAGAAGGACGTGAATCCCAGTGAGGAAGACCTCATGGGACGTCCTCTGGACAAAAAGGAGTTCCTAATTGGGGAACCTAAGGAATTTGAGGCTCATCTAGAGACCATAAAGATTCTATTGAACCTACTTCTGCCATTCATGAGCTCTGATGACTATTCTTCCTCTGAGGAGGATGAAAATATTACTAAAGAGCAAGTTGTTAAGTACCTTGGAGCAATCATGAAGCTGAATGCCAAGTTATTTGTAATGAGACTTGGGTGGATGAACCCCCCTTGCTCACCAATGAACTGAATGACTTGGCTAGGCAGACATTACCTCAAAAGAAACAGGATCCTGGTAAATTCTTAATTCCTTGTACCATAGACACCATGACCTTTGAGAAGGCTCCGTGTGACCTGGGGTCAGGCATAAACTTAATGCCACACTCTGTAATGGAGAAACTGGGAATCTTTGAGGTACAGACTGCCAAATTCTCATTAGAGATGGCAAACAAATCCATGAAAAAGGCTTATGGACAGGTAGAAGATGTGCTAGTAAAGGTCAAAGGCCTTTACATCCCTGCTGATTTCATAATCCTAGTCACTGGGAAGGATGAGGATGAATCCATCATCCTTGGAAGACCCTTCTTAGCCACAGCAAAAGCTGTAATTGATGTGGACAGAGGAGAGTTGATCCTTCAATTGAATGAGGACTACCTTGTGTTTAAAACACAAGGATCTCCCTCTGTAACCATGGAGAGGAAGCAAGGAAAGCTTCTCTCAATACAGAGTCAAACAAAGCCCCCACAGTCAAACTTTAAGTTTGGTGTTGGGAGGCCACAACCAAACTCTTGATGTTGAACCCCCACATTCAAACTCTAAGTTTGGTGTTGGGAGGTCCCAACAATGCTCTGAACATCTGTAAAGCTCCATGAGAGCTCACTGTCAAGCTATTGACATTAAAAAAGCGCTTATAGGGAGGCAACCCAATTTTATTTTTCTATGTTATTTTCTTTTTTTAGGTTGATGATCATGTGGAGTCACAAAAACTACTGCAAAATTATAGAAAAATTAAAATAGTATTAAAAATAGCACACCCTGGAGGAGAAACTTACTGGCGTTTAAACGTCAGTAAGGGTAGCAGAATGGGCGTTTAACGCCCAGTCTGCCACTATTCTGGGCGTTAAACGCCAGAAAGAAGCACCAGACTGGTGTTAAATGCCAGAAAGAAACAATAAACTTGCGTTAAACGCCAGAAACAGGTTGCAGCTTGGCGTTTAACGCTAGGAAAGGAATAAAAGCTAGCGTTTAACACAAGAAACAAGCAGCAGTTTGGCGTTAAATGCCAGGATTGCACACTAAGGGAGTTGACACGCCTAATTAGCAGGGATGAGAAATCCTTGACCCTTCAGGATCTGTGGAACCCACAGAATTTCCACCTACCCCACCCCCCTCTCTCTCCCCCTCACATATCTCTATAACACTCCACCCAAAACACCACTCACCAATCAAATCCGATCATCTTTCCTATATTCTCTTCACCAATCACCTCCATATCTCTTTCCCAAAAACCCCACTGACGTGGCAGAAATTGGCGAGATAAGAATTTATTAATAGGGACACGTTGCAAGTGCAGTCCTTAACCAGCCGAAAATCCGCTTATCAATTTAAAAAGGGGTTGTCACAATATTGAAAATTAAAATACTGGGAGTATGAATCCCAGGTCGTCTCCCAACAAGTTGCAAGGACATGTGCTATTTCATCAATTGGGTGTTTTCAAAAATGGTTAAGTTGATAAACAGAGATTTAAATTAGAGGATTTAATTAATTTTAAATAAAAGTCTTGACTGGAGATAGATTAGTTAGAAGTCCTATTCTTGTTGAAATACTCTCAAGATTAATTAATAATTGGAAGTTACTCTGCTTAGTTAACTCTTACTAGGTAAAGGAAAGTCAAACAAGTTGGAAATCGGTTTCTAGTCATAAGTCATAATCCTCTCCCTTGGGAAGGATTAGAGTTAATGATTAGAGGGTGATTCAACAATAAACCCAATTATAATTTCTCTTTTGAGTAGTTTAACTCAAGTGTTCTTTTCAATCATCCCCAATCAAGTCATGGAACTACTCACTCATCATAATTATAAAATTCACAGAGTTAATGGTGAAAATAAAAGAAGACATGATAAACAATAATAAAAGGATTAATTGAAAATAAAAATAGTCTATATTAATAACTTGTAAGAATAAGCCAAAGTCAACTCTAGAGGGATTAAAAGTATGGAAGAATAAATATAAAAAGTAAATAACAAAATAAGATGACTAGTACCGGAGGTAGACTCTTCTCAAAAGCTAAAGCCAAAATCTTCTCAAAAATCCTAATTATGAATGTCAAGTGATAAAAACCTAGGGGAGGAGTAAATCCAGATCTGAAACTAAAAATTGTGCAGAATGAATTATTGTCTCTTGTTTCTGCATGTTCCCTGACTCTAGTCTGTAATTCTGGGCCGAAAACTAGGTTGAAATCCGGCCTAGAAACTCTGCCAGCGACATTTGAATCACGCGGACGCGTCATTCGGCGCTTTTCTTTTCCATGCGGGCGCGTCGTCCATGCCTCCGTGTCTCTTCTGCTTTTCCAATCTGTGATTTCAGGTATTTTCTGACTGAAATTGAGGGACCTAAGCAAAACTTTGATAGGAGGCTGACAAAGGACTGCTGATGCTGTTGGAATCTGACCTCTCTGCACTCAAAATAGATTTTCTGGAGCTATAGAACTTAAAATGGCGCTCTCTCAACGGCGTTGGAAAGTAGACATTCAGAGCTTTCCAGAAATATATAATAGTCCATACTTTATTCGTAATTAGATGACGTAAACTGGCGCTAAACGCCAGTTCCATGCTGCATTCTGGAGTCAAATGCCAGAAACACATCACGAACCAGAGTTGAATGCCCAAAACACGTTACAACTTGGTGTTCAACTCCAAGAGAAGCCTCAGCTCGTGGATAGATCAAGCTCAGCCCAAGCACATACCAAGTGGGCCTCGGAAGTGAATTTATGCATCAATTACTTACTTCTGTAAACCCTAGTAGCTAGTTTAGTATAAATAGAACTTTTTACTAGTTTATTAGACGTCTTGGACTATCTAGTTCTTTTGACCATTTGGTCTTTCATGGGGACTGGCCATTCGGCCATGCCTGGACCTCTATCACTTATGTATTTTCAACGGTGGAGTTTCTACACACCATAGATTAAGGGTGTGGAGCTCTGTTGTACCTCAAGTTTCAATGCAATTACTACTATTTTCTATTCAATTCTGCTTGTTCTTATTCTAAGATATTCGTTGCACTTCAACATGATGAATGTGATGATCCATGACACTCATCATCATTCTCACCTATGAACGCGTGACTAACAATCATTTCCGTTCTACCTTAGACCGGGCGCATATCTCTTGGATTCCTTAATCAGAATCTTCGTGGTATAAGCTAGAATTGATGGCGGCATTCATGGGAATCCGGAAAGTCTAACCTTGTCTGTGGTATTTGTTCATACCCTGACCGGGGTCCTCCAACTCGGTAAATCCGCAAGAGGTCCGACCTTGTCTTAAAGCTCACACCTAAAAGTCGGACCTCGGACAAAGAGCTCAAAAGCCGGTCACAAGGAAGGCCCATCAAAAGAAACACAGCCCAAACCTAAAGGCCGAAAAGGCCTGGAAAAGGCGGTTCCACAAAGATAGAGATAAACTCCCAAAAGATAAGATAAGATAAGAATATCTTATCAGGGGAAGATCACTGCCAACTACTATAAATACACTGGAACACCCAGGTATGGAATTCATTCCAAATCTACACATATCTGCTTGGACCCATGCTAACTTAAGCATCGGAGTGTCATTGCAGGTACAACCACCAACCGTTCTGCATACCCAGCTCGGGTCACCGAGCCCCCATCTCGGACCTCTCCGGACGACCGAGCTACACGTTTCAGGCAACCCTCGGAACATTGGCGCCATTGCCGGGGAACCTGGAAGTCATCCCTCTACCATGGCTGACAACCCTCTCAACGATGGGCACGCTGCATCTGAACAAGAGGACGAGATCGACACCGGAGAACGACCGGACAGCCCTCTATCACCACGCACTCCAGGAGGAGATAAACAGAATCGCCCAAAAACATCGTCCCCAAACAAGAATCTACAAAATCCCGAAAAAGAGAAGAGCTCGGAAATCCTAGAAGCAGTCCGGGCACAACAAGACCGACTAAAACAACTCGAAAAGGACATAAAGAAACAGAAAGAAACTGAACAAGATCTGAGGAGGGAAACTCGAAAGCGCAGAGAACTAGAAGAAAAACGGCGGAAAATAGAAGCCAATCTGAAAGATCGGGCAAGACACGACACAACTCCCGAAAACAACCACGATCCCTTCACGGAAGAGATCATGAAGAAGAAGGTACCGCGAGACTTCAAACCGCCCGATATGGACCTCTACGACGGCACCACCGATCCAAGTCATCACCTCAGCAACTTCAGAAGCAGAATGTACCTGGTCGACGCCTCTGACGCGACTCGGTGCAAAGCCTTCCCCACCACTCTCACCAAGTCGGCCATGAAGTGGTTCGACAACCTGCCACCAAGATCAATCACCAGCTTCGAAGACCTAACCAAAAAATTCTTAACAAGATTCTCTATTCAAAAGGACAAGGCAAAACATGCCCCCAGTCTGCTCGGGATCAAACAGGGTGACCAAGAGACTCTCCGAAAATACATGGAGTGATTCAACAAAGCCTGCCTGGACATACAACACTTGCCCACTGAAGCAGCCATCATGGGACTAGCAAACGGCCTAAAAGAGGGACCATTTAGCCAATCCCTATCCAAACGATACCCGACCTCCCTATACGAGGTACAGGAGCGGGCAGAAAAATATATCAACATGGAGGAAACCTCCCAGCTAAGAGACTCTTCTAGGAGAGAATCAACCTACCCACTCCGAGATCGGGATCGGGAACAGAAAAAGAAAGAAGAACCCAACTCAGACAAGCCACGGAAGTACCACAGCTACACCCCCCTCCGAGTCTCCCTGGTAGACGTCTACAGAGAAGTATGCCACACCGAAAAGATCCCACCGCCCCGACCGCTAAAACACAAGAAAGCAGGGAGAGATCGGTCCGAATACTGTGAATATCACAAGCTCTACGGTCATTCTACTAACGACTGCTACGATCTAAAAAATGTTATAGAGAAGCTAGCCAGAGAAGGAAAACTCGACAGATACATAGCAGAGAAAGGAGAAGAGACCAGGAAGAGAAGGCGGGGTGACAACGAAGATCGGGCCGAACAAACCCCACGAACCCCTGAAAGACATGTTCACATGATAAATGGAGGTTTCGCAGGCGGAGGAACATCCAAATCCTCACGAAAAAGACACCTCAAAGAAGTCTATCACATCCGAGAAGACAGTCCCCTGCCCGAATTACCTACTATTTCATTCACCCGAGAAGATGCTCAAGGGATAATTCCCGGACACGACGATCCAATGGTAATCACCATTATCCTAGCAAACGCCAACTTACATCGAACCCTGATTGACCAGGGAAGCTCAGCAGATATCCTGTTCAAAACGGCCTTCGACAAGCTCGGACTTGAAGAAAAAGAAATAAAGGCCTACCCCACCAACCTATTTGGACTAGGGGACACTCCGATCCATCCCTTAGGATACGTCTCGCTACACACTACCTTTGGAAGAGGCGAGCAATCTAAAACATTAAGCATCGACTACATTATAGTCGACGTCACTTCAGCATACAATGCCCTCATTGGGCGACCAACCCTAAACAGACTAGCAGCTATAGTCTCGACCCCACACCTCTGTATGAAGTTCCCCACCACAAAGGGAATCGCTACTCTAAAAGGCGACCAAAAACTAGCACGGCGATGCTACAACGAAAGCCTGAGCCTAAAGGGACAAGAAGGGAAAGAGGTCAACACAATAGAACTCGGACGAGTTCAATCCCGAGAAGACCTCCGGCCACAACCAGAGGGAGAAACCGAAAAAGTCCAGATTGGGAACACACCTGAAAAAACAACAAGCATAGGAGCAAACCTCGAAACGGGCCTAAAAGAGGGACTCATAGCCCTCTTAAGGGAGAATTCCGACCTCTTCGCCTGGAAAGCCTCCGACATGCCAGGCATAAGCCCCGACCTGATGTGCCATAAGCTATCGGTTTACCCGGGATCCCGGCCTGTCCAACAAAGACGCCGGAAGCTCGGACCCGAGCGCATGCAAGCAATAGAAGAACAAGTGCAAGCACTACTAGATGCAGGGTTCATTAGGGAAGTAAAATACCCCCTATGGCTCGCAAACGTGGTCCTGGTAAAAAAGCCCAACGGAAAATGGAGGATGTGCGTCGATTACACAGACCTCAACAAAGCTTGCCCCAAAGACCCATATCCACTACCAAACATCGACGCATTAGTAGACGCAGCCTCAGGCTATAGATATCTCTCCTTCATGGACGCATACTCAGGATACAACCAAATCCCAATGTACAGACCCGACCAAGAAAAGACCTCGTTCATAACCCCAAGGGCAAACTACTGCTACGTAGTAATGCCCTTCGGGCTAAAGAACGCAGGAGCAACCTACCAGAGGCTAATGAACAAAGTGTTCTCAGAACACATCGGACTACAGCTGGAGGTGTACGTCGACGACATGCTGGTAAAGACACAAGAAGACAGAAACTTGCTGACCGACCTCACCAGTGTTTTCGGCACCCTCAGAAAACACAACATGAGACTTAACCCGACAAAGTGCACCTTCGCCGCAGAAGCCGGAAAGTTCTTAGGCTTCATGCTGACTCAAAGGGGCATTGAAGCAAACCCGGACAAATGCCAAGCAATACTCAACATGAAAAGCCCGACGTGTGTCAAGGAAGTACAACAACTGAATGGAAGGCTAGCCGCCCTATCAAGGTTCTTGGCGGGATCAGCGATAAGGTCACTACCTCTCTACTCACTCCTAAAGAAAGGGAAACCCTTCTCATGGACCCCGGAGTGCGAAAAGGCCTTTCAAGACTTCAAGGAATTCCTCGGGCAGCCACCAATCCTAACCCGACCTCTAAAGGGAGAAGAACTCGTACTATACCTCTCGGTTGGGAATCGAGCAGTCGCTTCAGCGTTAATACGAGAAAATGACCAAGGACAACACCCCATATACTTTGTAAGCAAGGCACTACAAGGGGCCAAATTAAACTATCAGAAGATAGAAAAGTTCGCCTACGCCCTAGTGTTCACAGCCCGGAGACTCCGTCCCTACTTTCAAGCCCACTCCATCAAAGTCCAGACGAACCAACCAATGAGACAGATCCTCCAAAAAACAGACCTGGCAGGACAAATACTGCAATGGGCGGTGGAGCTGTCCGAGTTCGACCTCCACTATGAAACCCGGACTGCCATAAAATCCCAGTATCTAGTCGACTTCATCGCAGAATACACTGAGACCCCTGGAACCCCACTATCGTGGAACCTGTATGTCGACGGGTCCTCAAACAAAACAGGAAGCGGAGCCGGGGTTATACTCGAAAGCGACCAAGGAACGCGGATAGAACTATCCTTAAAATTCGAGTTCCAGGCCTCGAATAACCAAGCCGAATACGAGGCCCTACTAGCAGGTCTAAAGCTAGCCGGAGAGGTCGGAGCCCAAAAAATCACGATCTTCAGCGACTCCCAGGTCGTCACATCACAAGTAAATGGAAGCTACCAGGCCAAAGACCCCACTATGAAAAAATACCTGGACCAAACACAGGCGCAACTACGCCACTTTTCAGAAATACAGATTCAGCATATACCTCGGGAACAAAACGCCCGGGCAGACGCCCTCTCAAAGCTCGCCAGCACCAAGCCCGGAGGTAACAACAGAAGTCTCCTCCAGGAAACCTTGCAATTTCCCTCCGTGCTAAGAGAGGAAGAAGCACTAAACATATCCAACCAACAACAAGGGTGGATGACCCCCATACTCAACTACCTGAAGTCAGGAACTCTCCCCGCCGAAAGGAAGGAAGCTAGAAGACTCACGAAAGACGCCCAGAATTATACACTAATTCACGACATATTATACAGAAGGGGATTCTCAAACCCCCTCCTTAGGTGTGTCCCGACCTCAGAAACAAAGAGCGTCCTCGAAGAAGTCCACGGAGGCATGTGTGGGAACCACCTCGGAGCTCGAGCATTATCCAAGAAAGTAGTCCGAGCCGGATTCTATTGGCCGACCTTGCAAAGAAACGCAACGGAATTTGTGAAAATATGCCCCCCTGCCAAAAACACGCCAATTTTCACAAAGCACCACCTGAAGACCTTATCAGCGTCACCGCACCATGGCCCTTCGCAAAATGGGGACTTGACCTACTCGGCCCATTCCCCCAAGGACCGGGGCAAGTCAAATACCTCATAGTAGGGGTCGACTACTTCACAAAGTGGATCGAAGCTGAACCCTTAGCCACCATCACGGCTCAGAAAAGCCGCAAATTCCTATATAAAAACATCGTCACAAGGTTCGGAGTCCCCTACTCCATCACCACAGACAATGGAACACAGTTTACAGACACAAGTTTTCAAAACTTGGCGGCCGAGCTAAAAATCAAACAGCAGTTCACCTCAGTCGAGCACCCACAAGCCAATGGACAAGCGGAGGCCGCAAATAAAGTCATCTTGGCTGGGTTAAAACGAAGACTCCAAGAGGCCAAAGGGGCATGGGCCGAGGAGCTCCCCCAGGTGCTATGGGCATATCGGACAACCCCACACTCTACAACGGGAGAATCGCCATTCCGACTAGCTTACGGGATGGAGGCAATGATTCCTATCGAAATAGATGAAGGGTCACCCAGAGTCATCTTCTACAACGAAGAAGGTAACCCACAGGCACAAAGGGAAGAACTCGGCCTCCTCCCCGAGGTCCGAGAAAAAGCCCGGATCCGAGAAGAAGCCTTAAAACGGCGAACGGCCCTCAGATACAATCAGAAAGTAATAAAACGAAGCTTCTCAATTCACGACCTGATTCTGATCCAAAATGACATCGGAGCACAAAAGTCGGGGGAAGGGAAGCTAGCTGCAAATTGGAAAGGACCCTACAAGGTAACAGAAGTCTTAGGAACAGGCTATTACAAAATATCCGACCCAGAAGGCAATGAGTTGCCCAGGGCCTGGCACGCCTGTAATCTAAGACGATACTACAGCTAGAAAAACTTAAACCGAGGTGTACTCGTTTTCCCTACAAGGGTTTTTTAATGAGACACCCGGACAAGAAAAGCACCCGACCTAGCCAAGGGTAAACACTCTGTAAATATTCTTTCTTTTTCAATACTAATCGAATTTTTTCCTTCTCCTTCTTCCTCATGATGAAACCAATCCTGAAAAGTATCCCGCCAAGGCGCATTAATTTATGCTCGACAAAACGCAAAAAATCATTGCCAAAAGACCACACAAGGTCGGCAAAGATAAAGCGACGAGGTTCAGATTAATGTGAGAAGTTATAAAGCAACTCTGAAAAGGCTCAAAAGGCCAAATAAAAGAGGTTACAAAAAATAACTTAAAGGCCGACCAACAACAAGGTCGGACCCAACAAAGGGATGGCTAGAAAGGAAAAAAAGGGCAAACGGCCAAAGAAAACAAAGATTTCGAAAACGCTTACTAAAAGGTTGTTATACAAAAACAACTAAAAAGTACAAGCGAAAAAACGAAATCAAAGGGAAGGATAAAACAAAGTTTCAAAAAGCGCTAGCTAAAAGGTTGTTATCCAAAAACAACTAAAAAGCATAAAGCAGAACTAAAAGTCAAAACGCGAACAAACACCACATAATAAGCTAAAAAGTTACTACAAGTAGCTAACAGCAAAAAGGTGTTCAAAGCATTAACAGATAGTAAAAACCATCCAAAAAAGAGCCCACAGGCCGGGCAAACAACCAAAGACAAAGGATTACAGGGCATCAAGATCCTCCCCGGACTCCACATCGGTAGGAGGCTGCGGAGGAAGAACCATAGAAATCGGGACAGCCTTGACAGCACCGTCATCTCGGTTTAAAACCTCCACACCAGACTCCTCCCTGGCCAAAGGTAAGGTCGGGTTCGCAACCGAAACTTTGGGGTCGGACACCGGAACCTCATCCTCATTGGGAGCAGGAACGATCTTTCCCTCCACGACAACATTATCCATACTGAATAAACTCAGGTCCAGGTCAGGAGCAAGAACCCGGACCTGAGCCTTCAAATTATCAAACATACCATCCATACCCCTAGCCACATGTCCTTGTAACTCGTAAAAATCATCTTGAGCGGATTGCAACCTCTCCTTTGTCTCCACAAGCTCGGCATATGTCCGAGTATAACTCTCCTTCGCCGCCTTCGCCATCTCCTCGGATGAATTCGCTGCCGCCACAGCCGCGGTAGCTTTAGCTTTCTCCTTCTCCAAAGACGCCTCCAGCTCAACAACCCTAGCAGCCTTCAGCTCACTAATCCTCTCGAACTCAGACTGAGCTCTCTCAAGTCGGGAACTGGTCGCACCAATGGGGGATTTCTTGAACTCCCGGGCAATAGCGGCATGAAGACTAGCCATCCGGACACAGCTCCGCGCCATATACTGAAAATGGTGCTCAATAGACACATCATCAGTAGAAATAAAAGTCTGGGGGAGGACATGCTGTTCAACCCAACCAAGAGCATCAAAATCCTTATCATTAAAACCCACAAACTCTTGAGAGGTCTTCTGCTTCTTGGGGGGAGGACCCGAGGACGAAGGAGGAGAAGAGTTACCAGGTCCAGAGGTGGGAGGATCCTGATTTATAGGTCGAAACTAGGGAGTCGGAATAGTCTTCGACCGAGTAGTGACACCCACAGTAGTCTTCTTCGGAGAAGATCGGGCAGAAGCCTCCCCAGCCTCGATATTTCGAGCAGCCACGGACTTCTTTGTCCAACGAAGGTACTTCATGGAATCCGCCTGAGAAGACATCTCTGCAAAAATAAAAGAAAAAGGATCACCAAAACAGAAATTCCACCAAAACAAAAACAAGCAAAGCCAAAATACTAAAAAGATAATCTCGTAGGGTCGGGAACTACCTAACTCGGAACAGAGAAGGCTTGGATCCCCCAACATTTTCTTCATGTCCAAGTGAGGTGCCCGACCCCATAAACTGCTTACCACACCCACAAAGGCCTGCTCCACCTCATCTAGACTCTCAAGGGTATACTTAGTAGACACTACTTTCTCCTGCCAACAAAGAGGAAAAGAAGGCTCCCCACTCTCATCTAAAAAGAAGGGTCGGACATCTCCAGTAGCCCGGACCTTGAAATAGAAGTTCTTAAAATCGTGAAAGGACTCATCATACAGGGTGCAAAACTTCCTTCCCTGGTTAGCCCTAAAGGAAACCCAAGATACCTTCCCTCCACCCGACCCTGGCTTCGTCAACACAAACAGGTAGGAAAAAAGAGAAATAGAGGGAGCAACGCCCAAGAACTGACGCAAAAGTTGAAAAAGCTTTAAAAACGCCCAAGAATTTGGATGGAGCTGCGTAGGAGCAAGATTACAAGACCATAACACCTCGGACTCCAGATCGGTAAAAGGAAGTCGGACGCCCAGCTTAGAGAAAAAACAATCATAAGCATAAAAGAAAAGCTTCTCGGAACTATCCAAGGGCGGGAAGCACACTCTCTCCTCGGGATCCGGGGCTACTAGTTCATAATCCCTCTCAGACTCTCTATTTTCACATATGCTACAATGCCTACGGAACCTAACTAAGTACTCAGAATCTACCACGGTAAGGACTCTTAGAGGAAGAGGGTCTACCCAATCAAGACCACATGGAATTTTAGTCGACATCGCTTGAAGAACCTTTCGAGACATAAAATTCTTACCTACAAAGAAGAATACAACAGCAAGCAAAAAATCACATAAAGAAGACGAGCACGAAAACCCATTCAGCAAAGCGAGAAACAAAGACCTCACGAGAAGCGGGGCAATACAGAACAAAGACACCGGGGAACAAAAAAGAGCCCCCCCCATATAAAAACAACAGCAATGGCGGCACCTCTTTTGGGGCAACCCAGGCATAAAGAAAAAGAAATAAACAGAGCCACACAAAGATCAGAAGCATATGATCACAAGAAAAGAAAAACGCGGAAACAAACCTGAAAGGAGAAGCGAAGGCAAAGAGCTCCGAAGCAAGTAGAACAAACGACGGCACAAAGAAAACGCTGGAAATTTAAAAAGACACTAAGGGAAAGAAGAAGCGGCACTTTTGAAGGCATAAAAAGAACAAACGCAGAAAGGAAAAAGGGAGCAATAAATAAAGCCTTCACAGAGCCCGAACGGAAATCGAGGAAAAACGGTAAAATGCAATAAATGCAGGAACGGCCATTTTAAAATTTGAAAAACAAAAAAAAGACTACTATGCCCGAGCACGACCTCCCTAAAAAAGGACGAAACTCGGGCAGGGGCACTGTTCATACCCTGACCGGGGTCCTCCAACTCGGTAAATCCGCAAGAGGTCCGACCTTGTCTTAAAGCTCACACCTAAAAGTCGGACCTCGGACAAAGAGCTCAAAAGCCGGTCACAAGGAAGGCCCATCAAAAGAAACACAGCCCAAACCTAAAGGCCGAAAAGGCCTGGAAAAGGCGGTTCCACAAAGATAGAGATAAACTCCCAAAAGATAAGATAAGATAAGAATATCTTATCAGGGGAAGATCACTGCCAACTACTATAAATACACTGGAACACCCAGGTATGGAATTCATTCCAAATCTACACATATCTGCTTGGACCCATGCTAACTTAAGCATTGGAGTGTCATTGCAGGTACAACCACCAACCGTTCTGCATACCCAGCTCGGGTCACCGAGCCCCCATCTCGGACCTCTCCGGACGACCGAGCTACACGTTTCAGGCAACCCTCGGAACAGTATTCTAAGTAGGATTCCAGAATTGAATGACTGTGACGAGCTTCAAACTCGTGATTGCTGGGCGTGACGACAAATGCAAAAGAATCAAGGGATTCTATTCCAACATGATCGAGAACCGACAGATGATTAGTCGTGCTGTGACAGAGCATTTGGACCATTTTCACTGAGAGGATGGGATGTAGTCATTGACAACGGTGATGCCCTACATACAGCTTGCCATGGAAAGGAGAAAGAAGGATTGGATGAAGGCAGTAGAAAAGCAGAGATTCAGAAGGAATATAGCATCTCCATACGCCCATCTGAAATTTCCACCATTGAATTACATGAGTAACTTTATCTTTATTTTCTATTTAATTTATTATTATTATTCCAAAAACCAATAATCTCTTAAATTAGTTAAATCCGCCTGACTGAGATTTACAAGGTGACCATAGCTTGCTTCATACCAACAATCTCTGTGGGATTGACCCTTACTCACGTAAGGTATTACTTGGACGACCCAATACACTTGCTGGTTAGTTGTGCGGAGTTGTGACAAAGTGTGATTCATGTTTAAGAGCACCAAGTCTTTGGAGCCATTGTTGATGATCACATTTTCGTTCACCAAGATTTTGGCGCCGTTGCCGGGGATTGTTCGAGTATGGACAACTGACGATTCATCTTGTTGCTCAGATTAGGTAATTTTCTTTTTATTTTCTTTTCAAAAAAGTTTTAAAAATTCTTTCAAAAATTTTTCTTTATTTTCGTTTTTCAAAAATATAATTTTCGAAAAAAAATAATAAAAATACAAAAAAATTCATAAAATCATAAAAACCAAAAATATTTTGTGTTTCTTGTTTGAGTCTTGAGTCAATTTTTAAGTTTGGTGTCAATTGCATGCTTAAAATTTTTTTTTCTTGCATTTTTCGAAAATTCATGCACTCATGGTGTTCGTCATGATCTTCAAGTTGTTCTTGGTAAGTCTTCTTGTTTGATCTTGATATTTTCTTGTTTTGTATTTTTTTGTTGTTTATCATATGCATTTTTCGTTTGTTAGAGTCCAAGCATTAAAGATTTCTAAGTTTGGTGTCTTGCATGTTTTCTTTGCATCAAAAATTTTTCAAAAATATGTTCTTGATGTTCATCATGATCTTCAAAGTTTTTTTGGTGTTCATCTTGACATTCATAGTGTTCTTGCATGCATCATGAGTTTTGATTCATAATTTTTATGTTGTGAGTCATTTTTGTTGTTTTTCTCTCTCATTATTAAAAATTCAAAAATAAAAAAAAAATATCTTTTCCTTAATTTTCTCATAATTTTTGAAAATTTGAGTTGACTTAGTCAAAAATTTTTAAAATTAGTTGTTTCTTACAAGTCAAGTCAAATTTTTAATTTTAAAAAAATCTTATCTTTTCAAAACTTTTTCAAAAAATCAAATCTTTTTCATTTTTTATTTATTTTCGAAAATTTAAAAAATATTTTTTTCAAAAATCTTTTTCTTAATTTTATCTTTATTTTTGAAAATTATGCTAACAATTAATGTGATTGATTCAAAAATTTAAAGTTTGTTACTTTCTTGTTAAGAAAGGTTCAATCTTTAAATTCTAGAATCTTATCTTTTAGTTTCTTGTTAGTTAAGTAATTAATTTTAATTTTAAAAATTAAAATCTATCTTATCTTATCTTTTATATCATATCTTTTTCAAAATTTTATCTGTTTCAAAAATTTGATTTCAAAATATCTTATCTAACTTCTTATCTTCTTATCTTTTCAAAATTTGATTTTAATATCTTTTTCAACTAACTATTTGACTTTTTGTTTGTTTCTTATCTTTTTCAAAACCATCTAACTACTTTTTCCTCTCTAAATTTTGAAAATATCTCACACTTTTTTTAAAATTCTTTTTAAATTAACTAATTGTTTTAAATTTTAATTTTAATTCTATCTAATCTTTAATTTTCGAAAATCATTAACTCCTTTTCAAAATTAATTTTCGAATTCTCTCCCTATTCTCTTCTTATATTTATTTATTTATTTACTAACACTTCTCTTCACCTCTCTTCATCTCCAATCACTGCTTCTATCCTCACCCTTGTGTTTGGGTTCTTCTTTACTTTTATTCCTTTCTTCTTCTACTAATAATAAGGATCCTCTTTACTGTGACATAGAGAATTCCTCTTCCTTTTCTTTTTCTCTTATCTTTCATATGAGCAGGAACAAGGAAAAAGGCACTCTTGTTGAAGCTGGTCCTGAACCTGAAAGGACTCTGAAGAGGAAACTAAGAGAAGCTAAATTACAATAATCCAGAGGTAACCTTTCTGAAATTTTTGAACAAGAGAAGGAGATGGCAGCCGAACCCAACAACAATAATGCAAGGAGGATGCTTGGTGATTTTACTAAACCCACGTCCAAGTTTGATGGAAGAAGCATCTCAATTCCTGCCATTGGAGCAAATAATTTTGAGCTGAAACCTCAATTAGTTGCTCTAATGCAACAGAACTGCAAGTTTCATGGACTTCTATCTGAAGATCCTTACCAGTTTTTAACTGAGTTCTTGCAGATTTGTGAGACTGTTAAGACGAATGGAGTAGATCCTGAAGTCTACAGGCTCATGCTTTTCCCTTTTGCTGTAAGATACAGAGCTAGAACATAGTTAGACTCACAACCTAAAGATAGCCTGGACTCCTGGGATAAGCTGGTCACGACCTTCTTGGATAAATTCTTTCCTCCTCAAAAGCTGAGCAAGCTTAGAGTGGATGTTCAGACCTTCAAGCAAAAAGATGGTGAATCCCTCTATGAAGCTTGGGAAAGATACAAGCAGATGACCAAAAAGTGTCCTTCTGACATGTTTTCAGAGTGGACCATATTAGATATATTCTATTATGGTCTATTTGAGTTTTCCAAGATGTCATTGGACCATTCTGCAGGTGGATCCATTCACCTAAAGAAAATGCCTGCATAAGCTCAAGAACTTATTGACATGGTTGCAAATAACCAATTCATATACACTTCTAAGAGGAATTCCGTGAATAATGGGACGCCTCAGAGGAAGGGAGTTCTTGAAATTGATGCTCTGAATGCCATATTAGCTCAGAACAAAGTGTTAACTCAGCAAGTCAACATGATCTCTCAAAGTCTGAATGGATGGAAAAATGCATCCAACAGTACTAAAAAAACAGCTTCTGAAGAAGCTTATGATCCTGAGAACACTGCAATGGCAGAGGTTAATTACATGGGTGAACCTTATGGAAACACCTATAATTCATCATGGAGAAATCATCCAAATTTCTCATGGAAGGATCAACAAAAGCATCAACAAGGCTTTAATAATGGTGGAAGAAACAGGCTCAGTAATAACAAGCCTTTTCCATCATCTTCTCAGCAACAGACCAAGAATTCTGAGCAGAGCCCTTCTAATTTAGCAAACTTAGTCTCTGATCTGTCAAATGCCACTTTAAGTTTCATGAGTGAGACAAGATCCTCCATTAGAAATTTGGAGGCACAAGTGGGCCAGCTGAGTAAGAAAGTCATTGAAACTCCTCCTAGTATTCTCCCAAACAATACAGAAGAGAATCCAAAAGGAGAGTGCAAGGCCATTGATGTAATCAATATGGCCGAATGCACAAGGGAGGAGAAGAATAAAAATCCTAGTGAGAAAGACCTCCTGGGACGTCTCTCAAGCAGGAAGGAGTTCCCTATTGAGGATCCAAAGGAATCTGAGGCTCACATAGAGACCATAGAGATTCCATTAAACCTCCTTCTACCATTCATGAGCTCTGAAGACTATTCTTCCTCTGAAGAGGATGAAGATGTAACTGGAGAGCAAGTTGCTCAATATCTAGGAGCTATCATGAAGCTGAATGTCAAATTGTTTGGTAATGAGACTGGGGAAGATGAACCTCCCTTGCTCATTGGTGAACTAGATACATGGTTCAGCAAACTTTACCTCAAAAGAGACAAGATCCTGGCAAATTCTTAATACCCTGTACCATAGGCACCATGACCTTTGAAAAAGCTCTGTGCGACCTAGGGTCAGGCATAAATCTTATGCCACTCTCTGTAATGGAGAAGTTGGGGATCATTGAGGTACAGCCTGCCTTATTCTCATTACAATTGGCAGACAAGTCAGTAAGACAAGCTTATGGATTAGTAGAGGACGTGTTGGTAAAGGTTAAATGCCTTTACATTCCTGCTGATTTCATAATCTTAGACACTAGGAAGGAGGAGGATGAATGCATCATCCTTGGAAGACCTTTCCTAGCCACAGTAGAAGTTGTGATAGATGTTAACAGAGAAGAATTAGTCCTTCAATTGAATGGGGACTACCCTGTGTTTAAAACCCAATGGTGCTCTTCTATAAACATGGAAAAGAGGCACAGTAAGCTTCTCTCAGTACAGAGTCAAACAGAGCCCCCACAATCAAACTCTAAGTTTGGTGTTGGGAGGCCACAACCAAACTCTAAGTTTGGTGTTGAACCCCCATATCCAAACTCTAAGTTTGGTGTTGGGAGTCCACAACATTGACCTGATCACCTTTGTTGCTCCAAGAGAGCCCACTGTCAAGCTAGTGACATTAAAAGAGCGCTTGTTGGGAGTGATGCAAGTGCATATTTGCTTTATTAGTTAGTTAGTTTAGTTAGTTTTAGCTTAAATTCACTCATTTTCTCTAAATAAACAAGTCCTTTTATGAGTTTTGTTTCCATGCATGATGATATCAAGGAACATGTTAATTCTAGCCAAATTCATGCAAATGATTTAAGGAATGCATATATGAATGAGTATGAATGAATCTCATGAAATTTATTGCTTGAATTGGTAAGACTTTGAAGCTATTTCCCTTGTTGATGATAGGTGATGAAACAAGGATGCATGGAAGCAAGAATGACACAAGCAAGGCAAGCTTGGCCCTGGAGGCAACCAAGAAGCAAAGTTGGCGTTGCCAACTTGAGATCCACGTTGCCAACGCCACAACACAAGGCAAGCTTGGCCCTGGAGGCAACCAAGGAGCAAACTTGGCGTTGCCAACTTGAGATCCACGTTGCCAACGCCACAACACAAGGCAAGCTTGGCCCTGGAGGCAACCAAGGAGAAAAGTTGGCGTTGCCAACTTGAAGCTGGCGTTGCCAACGCCACACACAACCACGCCAAGCAAGCTTGGCAACCCTGGAAGCAAAGTTGGCGTTGCCAACTCTATAACCAAGTTGCCAACGCCCACACAAGCAAGGAACTTAAGCCATGAAGGAGTGTCGAGGGCGTTGCCAACGGCAAGAACTATGGGCGTTGTTGAAGGCAACGCCACACACACAAGCTTGGCCCTGGAGCAAGCTCAACCACGTTGCCAACTTGAAGAGGGCGTTGCCAACGCCACACAACCAAGCAACTTTGGCACCATAGGAAGCAAGCTCAACCACGTTGCCAACTCTAAATGGGCGTTGCCAACGCCACACAAGAATGCTTGGCTAGGCACCAAGTCTTGGTGCCAGCCAGGTTGCTAACGCCAAGTGGTGCTGCCAACCAGGTTACCAACGCCAAATGGTGCTGCCAGCCAGGTTGCTAACGCCAAATGGTGCTGCCAGCCAGGTTGCTAACGCCAAATGGTGCTGCCAGCCAAGTTGCCAACGCCAGAATCAAGTTGCCAATGCCAAGCCTTGCCAACCAAGTTGCTAACGTCCACAAGTGCACCAACCAACGTTGCCAACGCCCATAAGTGCACCAACCACGTTGCCAACGCCCAATGGCCTTGCCATGCACGTTGCCAACGCCAGAAAGCAAGCATGGAGCCTTGAGAAGGGCTCGAGCACGTTGCCAACGTGCTAAAGAGAAGGAGTTATTCACAACAACGCCAGGAAATTGTGGTGCACGTTGCTAACTTGAAATGTATGGGCGTTATTCACAACAACTCCAACAAGGCAGCCTGACCATGTCCTCTTCAATGGAAGATATCTTGAGCTACAGAGATCCAAATTGAGTGCTTCCAGTTGCATTGGAAAGCTGACATTCAGAGCTTTCCAACCATATATAATAGTCTATGGTGGAGCACAAAATTGAAGCCAAACCAGAGTCATCTTTAGGCCCTAAAAACAAGAACATGAAGTGAAATTCAAGAAGGCTAGAGATTAGCCTTGGGGTGTAGCTCGAGCACGTTGCCAACGTGCCACAAGGGGGGCGTGTTTTGCAACAACGCCAGCCCCAAGTCCTTGCCTTGGGAGAGTAAGGCACGGGCACGTTGCCAACTTGGGGTTGAAGGTGCGTTATTCACAACAACTTGGCAACAACTTGGCAGCTTGACCTTACCTTCTTTGAGGAACCATAACTTGAGCTAGGAAAGTCCAATTGAGATGATTCCAGTGGCATTAGAAAATAGACATCAAGAGCTTTCCAATGATGTATAATAGTCCATATTGAGGCTGAAGGTTGACACTCAAATTCTGGGCTACATTTAGCATGAAAGTAGAGCCAAGAAGAGGAAAAGCAAGTTGTTGGCAACAACTTGGGCTAGCAACGCCCAAGTCTCATACTTCACTACCAGGAAAATGTCTTGCACGTTGCCAACGTGCATTTGGCCTGAAGTTAGTGCCAATAACGCCAAGCCAATGGGCCAGAAACATGATGAATGAACTCTTCCATTCCAAGTCTAGCAACACTTCCAATTGAGCCAAGAATTCAACAATGAGAAAGCCCAAATTGAAGATCTCTGAAGAGTTTTAGGAGTAGTATAAATAGAAGAGATTGATGTACTTGTAGGGGACTTTTGGACTTTTGAATACTTTTTAACACTTAGAATTTTTATTCACTTTTTAGCACTTTTACTTAGCTTATTGTGAGAACTTCCGGGTACTCTCCCGAAAAGCTCATCTTTGGTTTTCTATTGGAATTTTTCTTCTTGATCTTCAAGTTTTAAGCACTTCATTCTTCTTCTTCTTCTTCCTTTATACTTAGTTAAATTTTTGTTCATGGCAATTGTTGTTGAAATTGGAGCAATGACTCACTAAACCCCACTTTCATTAGGGGGAGGAGCTCTGTTTGTTGGAATGAATTGGTGAACCCATCTTCTCCTCCTCAATTCTAGTGGTTGATCTAAAGAGGAAACTATTGATCTTCAAAGATTCAACCACCATCGAGAGAGGGGTTAATCTATATGAATTATGTGGTGAGTTTGAGGAATGAGCCACATAATTCAGTTTAGAGTTCATCCTTTCATGATTTCTTTAATCAATATACCTTGGTTAGTATGTGAGATGTAACTCTCCTTGGTTGAGATTATAGGAATTGTGTGGCTGGATAGATTTGAGCTTCATCTCTTCTCATGAACAATTAGATCACGAGAGTGGCAGTTGGTTATGTTGAGAGAGATTGAATCACCAAGAGATTGGGATTCAATCACCCACTTGCCATAGATCTATACCCATGATTGAGAAGGATTTGACTAACATCAATTCATGAAAACTAACATCTCTAATCCCTAATGATCCTCTCTATCATTAATTCTCATTTCTCTTGCTCTAGTTATTTGATTACCCATTTCCCAATCCCTTTCTACATTCTGTCTATTTACTACTCTTGTTAGTTACATTCTGTTCATCTACTTCTTGCCATTTACTTTTGTGTTCTTTAAATTTCTGCAAGCTTTAATTTCTTGCACTTTAAGTTTCCGTCATTTACTTGCACTTTATTTCTTAATTTTAGTTCTTTACATTCTTGCCATTTAAATTCTTGCAATTATGTTCAAAAATCAAAATGCTCATGAAATTAAAACTATGTTTGCTTGACTAAACTTACCATTTAACTAAAGTTGCTTAATCTTCCAATCCTCGTGGGATCGACCTCACTCTTAGTGAGTCTTACTACTTGATACGATCCGGTATACTTGCCGGTTGTACGTGAAATCAAATTTTTACGTATCAAGTTTTTGGCGCCGTTGCCGGGGAATGGAAAGATTGACAATGATTAAGTGAAAGGTGGTTTAGATTAAGCATTTTTCTTTGTGTTTTTGTTAAGCCCACTAACTGTTTGATACTTTGTTTCACTAACCCCAATTTCACTCTAGTTCTAGAATATTACACTTGTGATTGTGGTTTTGTTTGTGTATGTCAGGAGCTAATAGACATAATATTGAGGACGAGAGAACCCGCCGAAGGATAAGGAGAGCAGAAAGAGGAACGTTCATAGTTGGTGAAGAAGGGTCAGAGGAATCAGAAGGAGAAGATCAAGTCATGGATGATGAGATGCAAAATCCTCCTGGAGGGGCCAACAATAATGGTGGACAAGCTAGAAGGGTGTTATCCTCATTTACTATCCCTGATCCAAGACATTGTGGGAGCAGTATTGCTACACCAAATGTTCAGGCCAATAACTTTGAGCTAAAACCTCAGCTCATCACTTTGGTACAGAACAATTGCTCTTATGGAGGGGGACCTCTTGAAGACCCAAATCAACATCTCTCTGTTTTTCTAAGGATATGCAATACAGTGAAGACAAATGGAGTGCATCCAGATGTCTACAAGTTGTTGTTATTTCCGTTCTCTTTGAGGGATAAAGCCACTCAATGGCTAGAATCATTCCCCAAGGAAAGCCTCAATGATTGGAATGAAGTGATGGGTAAATTTCTAGCAAAGTTCTACCCACCTCAAAAGATCATCAAGTTGAAGACAGAGGTTCAGACTTTTAGGCAAATGGAAGGGGAATCATTGTATGAAGCCTGGGAAAGGTATAAAGCACTAATGAGAAGATGTCCCCCTGACATGTTTAGTGATTGGGTTAAGCTCCAAAACTTCTATGAAGGCTTAAGCTTTGAAGCAAGGAAGGGACTAGATTACTCATCAGGAGGATCACTCAACATGATGAAAACTGCTGAGGAGGCCCAAGACCTCATTGAGATCGTGGCAAACAATCAATATTATTACTCATCAGAGAGGCAGCACAATCCGACCCCAAAGAAAGGTGTAATGGAGCTTGAAGGTGTTGATGCTATCTTGGCACAAAACAAGTTAATGCACCAACAAATCCAACAACAAATGGAGATGATAACAAAGAGAATGGATGGTTTGCAACTTGCAGCAGTGAACACAACAAATCAACCATTGCTTGAATGGAACCAAGGTGAAGGGACCAATGTTGAACAACCACAAGAACAAGTTCAAT